>NC_080033.1:28837475-29137475 GCF_030020395.1 Manis pentadactyla
TGTGTGTCGTGTGCTGGGTCATCAATGAGGTGTGGGTGAGGCATGGAGTGTGAGGGGAGAACGATAATGCTGAGGGTGAGAGTGAAGTAGGTCTCTGGCCAACTGTTCCCATAACAATATTCAAGAGGGTAAAGCCGCACTCAGACTGCTGCCATTTGGCATTTTTCGCAGGACGCGGGTTTTCCTAGGATTGTGGCTACAGTAGAGTTCATGAGCATGACCCGGACGCACCTTCTTCAGAAGGATCAGAGCGGCTCTCTCCATCAGCCACGTGGGTCAGGGCAATGTCGCAGAAAAGAAACACACATTGCCTTGGCTCTGGGTGACATGATCCTTAATGCTGCCAAGGTGGTCAGCTGCCACCTCACCAAAGTCACTCCCAAGGCAGAGGCCTCAAGCCCGGAGCTAGGAAACTGCTCCCCTCACCGAGCACATTCTGTCTCGAGGAAACGGTCGCTGCTGTGATGCCACAGAACCTGCAGGCAACACTGCTGCAGTTGCAGCGTCCTCCACTAGAGGGCCTGAATTGCCCCAGCCTGGAAAGGTCCATCATCTTAGACAGCAAACATTAATTCTTCAGGCACATATACATACATATATGAGGGCGCATATTTATGTGTATAAGAAGAGCTATGCCATGGCAGCTCCAAATGTGAGAAATACCAGTACCGTGTCCACCACACCGGCTGCATTTATCCTACTTTCACAGGCCTCTGATGGCCTTGGACATCATCAGGTTTCAAGGCGATATTCAAAGTGGTCGCCCCCAGTGCCGTGTTTGCTCCTAGGTTCACATTATGCATTTGGTCTGGTATTTGTGTTGGGGCTCACGTGTGAAGCCCATGCTTGGGTTGCGAGCTGTGGATGGGTATCATCGCAGGGGTTACAATCTTTCGGATTTCCCCCCAATGCAATGAGGGGCGGTAAGCCACTTTCAGGCTGAGCGAGAGTTTGTTGGCTTAAGGATCACAGTGTACATGGAAAGGTGACCTCTCATATTCAACGTAGCTTTGAATGTTAGGGACAGTGTCACGCATTTGAATTAGCGTATAAAGTTGAGGTTCTGTGTGGGTTGGTCGTTTCCCTTTACGCTTCTTGTGTTATGCATTGTGGCTGTGTTTGGTGTGCAGTGTGCAGTGTGTTGAGTGTGTGTGGTGTGCTGTGTTGTCTACTAAGTTGTGTGGTTGTGTGTTTTGTGTGTGTGGTATGTGTGGTGTGCATACTCTGCATTGTGCGTTGCGTGGTACTGTGTGTGCTTGTTGCCTGTGTTGTGATGTGCGTGTGTTAGGTTGTGTGTAATGTGTGTGCTGTGTTGGGCGAGATGTCTGTCTTGTAAGTGTGTTGTTTTCCTTGGTTGTGTGCGTTGACTGTGTCATTCCGTCCTTAGTTTTGAATGTATTGTGTCTGTTGTGCTGAGTGTGTTGTGTGTTTATGGTGGGTGCATTGTGTTTACCGCCTGTTGGGAGCAATTTATATGTGTTGTGTGTGTGCTTGTGCTTTGTGTGTTCTGTGTGGTTGTACGCTCTGTTTGTGTTCTTTGCATTGATTGCTCTCAGCTGTGCTGAGCGTGTTGTGTAGTATTGTGTGTGTTCCTCTGTGTGTGTTGCATCCTGTGTCCGTGATCGTGTGGGTTGTGTATTGTGTGTGTGTGTGTGCGTGTGTGTGTGTGTGTGTGTGTCTTTCCCTGCATCATGTGCGGTGTGTGATCCGTGTGTCCTCTGTGTTTTGTATTGTGTGATGTACTGTGCTCTGTGCTGTGTGTATGGTCCTTTGTATGTTTAGCGTAGTGCGTGTTTAGTGTTCGGTGTGTGTTGCGTGCTGTTGTGTTCACTGTGCGTGCTGTGACTGTTATTTTGTGTGTTTGTGTGCTGTGTTTGTGTTGGTTATTTCAGAGTTTGCAGGCTGGCGGTGTGCATGGTGTGTGTTGAATGTGTGCTTCTGTGGGTGGGTTAGGAATGTGAAGTGTGTTGCAACTGTCCTGTGTTCTTCGTGTTGTGGGTTATGTGCGGTATTTCGTGTCCTGTGCTGTGGGTTGTGTGTGCTTTGAAATTGCGATTATCTTTTCTGCATGGTGTTGTTTGTGTGTGCGTGGGGGGGCTTGGATGTGTGAAATCTCTGTGTATGAGATGTGTTGTCTGTGTGATTTTTTGTGTGTGATTCCCTGTGTGTGATATGCGAAGCTGTGATTCATCTGGGTTTATTCGGGTTGCATGATGTGTGTGGACCGTGTGTGTTGATTCCTGTGTTTCGCTGCCATGGTTGTGCTGTGCGTAAGCTCGTTGATGTGTTACGTGCGTTGTAGTTTCCCTGTTCCGTTATGTGTGTTTGTTGTGTGGTTTAGTGTGTTTCCTGTGATCCTTGTTTGTGTGCTGTGTTGAGATTGCTGTGTGTCGTGTGCTGGGTCATCAATGAGGTGTGGGTGAGGCATGGAGTGTGAGGGGAGAACGATAATGCTGAGGGTGAGAGTGAAGTAGGTCTCTGGCCAACTGTTCCCATAACAATATTCAAGAGGGTAAAGCCGCACTCAGACTGCTGCCATTTGGCATTTTTCGCAGGACGCGGGTTTTCCTAGGATTGTGGCTACAGTAGAGTTCATGAGCATGACCCGGACGCACCTTCTTCAGAAGGATCAGAGCGGCTCTCTCCATCAGCCACGTGGGTCAGGGCAATGTCGCAGAAAAGAAACACACATTGCCTTGGCTCTGGGTGACATGATCCTTAATGCTGCCAAGGTGGTCAGCTGCCACCTCACCAAAGTCACTCCCAAGGCAGAGGCCTCAAGCCCGGAGCTAGGAAACTGCTCCCCTCACCGAGCACATTCTGTCTCGAGGAAACGGTCGCTGCTGTGATGCCACAGAACCTGCAGGCAACACTGCTGCAGTTGCAGCGTCCTCCACTAGAGGGCCTGAATTGCCCCAGCCTGGAAAGGTCCATCATCTTAGACAGCAAACATTAATTCTTCAGGCACATATACATACATATATGAGGGCGCATATTTATGTGTATAAGAAGAGCTATGCCATGGCAGCTCCAAATGTGAGAAATACCAGTACCGTGTCCACCACACCGGCTGCATTTATCCTACTTTCACAGGCCTCTGATGGCCTTGGACATCATCAGGTTTCAAGGCGATATTCAAAGTGGTCGCCCCCAGTGCCGTGTTTGCTCCTAGGTTCACATTATGCATTTGGTCTGGTATTTGTGTTGGGGCTCACGTGTGAAGCCCATGCTTGGGTTGCGAGCTGTGGATGGGTATCATCGCAGGGGTTACAATCTTTCGGATTTCCCCCCAATGCAATGAGGGGCGGTAAGCCACTTTCAGGCTGAGCGAGAGTTTGTTGGCTTAAGGATCACAGTGTACATGGAAAGGTGACCTCTCATATTCAACGTAGCTTTGAATGTTAGGGACAGTGTCACGCATTTGAATTAGCGTATAAAGTTGAGGTTCTGTGTGGGTTGGTCGTTTCCCTTTACGCTTCTTGTGTTATGCATTGTGGCTGTGTTTGGTGTGCAGTGTGCAGTGTGTTGAGTGTGTGTGGTGTGCTGTGTTGTCTACTAAGTTGTGTGGTTGTGTGTTTTGTGTGTGTGGTATGTGTGGTGTGCATACTCTGCATTGTGCGTTGCGTGGTACTGTGTGTGCTTGTTGCCTGTGTTGTGATGTGCGTGTGTTAGGTTGTGTGTAATGTGTGTGCTGTGTTGGGCGAGATGTCTGTCTTGTAAGTGTGTTGTTTTCCTTGGTTGTGTGCGTTGACTGTGTCATTCCGTCCTTAGTTTTGAATGTATTGTGTCTGTTGTGCTGAGTGTGTTGTGTGTTTATGGTGGGTGCATTGTGTTTACCGCCTGTTGGGAGCAATTTATATGTGTTGTGTGTGTGCTTGTGCTTTGTGTGTTCTGTGTGGTTGTACGCTCTGTTTGTGTTCTTTGCATTGATTGCTCTCAGCTGTGCTGAGCGTGTTGTGTAGTATTGTGTGTGTTCCTCTGTGTGTGTTGCATCCTGTGTCCGTGATCGTGTGGGTTGTGTATTGTGTGTGTGTGTGTGCGTGTGTGTGTGTGTGTGTGTGTCTTTCCCTGCATCATGTGCGGTGTGTGATCCGTGTGTCCTCTGTGTTTTGTATTGTGTGATGTACTGTGCTCTGTGCTGTGTGTATGGTCCTTTGTATGTTTAGCGTAGTGCGTGTTTAGTGTTCGGTGTGTGTTGCGTGCTGTTGTGTTCACTGTGCGTGCTGTGACTGTTATTTTGTGTGTTTGTGTGCTGTGTTTGTGTTGGTTATTTCAGAGTTTGCAGGCTGGCGGTGTGCATGGTGTGTGTTGAATGTGTGCTTCTGTGGGTGGGTTAGGAATGTGAAGTGTGTTGCAACTGTCCTGTGTTCTTCGTGTTGTGGGTTATGTGCGGTATTTCGTGTCCTGTGCTGTGGGTTGTGTGTGCTTTGAAATTGCGATTATCTTTTCTGCATGGTGTTGTTTGTGTGTGCGTGGGGGGGCTTGGATGTGTGAAATCTCTGTGTATGAGATGTGTTGTCTGTGTGATTTTTTGTGTGTGATTCCCTGTGTGTGATATGCGAAGCTGTGATTCATCTGGGTTTATTCGGGTTGCATGATGTGTGTGGACCGTGTGTGTTGATTCCTGTGTTTCGCTGCCATGGTTGTGCTGTGCGTAAGCTCGTTGATGTGTTACGTGCGTTGTAGTTTCCCTGTTCCGTTATGTGTGTTTGTTGTGTGGTTTAGTGTGTTTCCTGTGATCCTTGTTTGTGTGCTGTGTTGAGATTGCTGTGTGTCGTGTGCTGGGTCATCAATGAGGTGTGGGTGAGGCATGGAGTGTGAGGGGAGAACGATAATGCTGAGGGTGAGAGTGAAGTAGGTCTCTGGCCAACTGTTCCCATAACAATATTCAAGAGGGTAAAGCCGCACTCAGACTGCTGCCATTTGGCATTTTTCGCAGGACGCGGGTTTTCCTAGGATTGTGGCTACAGTAGAGTTCATGAGCATGACCCGGACGCACCTTCTTCAGAAGGATCAGAGCGGCTCTCTCCATCAGCCACGTGGGTCAGGGCAATGTCGCAGAAAAGAAACACACATTGCCTTGGCTCTGGGTGACATGATCCTTAATGCTGCCAAGGTGGTCAGCTGCCACCTCACCAAAGTCACTCCCAAGGCAGAGGCCTCAAGCCCGGAGCTAGGAAACTGCTCCCCTCACCGAGCACATTCTGTCTCGAGGAAACGGTCGCTGCTGTGATGCCACAGAACCTGCAGGCAACACTGCTGCAGTTGCAGCGTCCTCCACTAGAGGGCCTGAATTGCCCCAGCCTGGAAAGGTCCATCATCTTAGACAGCAAACATTAATTCTTCAGGCACATATACATACATATATGAGGGCGCATATTTATGTGTATAAGAAGAGCTATGCCATGGCAGCTCCAAATGTGAGAAATACCAGTACCGTGTCCACCACACCGGCTGCATTTATCCTACTTTCACAGGCCTCTGATGGCCTTGGACATCATCAGGTTTCAAGGCGATATTCAAAGTGGTCGCCCCCAGTGCCGTGTTTGCTCCTAGGTTCACATTATGCATTTGGTCTGGTATTTGTGTTGGGGCTCACGTGTGAAGCCCATGCTTGGGTTGCGAGCTGTGGATGGGTATCATCGCAGGGGTTACAATCTTTCGGATTTCCCCCCAATGCAATGAGGGGCGGTAAGCCACTTTCAGGCTGAGCGAGAGTTTGTTGGCTTAAGGATCACAGTGTACATGGAAAGGTGACCTCTCATATTCAACGTAGCTTTGAATGTTAGGTACAGTGTCACGCATTTGAATTAGCGTATAAAGTTGAGGTTCTGTGTGGGTTGGTCGTTTCCCTTTACGCTTCTTGTGTTATGCATTGTGGCTGTGTTTGGTGTGCAGTGTGCAGTGTGTTGAGTGTGTGTGGTGTGCTGTGTTGTCTACTAAGTTGTGTGGTTGTGTGTTTTGTGTGTGTGGTATGTGTGGTGTGCATACTCTGCATTGTGCGTTGCGTGGTACTGTGTGTGCTTGTTGCCTGTGTTGTGATGTGCGTGTGTTAGGTTGTGTGTAATGTGTGTGCTGTGTTGGGCGAGATGTCTGTCTTGTAAGTGTGTTGTTTTCCTTGGTTGTGTGCGTTGACTGTGTCATTCCGTCCTTAGTTTTGAATGTATTGTGTCTGTTGTGCTGAGTGTGTTGTGTGTTTATGGTGGGTGCATTGTGTTTACCGCCTGTTGGGAGCAATTTATATGTGTTGTGTGTGTGCTTGTGCTTTGTGTGTTCTGTGTGGTTGTACGCTCTGTTTGTGTTCTTTGCATTGATTGCTCTCAGCTGTGCTGAGCGTGTTGTGTAGTATTGTGTGTGTTCCTCTGTGTGTGTTGCATCCTGTGTCCGTGATCGTGTGGGTTGTGTATTGTGTGTGTGTGTGTGCGTGTGTGTGTGTGTGTGTGTGTCTTTCCCTGCATCATGTGCGGTGTGTGATCCGTGTGTCCTCTGTGTTTTGTATTGTGTGATGTACTGTGCTCTGTGCTGTGTGTATGGTCCTTTGTATGTTTAGCGTAGTGCGTGTTTAGTGTTCGGTGTGTGTTGCGTGCTGTTGTGTTCACTGTGCGTGCTGTGACTGTTATTTTGTGTGTTTGTGTGCTGTGTTTGTGTTGGTTATTTCAGAGTTTGCAGGCTGGCGGTGTGCATGGTGTGTGTTGAATGTGTGCTTCTGTGGGTGGGTTAGGAATGTGAAGTGTGTTGCAACTGTCCTGTGTTCTTCGTGTTGTGGGTTATGTGCGGTATTTCGTGTCCTGTGCTGTGGGTTGTGTGTGCTTTGAAATTGCGATTATCTTTTCTGCATGGTGTTGTTTGTGTGTGCGTGGGGGGGCTTGGATGTGTGAAATCTCTGTGTATGAGATGTGTTGTCTGTGTGATTTTTTGTGTGTGATTCCCTGTGTGTGATATGCGAAGCTGTGATTCATCTGGGTTTATTCGGGTTGCATGATGTGTGTGGACCGTGTGTGTTGATTCCTGTGTTTCGCTGCCATGGTTGTGCTGTGCGTAAGCTCGTTGATGTGTTACGTGCGTTGTAGTTTCCCTGTTCCGTTATGTGTGTTTGTTGTGTGGTTTAGTGTGTTTCCTGTGATCCTTGTTTGTGTGCTGTGTTGAGATTGCTGTGTGTCGTGTGCTGGGTCATCAATGAGGTGTGGGTGAGGCATGGAGTGTGAGGGGAGAACGATAATGCTGAGGGTGAGAGTGAAGTAGGTCTCTGGCCAACTGTTCCCATAACAATATTCAAGAGGGTAAAGCCGCACTCAGACTGCTGCCATTTGGCATTTTTCGCAGGACGCGGGTTTTCCTAGGATTGTGGCTACAGTAGAGTTCATGAGCATGACCCGGACGCACCTTCTTCAGAAGGATCAGAGCGGCTCTCTCCATCAGCCACGTGGGTCAGGGCAATGTCGCAGAAAAGAAACACACATTGCCTTGGCTCTGGGTGACATGATCCTTAATGCTGCCAAGGTGGTCAGCTGCCACCTCACCAAAGTCACTCCCAAGGCAGAGGCCTCAAGCCCGGAGCTAGGAAACTGCTCCCCTCACCGAGCACATTCTGTCTCGAGGAAACGGTCGCTGCTGTGATGCCACAGAACCTGCAGGCAACACTGCTGCAGTTGCAGCGTCCTCCACTAGAGGGCCTGAATTGCCCCAGCCTGGAAAGGTCCATCATCTTAGACAGCAAACATTAATTCTTCAGGCACATATACATACATATATGAGGGCGCATATTTATGTGTATAAGAAGAGCTATGCCATGGCAGCTCCAAATGTGAGAAATACCAGTACCGTGTCCACCACACCGGCTGCATTTATCCTACTTTCACAGGCCTCTGATGGCCTTGGACATCATCAGGTTTCAAGGCGATATTCAAAGTGGTCGCCCCCAGTGCCGTGTTTGCTCCTAGGTTCACATTATGCATTTGGTCTGGTATTTGTGTTGGGGCTCACGTGTGAAGCCCATGCTTGGGTTGCGAGCTGTGGATGGGTATCATCGCAGGGGTTACAATCTTTCGGATTTCCCCCCAATGCAATGAGGGGCGGTAAGCCACTTTCAGGCTGAGCGAGAGTTTGTTGGCTTAAGGATCACAGTGTACATGGAAAGGTGACCTCTCATATTCAACGTAGCTTTGAATGTTAGGTACAGTGTCACGCATTTGAATTAGCGTATAAAGTTGAGGTTCTGTGTGGGTTGGTCGTTTCCCTTTACGCTTCTTGTGTTATGCATTGTGGCTGTGTTTGGTGTGCAGTGTGCAGTGTGTTGAGTGTGTGTGGTGTGCTGTGTTGTCTACTAAGTTGTGTGGTTGTGTGTTTTGTGTGTGTGGTATGTGTGGTGTGCATACTCTGCATTGTGCGTTGCGTGGTACTGTGTGTGCTTGTTGCCTGTGTTGTGATGTGCGTGTGTTAGGTTGTGTGTAATGTGTGTGCTGTGTTGGGCGAGATGTCTGTCTTGTAAGTGTGTTGTTTTCCTTGGTTGTGTGCGTTGACTGTGTCATTCCGTCCTTAGTTTTGAATGTATTGTGTCTGTTGTGCTGAGTGTGTTGTGTGTTTATGGTGGGTGCATTGTGTTTACCGCCTGTTGGGAGCAATTTATATGTGTTGTGTGTGTGCTTGTGCTTTGTGTGTTCTGTGTGGTTGTACGCTCTGTTTGTGTTCTTTGCATTGATTGCTCTCAGCTGTGCTGAGCGTGTTGTGTAGTATTGTGTGTGTTCCTCTGTGTGTGTTGCATCCTGTGTCCGTGATCGTGTGGGTTGTGTATTGTGTGTGTGTGTGTGCGTGTGTGTGTGTGTGTGTGTGTCTTTCCCTGCATCATGTGCGGTGTGTGATCCGTGTGTCCTCTGTGTTTTGTATTGTGTGATGTACTGTGCTCTGTGCTGTGTGTATGGTCCTTTGTATGTTTAGCGTAGTGCGTGTTTAGTGTTCGGTGTGTGTTGCGTGCTGTTGTGTTCACTGTGCGTGCTGTGACTGTTATTTTGTGTGTTTGTGTGCTGTGTTTGTGTTGGTTATTTCAGAGTTTGCAGGCTGGCGGTGTGCATGGTGTGTGTTGAATGTGTGCTTCTGTGGGTGGGTTAGGAATGTGAAGTGTGTTGCAACTGTCCTGTGTTCTTCGTGTTGTGGGTTATGTGCGGTATTTCGTGTCCTGTGCTGTGGGTTGTGTGTGCTTTGAAATTGCGATTATCTTTTCTGCATGGTGTTGTTTGTGTGTGCGTGGGGGGGCTTGGATGTGTGAAATCTCTGTGTATGAGATGTGTTGTCTGTGTGATTTTTTGTGTGTGATTCCCTGTGTGTGATATGCGAAGCTGTGATTCATCTGGGTTTATTCGGGTTGCATGATGTGTGTGGACCGTGTGTGTTGATTCCTGTGTTTCGCTGCCATGGTTGTGCTGTGCGTAAGCTCGTTGATGTGTTACGTGCGTTGTAGTTTCCCTGTTCCGTTATGTGTGTTTGTTGTGTGGTTTAGTGTGTTTCCTGTGATCCTTGTTTGTGTGCTGTGTTGAGATTGCTGTGTGTCGTGTGCTGGGTCATCAATGAGGTGTGGGTGAGGCATGGAGTGTGAGGGGAGAACGATAATGCTGAGGGTGAGAGTGAAGTAGGTCTCTGGCCAACTGTTCCCATAACAATATTCAAGAGGGTAAAGCCGCACTCAGACTGCTGCCATTTGGCATTTTTCGCAGGACGCGGGTTTTCCTAGGATTGTGGCTACAGTAGAGTTCATGAGCATGACCCGGACGCACCTTCTTCAGAAGGATCAGAGCGGCTCTCTCCATCAGCCACGTGGGTCAGGGCAATGTCGCAGAAAAGAAACACACATTGCCTTGGCTCTGGGTGACATGATCCTTAATGCTGCCAAGGTGGTCAGCTGCCACCTCACCAAAGTCACTCCCAAGGCAGAGGCCTCAAGCCCGGAGCTAGGAAACTGCTCCCCTCACCGAGCACATTCTGTCTCGAGGAAACGGTCGCTGCTGTGATGCCACAGAACCTGCAGGCAACACTGCTGCAGTTGCAGCGTCCTCCACTAGAGGGCCTGAATTGCCCCAGCCTGGAAAGGTCCATCATCTTAGACAGCAAACATTAATTCTTCAGGCACATATACATACATATATGAGGGCGCATATTTATGTGTATAAGAAGAGCTATGCCATGGCAGCTCCAAATGTGAGAA
Organism: Manis pentadactyla; assembly: GCF_030020395.1. NCBI lineage: Eukaryota > Metazoa > Chordata > Mammalia > Pholidota > Manidae > Manis > Manis pentadactyla. Next base: position 28,847,671 of record NC_080033.1, read on the forward strand.
ATACCAGTACCGTGTCCACCACACCGGCTGCATTTATCCTACTTTCACAGGCCTCTGATGGCCTTGGACATCATCAGGTTTCAAGGCGATATTCAAAGTGGTCGCCCCCAGTGCCGTGTTTGCTCCTAGGTTCACATTATGCATTTGGTCTGGTATTTGTGTTGGGGCTCACGTGTGAAGCCCATGCTTGGGTTGCGAGCTGTGGATGGGTATCATCGCAGGGGTTACAATCTTTCGGATTTCCCCCCAATGCAATGAGGGGCGGTAAGCCACTTTCAGGCTGAGCGAGAGTTTGTTGGCTTAAGGATCACAGTGTACATGGAAAGGTGACCTCTCATATTCAACGTAGCTTTGAATGTTAGGTACAGTGTCACGCATTTGAATTAGCGTATAAAGTTGAGGTTCTGTGTGGGTTGGTCGTTTCCCTTTACGCTTCTTGTGTTATGCATTGTGGCTGTGTTTGGTGTGCAGTGTGCAGTGTGTTGAGTGTGTGTGGTGTGCTGTGTTGTCTACTAAGTTGTGTGGTTGTGTGTTTTGTGTGTGTGGTATGTGTGGTGTGCATACTCTGCATTGTGCGTTGCGTGGTACTGTGTGTGCTTGTTGCCTGTGTTGTGATGTGCGTGTGTTAGGTTGTGTGTAATGTGTGTGCTGTGTTGGGCGAGATGTCTGTCTTGTAAGTGTGTTGTTTTCCTTGGTTGTGTGCGTTGACTGTGTCATTCCGTCCTTAGTTTTGAATGTATTGTGTCTGTTGTGCTGAGTGTGTTGTGTGTTTATGGTGGGTGCATTGTGTTTACCGCCTGTTGGGAGCAATTTATATGTGTTGTGTGTGTGCTTGTGCTTTGTGTGTTCTGTGTGGTTGTACGCTCTGTTTGTGTTCTTTGCATTGATTGCTCTCAGCTGTGCTGAGCGTGTTGTGTAGTATTGTGTGTGTTCCTCTGTGTGTGTTGCATCCTGTGTCCGTGATCGTGTGGGTTGTGTATTGTGTGTGTGTGTGTGCGTGTGTGTGTGTGTGTGTGTGTCTTTCCCTGCATCATGTGCGGTGTGTGATCCGTGTGTCCTCTGTGTTTTGTATTGTGTGATGTACTGTGCTCTGTGCTGTGTGTATGGTCCTTTGTATGTTTAGCGTAGTGCGTGTTTAGTGTTCGGTGTGTGTTGCGTGCTGTTGTGTTCACTGTGCGTGCTGTGACTGTTATTTTGTGTGTTTGTGTGCTGTGTTTGTGTTGGTTATTTCAGAGTTTGCAGGCTGGCGGTGTGCATGGTGTGTGTTGAATGTGTGCTTCTGTGGGTGGGTTAGGAATGTGAAGTGTGTTGCAACTGTCCTGTGTTCTTCGTGTTGTGGGTTATGTGCGGTATTTCGTGTCCTGTGCTGTGGGTTGTGTGTGCTTTGAAATTGCGATTATCTTTTCTGCATGGTGTTGTTTGTGTGTGCGTGGGGGGGCTTGGATGTGTGAAATCTCTGTGTATGAGATGTGTTGTCTGTGTGATTTTTTGTGTGTGATTCCCTGTGTGTGATATGCGAAGCTGTGATTCATCTGGGTTTATTCGGGTTGCATGATGTGTGTGGACCGTGTGTGTTGATTCCTGTGTTTCGCTGCCATGGTTGTGCTGTGCGTAAGCTCGTTGATGTGTTACGTGCGTTGTAGTTTCCCTGTTCCGTTATGTGTGTTTGTTGTGTGGTTTAGTGTGTTTCCTGTGATCCTTGTTTGTGTGCTGTGTTGAGATTGCTGTGTGTCGTGTGCTGGGTCATCAATGAGGTGTGGGTGAGGCATGGAGTGTGAGGGGAGAACGATAATGCTGAGGGTGAGAGTGAAGTAGGTCTCTGGCCAACTGTTCCCATAACAATATTCAAGAGGGTAAAGCCGCACTCAGACTGCTGCCATTTGGCATTTTTCGCAGGACGCGGGTTTTCCTAGGATTGTGGCTACAGTAGAGTTCATGAGCATGACCCGGACGCACCTTCTTCAGAAGGATCAGAGCGGCTCTCTCCATCAGCCACGTGGGTCAGGGCAATGTCGCAGAAAAGAAACACACATTGCCTTGGCTCTGGGTGACATGATCCTTAATGCTGCCAAGGTGGTCAGCTGCCACCTCACCAAAGTCACTCCCAAGGCAGAGGCCTCAAGCCCGGAGCTAGGAAACTGCTCCCCTCACCGAGCACATTCTGTCTCGAGGAAACGGTCGCTGCTGTGATGCCACAGAACCTGCAGGCAACACTGCTGCAGTTGCAGCGTCCTCCACTAGAGGGCCTGAATTGCCCCAGCCTGGAAAGGTCCATCATCTTAGACAGCAAACATTAATTCTTCAGGCACATATACATACATATATGAGGGCGCATATTTATGTGTATAAGAAGAGCTATGCCATGGCAGCTCCAAATGTGAGAAATACCAGTACCGTGTCCACCACACCGGCTGCATTTATCCTACTTTCACAGGCCTCTGATGGCCTTGGACATCATCAGGTTTCAAGGCGATATTCAAAGTGGTCGCCCCCAGTGCCGTGTTTGCTCCTAGGTTCACATTATGCATTTGGTCTGGTATTTGTGTTGGGGCTCACGTGTGAAGCCCATGCTTGGGTTGCGAGCTGTGGATGGGTATCATCGCAGGGGTTACAATCTTTCGGATTTCCCCCCAATGCAATGAGGGGCGGTAAGCCACTTTCAGGCTGAGCGAGAGTTTGTTGGCTTAAGGATCACAGTGTACATGGAAAGGTGACCTCTCATATTCAACGTAGCTTTGAATGTTAGGTACAGTGTCACGCATTTGAATTAGCGTATAAAGTTGAGGTTCTGTGTGGGTTGGTCGTTTCCCTTTACGCTTCTTGTGTTATGCATTGTGGCTGTGTTTGGTGTGCAGTGTGCAGTGTGTTGAGTGTGTGTGGTGTGCTGTGTTGTCTACTAAGTTGTGTGGTTGTGTGTTTTGTGTGTGTGGTATGTGTGGTGTGCATACTCTGCATTGTGCGTTGCGTGGTACTGTGTGTGCTTGTTGCCTGTGTTGTGATGTGCGTGTGTTAGGTTGTGTGTAATGTGTGTGCTGTGTTGGGCGAGATGTCTGTCTTGTAAGTGTGTTGTTTTCCTTGGTTGTGTGCGTTGACTGTGTCATTCCGTCCTTAGTTTTGAATGTATTGTGTCTGTTGTGCTGAGTGTGTTGTGTGTTTATGGTGGGTGCATTGTGTTTACCGCCTGTTGGGAGCAATTTATATGTGTTGTGTGTGTGCTTGTGCTTTGTGTGTTCTGTGTGGTTGTACGCTCTGTTTGTGTTCTTTGCATTGATTGCTCTCAGCTGTGCTGAGCGTGTTGTGTAGTATTGTGTGTGTTCCTCTGTGTGTGTTGCATCCTGTGTCCGTGATCGTGTGGGTTGTGTATTGTGTGTGTGTGTGTGCGTGTGTGTGTGTGTGTGTGTGTCTTTCCCTGCATCATGTGCGGTGTGTGATCCGTGTGTCCTCTGTGTTTTGTATTGTGTGATGTACTGTGCTCTGTGCTGTGTGTATGGTCCTTTGTATGTTTAGCGTAGTGCGTGTTTAGTGTTCGGTGTGTGTTGCGTGCTGTTGTGTTCACTGTGCGTGCTGTGACTGTTATTTTGTGTGTTTGTGTGCTGTGTTTGTGTTGGTTATTTCAGAGTTTGCAGGCTGGCGGTGTGCATGGTGTGTGTTGAATGTGTGCTTCTGTGGGTGGGTTAGGAATGTGAAGTGTGTTGCAACTGTCCTGTGTTCTTCGTGTTGTGGGTTATGTGCGGTATTTCGTGTCCTGTGCTGTGGGTTGTGTGTGCTTTGAAATTGCGATTATCTTTTCTGCATGGTGTTGTTTGTGTGTGCGTGGGGGGGCTTGGATGTGTGAAATCTCTGTGTATGAGATGTGTTGTCTGTGTGATTTTTTGTGTGTGATTCCCTGTGTGTGATATGCGAAGCTGTGATTCATCTGGGTTTATTCGGGTTGCATGATGTGTGTGGACCGTGTGTGTTGATTCCTGTGTTTCGCTGCCATGGTTGTGCTGTGCGTAAGCTCGTTGATGTGTTACGTGCGTTGTAGTTTCCCTGTTCCGTTATGTGTGTTTGTTGTGTGGTTTAGTGTGTTTCCTGTGATCCTTGTTTGTGTGCTGTGTTGAGATTGCTGTGTGTCGTGTGCTGGGTCATCAATGAGGTGTGGGTGAGGCATGGAGTGTGAGGGGAGAACGATAATGCTGAGGGTGAGAGTGAAGTAGGTCTCTGGCCAACTGTTCCCATAACAATATTCAAGAGGGTAAAGCCGCACTCAGACTGCTGCCATTTGGCATTTTTCGCAGGACGCGGGTTTTCCTAGGATTGTGGCTACAGTAGAGTTCATGAGCATGACCCGGACGCACCTTCTTCAGAAGGATCAGAGCGGCTCTCTCCATCAGCCACGTGGGTCAGGGCAATGTCGCAGAAAAGAAACACACATTGCCTTGGCTCTGGGTGACATGATCCTTAATGCTGCCAAGGTGGTCAGCTGCCACCTCACCAAAGTCACTCCCAAGGCAGAGGCCTCAAGCCCGGAGCTAGGAAACTGCTCCCCTCACCGAGCACATTCTGTCTCGAGGAAACGGTCGCTGCTGTGATGCCACAGAACCTGCAGGCAACACTGCTGCAGTTGCAGCGTCCTCCACTAGAGGGCCTGAATTGCCCCAGCCTGGAAAGGTCCATCATCTTAGACAGCAAACATTAATTCTTCAGGCACATATACATACATATATGAGGGCGCATATTTATGTGTATAAGAAGAGCTATGCCATGGCAGCTCCAAATGTGAGAAATACCAGTACCGTGTCCACCACACCGGCTGCATTTATCCTACTTTCACAGGCCTCTGATGGCCTTGGACATCATCAGGTTTCAAGGCGATATTCAAAGTGGTCGCCCCCAGTGCCGTGTTTGCTCCTAGGTTCACATTATGCATTTGGTCTGGTATTTGTGTTGGGGCTCACGTGTGAAGCCCATGCTTGGGTTGCGAGCTGTGGATGGGTATCATCGCAGGGGTTACAATCTTTCGGATTTCCCCCCAATGCAATGAGGGGCGGTAAGCCACTTTCAGGCTGAGCGAGAGTTTGTTGGCTTAAGGATCACAGTGTACATGGAAAGGTGACCTCTCATATTCAACGTAGCTTTGAATGTTAGGTACAGTGTCACGCATTTGAATTAGCGTATAAAGTTGAGGTTCTGTGTGGGTTGGTCGTTTCCCTTTACGCTTCTTGTGTTATGCATTGTGGCTGTGTTTGGTGTGCAGTGTGCAGTGTGTTGAGTGTGTGTGGTGTGCTGTGTTGTCTACTAAGTTGTGTGGTTGTGTGTTTTGTGTGTGTGGTATGTGTGGTGTGCATACTCTGCATTGTGCGTTGCGTGGTACTGTGTGTGCTTGTTGCCTGTGTTGTGATGTGCGTGTGTTAGGTTGTGTGTAATGTGTGTGCTGTGTTGGGCGAGATGTCTGTCTTGTAAGTGTGTTGTTTTCCTTGGTTGTGTGCGTTGACTGTGTCATTCCGTCCTTAGTTTTGAATGTATTGTGTCTGTTGTGCTGAGTGTGTTGTGTGTTTATGGTGGGTGCATTGTGTTTACCGCCTGTTGGGAGCAATTTATATGTGTTGTGTGTGTGCTTGTGCTTTGTGTGTTCTGTGTGGTTGTACGCTCTGTTTGTGTTCTTTGCATTGATTGCTCTCAGCTGTGCTGAGCGTGTTGTGTAGTATTGTGTGTGTTCCTCTGTGTGTGTTGCATCCTGTGTCCGTGATCGTGTGGGTTGTGTATTGTGTGTGTGTGTGTGCGTGTGTGTGTGTGTGTGTGTGTCTTTCCCTGCATCATGTGCGGTGTGTGATCCGTGTGTCCTCTGTGTTTTGTATTGTGTGATGTACTGTGCTCTGTGCTGTGTGTATGGTCCTTTGTATGTTTAGCGTAGTGCGTGTTTAGTGTTCGGTGTGTGTTGCGTGCTGTTGTGTTCACTGTGCGTGCTGTGACTGTTATTTTGTGTGTTTGTGTGCTGTGTTTGTGTTGGTTATTTCAGAGTTTGCAGGCTGGCGGTGTGCATGGTGTGTGTTGAATGTGTGCTTCTGTGGGTGGGTTAGGAATGTGAAGTGTGTTGCAACTGTCCTGTGTTCTTCGTGTTGTGGGTTATGTGCGGTATTTCGTGTCCTGTGCTGTGGGTTGTGTGTGCTTTGAAATTGCGATTATCTTTTCTGCATGGTGTTGTTTGTGTGTGCGTGGGGGGGCTTGGATGTGTGAAATCTCTGTGTATGAGATGTGTTGTCTGTGTGATTTTTTGTGTGTGATTCCCTGTGTGTGATATGCGAAGCTGTGATTCATCTGGGTTTATTCGGGTTGCATGATGTGTGTGGACCGTGTGTGTTGATTCCTGTGTTTCGCTGCCATGGTTGTGCTGTGCGTAAGCTCGTTGATGTGTTACGTGCGTTGTAGTTTCCCTGTTCCGTTATGTGTGTTTGTTGTGTGGTTTAGTGTGTTTCCTGTGATCCTTGTTTGTGTGCTGTGTTGAGATTGCTGTGTGTCGTGTGCTGGGTCATCAATGAGGTGTGGGTGAGGCATGGAGTGTGAGGGGAGAACGATAATGCTGAGGGTGAGAGTGAAGTAGGTCTCTGGCCAACTGTTCCCATAACAATATTCAAGAGGGTAAAGCCGCACTCAGACTGCTGCCATTTGGCATTTTTCGCAGGACGCGGGTTTTCCTAGGATTGTGGCTACAGTAGAGTTCATGAGCATGACCCGGACGCACCTTCTTCAGAAGGATCAGAGCGGCTCTCTCCATCAGCCACGTGGGTCAGGGCAATGTCGCAGAAAAGAAACACACATTGCCTTGGCTCTGGGTGACATGATCCTTAATGCTGCCAAGGTGGTCAGCTGCCACCTCACCAAAGTCACTCCCAAGGCAGAGGCCTCAAGCCCGGAGCTAGGAAACTGCTCCCCTCACCGAGCACATTCTGTCTCGAGGAAACGGTCGCTGCTGTGATGCCACAGAACCTGCAGGCAACACTGCTGCAGTTGCAGCGTCCTCCACTAGAGGGCCTGAATTGCCCCAGCCTGGAAAGGTCCATCATCTTAGACAGCAAACATTAATTCTTCAGGCACATATACATACATATATGAGGGCGCATATTTATGTGTATAAGAAGAGCTATGCCATGGCAGCTCCAAATGTGAGAAATACCAGTACCGTGTCCACCACACCGGCTGCATTTATCCTACTTTCACAGGCCTCTGATGGCCTTGGACATCATCAGGTTTCAAGGCGATATTCAAAGTGGTCGCCCCCAGTGCCGTGTTTGCTCCTAGGTTCACATTATGCATTTGGTCTGGTATTTGTGTTGGGGCTCACGTGTGAAGCCCATGCTTGGGTTGCGAGCTGTGGATGGGTATCATCGCAGGGGTTACAATCTTTCGGATTTCCCCCCAATGCAATGAGGGGCGGTAAGCCACTTTCAGGCTGAGCGAGAGTTTGTTGGCTTAAGGATCACAGTGTACATGGAAAGGTGACCTCTCATATTCAACGTAGCTTTGAATGTTAGGTACAGTGTCACGCATTTGAATTAGCGTATAAAGTTGAGGTTCTGTGTGGGTTGGTCGTTTCCCTTTACGCTTCTTGTGTTATGCATTGTGGCTGTGTTTGGTGTGCAGTGTGCAGTGTGTTGAGTGTGTGTGGTGTGCTGTGTTGTCTACTAAGTTGTGTGGTTGTGTGTTTTGTGTGTGTGGTATGTGTGGTGTGCATACTCTGCATTGTGCGTTGCGTGGTACTGTGTGTGCTTGTTGCCTGTGTTGTGATGTGCGTGTGTTAGGTTGTGTGTAATGTGTGTGCTGTGTTGGGCGAGATGTCTGTCTTGTAAGTGTGTTGTTTTCCTTGGTTGTGTGCGTTGACTGTGTCATTCCGTCCTTAGTTTTGAATGTATTGTGTCTGTTGTGCTGAGTGTGTTGTGTGTTTATGGTGGGTGCATTGTGTTTACCGCCTGTTGGGAGCAATTTATATGTGTTGTGTGTGTGCTTGTGCTTTGTGTGTTCTGTGTGGTTGTACGCTCTGTTTGTGTTCTTTGCATTGATTGCTCTCAGCTGTGCTGAGCGTGTTGTGTAGTATTGTGTGTGTTCCTCTGTGTGTGTTGCATCCTGTGTCCGTGATCGTGTGGGTTGTGTATTGTGTGTGTGTGTGTGCGTGTGTGTGTGTGTGTGTGTGTCTTTCCCTGCATCATGTGCGGTGTGTGATCCGTGTGTCCTCTGTGTTTTGTATTGTGTGATGTACTGTGCTCTGTGCTGTGTGTATGGTCCTTTGTATGTTTAGCGTAGTGCGTGTTTAGTGTTCGGTGTGTGTTGCGTGCTGTTGTGTTCACTGTGCGTGCTGTGACTGTTATTTTGTGTGTTTGTGTGCTGTGTTTGTGTTGGTTATTTCAGAGTTTGCAGGCTGGCGGTGTGCATGGTGTGTGTTGAATGTGTGCTTCTGTGGGTGGGTTAGGAATGTGAAGTGTGTTGCAACTGTCCTGTGTTCTTCGTGTTGTGGGTTATGTGCGGTATTTCGTGTCCTGTGCTGTGGGTTGTGTGTGCTTTGAAATTGCGATTATCTTTTCTGCATGGTGTTGTTTGTGTGTGCGTGGGGGGGCTTGGATGTGTGAAATCTCTGTGTATGAGATGTGTTGTCTGTGTGATTTTTTGTGTGTGATTCCCTGTGTGTGATATGCGAAGCTGTGATTCATCTGGGTTTATTCGGGTTGCATGATGTGTGTGGACCGTGTGTGTTGATTCCTGTGTTTCGCTGCCATGGTTGTGCTGTGCGTAAGCTCGTTGATGTGTTACGTGCGTTGTAGTTTCCCTGTTCCGTTATGTGTGTTTGTTGTGTGGTTTAGTGTGTTTCCTGTGATCCTTGTTTGTGTGCTGTGTTGAGATTGCTGTGTGTCGTGTGCTGGGTCATCAATGAGGTGTGGGTGAGGCATGGAGTGTGAGGGGAGAACGATAATGCTGAGGGTGAGAGTGAAGTAGGTCTCTGGCCAACTGTTCCCATAACAATATTCAAGAGGGTAAAGCCGCACTCAGACTGCTGCCATTTGGCATTTTTCGCAGGACGCGGGTTTTCCTAGGATTGTGGCTACAGTAGAGTTCATGAGCATGACCCGGACGCACCTTCTTCAGAAGGATCAGAGCGGCTCTCTCCATCAGCCACGTGGGTCAGGGCAATGTCGCAGAAAAGAAACACACATTGCCTTGGCTCTGGGTGACATGATCCTTAATGCTGCCAAGGTGGTCAGCTGCCACCTCACCAAAGTCACTCCCAAGGCAGAGGCCTCAAGCCCGGAGCTAGGAAACTGCTCCCCTCACCGAGCACATTCTGTCTCGAGGAAACGGTCGCTGCTGTGATGCCACAGAACCTGCAGGCAACACTGCTGCAGTTGCAGCGTCCTCCACTAGAGGGCCTGAATTGCCCCAGCCTGGAAAGGTCCATCATCTTAGACAGCAAACATTAATTCTTCAGGCACATATACATACATATATGAGGGCGCATATTTATGTGTATAAGAAGAGCTATGCCATGGCAGCTCCAAATGTGAGAAATACCAGTACCGTGTCCACCACACCGGCTGCATTTATCCTACTTTCACAGGCCTCTGATGGCCTTGGACATCATCAGGTTTCAAGGCGATATTCAAAGTGGTCGCCCCCAGTGCCGTGTTTGCTCCTAGGTTCACATTATGCATTTGGTCTGGTATTTGTGTTGGGGCTCACGTGTGAAGCCCATGCTTGGGTTGCGAGCTGTGGATGGGTATCATCGCAGGGGTTACAATCTTTCGGATTTCCCCCCAATGCAATGAGGGGCGGTAAGCCACTTTCAGGCTGAGCGAGAGTTTGTTGGCTTAAGGATCACAGTGTACATGGAAAGGTGACCTCTCATATTCAACGTAGCTTTGAATGTTAGGTACAGTGTCACGCATTTGAATTAGCGTATAAAGTTGAGGTTCTGTGTGGGTTGGTCGTTTCCCTTTACGCTTCTTGTGTTATGCATTGTGGCTGTGTTTGGTGTGCAGTGTGCAGTGTGTTGAGTGTGTGTGGTGTGCTGTGTTGTCTACTAAGTTGTGTGGTTGTGTGTTTTGTGTGTGTGGTATGTGTGGTGTGCATACTCTGCATTGTGCGTTGCGTGGTACTGTGTGTGCTTGTTGCCTGTGTTGTGATGTGCGTGTGTTAGGTTGTGTGTAATGTGTGTGCTGTGTTGGGCGAGATGTCTGTCTTGTAAGTGTGTTGTTTTCCTTGGTTGTGTGCGTTGACTGTGTCATTCCGTCCTTAGTTTTGAATGTATTGTGTCTGTTGTGCTGAGTGTGTTGTGTGTTTATGGTGGGTGCATTGTGTTTACCGCCTGTTGGGAGCAATTTATATGTGTTGTGTGTGTGCTTGTGCTTTGTGTGTTCTGTGTGGTTGTACGCTCTGTTTGTGTTCTTTGCATTGATTGCTCTCAGCTGTGCTGAGCGTGTTGTGTAGTATTGTGTGTGTTCCTCTGTGTGTGTTGCATCCTGTGTCCGTGATCGTGTGGGTTGTGTATTGTGTGTGTGTGTGTGCGTGTGTGTGTGTGTGTGTGTGTCTTTCCCTGCATCATGTGCGGTGTGTGATCCGTGTGTCCTCTGTGTTTTGTATTGTGTGATGTACTGTGCTCTGTGCTGTGTGTATGGTCCTTTGTATGTTTAGCGTAGTGCGTGTTTAGTGTTCGGTGTGTGTTGCGTGCTGTTGTGTTCACTGTGCGTGCTGTGACTGTTATTTTGTGTGTTTGTGTGCTGTGTTTGTGTTGGTTATTTCAGAGTTTGCAGGCTGGCGGTGTGCATGGTGTGTGTTGAATGTGTGCTTCTGTGGGTGGGTTAGGAATGTGAAGTGTGTTGCAACTGTCCTGTGTTCTTCGTGTTGTGGGTTATGTGCGGTATTTCGTGTCCTGTGCTGTGGGTTGTGTGTGCTTTGAAATTGCGATTATCTTTTCTGCATGGTGTTGTTTGTGTGTGCGTGGGGGGGCTTGGATGTGTGAAATCTCTGTGTATGAGATGTGTTGTCTGTGTGATTTTTTGTGTGTGATTCCCTGTGTGTGATATGCGAAGCTGTGATTCATCTGGGTTTATTCGGGTTGCATGATGTGTGTGGACCGTGTGTGTTGATTCCTGTGTTTCGCTGCCATGGTTGTGCTGTGCGTAAGCTCGTTGATGTGTTACGTGCGTTGTAGTTTCCCTGTTCCGTTATGTGTGTTTGTTGTGTGGTTTAGTGTGTTTCCTGTGATCCTTGTTTGTGTGCTGTGTTGAGATTGCTGTGTGTCGTGTGCTGGGTCATCAATGAGGTGTGGGTGAGGCATGGAGTGTGAGGGGAGAACGATAATGCTGAGGGTGAGAGTGAAGTAGGTCTCTGGCCAACTGTTCCCATAACAATATTCAAGAGGGTAAAGCCGCACTCAGACTGCTGCCATTTGGCATTTTTCGCAGGACGCGGGTTTTCCTAGGATTGTGGCTACAGTAGAGTTCATGAGCATGACCCGGACGCACCTTCTTCAGAAGGATCAGAGCGGCTCTCTCCATCAGCCACGTGGGTCAGGGCAATGTCGCAGAAAAGAAACACACATTGCCTTGGCTCTGGGTGACATGATCCTTAATGCTGCCAAGGTGGTCAGCTGCCACCTCACCAAAGTCACTCCCAAGGCAGAGGCCTCAAGCCCGGAGCTAGGAAACTGCTCCCCTCACCGAGCACATTCTGTCTCGAGGAAACGGTCGCTGCTGTGATGCCACAGAACCTGCAGGCAACACTGCTGCAGTTGCAGCGTCCTCCACTAGAGGGCCTGAATTGCCCCAGCCTGGAAAGGTCCATCATCTTAGACAGCAAACATTAATTCTTCAGGCACATATACATACATATATGAGGGCGCATATTTATGTGTATAAGAAGAGCTATGCCATGGCAGCTCCAAATGTGAGAAATACCAGTACCGTGTCCACCACACCGGCTGCATTTATCCTACTTTCACAGGCCTCTGATGGCCTTGGACATCATCAGGTTTCAAGGCGATATTCAAAGTGGTCGCCCCCAGTGCCGTGTTTGCTCCTAGGTTCACATTATGCATTTGGTCTGGTATTTGTGTTGGGGCTCACGTGTGAAGCCCATGCTTGGGTTGCGAGCTGTGGATGGGTATCATCGCAGGGGTTACAATCTTTCGGATTTCCCCCCAATGCAATGAGGGGCGGTAAGCCACTTTCAGGCTGAGCGAGAGTTTGTTGGCTTAAGGATCACAGTGTACATGGAAAGGTGACCTCTCATATTCAACGTAGCTTTGAATGTTAGGTACAGTGTCACGCATTTGAATTAGCGTATAAAGTTGAGGTTCTGTGTGGGTTGGTCGTTTCCCTTTACGCTTCTTGTGTTATGCATTGTGGCTGTGTTTGGTGTGCAGTGTGCAGTGTGTTGAGTGTGTGTGGTGTGCTGTGTTGTCTACTAAGTTGTGTGGTTGTGTGTTTTGTGTGTGTGGTATGTGTGGTGTGCATACTCTGCATTGTGCGTTGCGTGGTACTGTGTGTGCTTGTTGCCTGTGTTGTGATGTGCGTGTGTTAGGTTGTGTGTAATGTGTGTGCTGTGTTGGGCGAGATGTCTGTCTTGTAAGTGTGTTGTTTTCCTTGGTTGTGTGCGTTGACTGTGTCATTCCGTCCTTAGTTTTGAATGTATTGTGTCTGTTGTGCTGAGTGTGTTGTGTGTTTATGGTGGGTGCATTGTGTTTACCGCCTGTTGGGAGCAATTTATATGTGTTGTGTGTGTGCTTGTGCTTTGTGTGTTCTGTGTGGTTGTACGCTCTGTTTGTGTTCTTTGCATTGATTGCTCTCAGCTGTGCTGAGCGTGTTGTGTAGTATTGTGTGTGTTCCTCTGTGTGTGTTGCATCCTGTGTCCGTGATCGTGTGGGTTGTGTATTGTGTGTGTGTGTGTGCGTGTGTGTGTGTGTGTGTGTGTCTTTCCCTGCATCATGTGCGGTGTGTGATCCGTGTGTCCTCTGTGTTTTGTATTGTGTGATGTACTGTGCTCTGTGCTGTGTGTATGGTCCTTTGTATGTTTAGCGTAGTGCGTGTTTAGTGTTCGGTGTGTGTTGCGTGCTGTTGTGTTCACTGTGCGTGCTGTGACTGTTATTTTGTGTGTTTGTGTGCTGTGTTTGTGTTGGTTATTTCAGAGTTTGCAGGCTGGCGGTGTGCATGGTGTGTGTTGAATGTGTGCTTCTGTGGGTGGGTTAGGAATGTGAAGTGTGTTGCAACTGTCCTGTGTTCTTCGTGTTGTGGGTTATGTGCGGTATTTCGTGTCCTGTGCTGTGGGTTGTGTGTGCTTTGAAATTGCGATTATCTTTTCTGCATGGTGTTGTTTGTGTGTGCGTGGGGGGGCTTGGATGTGTGAAATCTCTGTGTATGAGATGTGTTGTCTGTGTGATTTTTTGTGTGTGATTCCCTGTGTGTGATATGCGAAGCTGTGATTCATCTGGGTTTATTCGGGTTGCATGATGTGTGTGGACCGTGTGTGTTGATTCCTGTGTTTCGCTGCCATGGTTGTGCTGTGCGTAAGCTCGTTGATGTGTTACGTGCGTTGTAGTTTCCCTGTTCCGTTATGTGTGTTTGTTGTGTGGTTTAGTGTGTTTCCTGTGATCCTTGTTTGTGTGCTGTGTTGAGATTGCTGTGTGTCGTGTGCTGGGTCATCAATGAGGTGTGGGTGAGGCATGGAGTGTGAGGGGAGAACGATAATGCTGAGGGTGAGAGTGAAGTAGGTCTCTGGCCAACTGTTCCCATAACAATATTCAAGAGGGTAAAGCCGCACTCAGACTGCTGCCATTTGGCATTTTTCGCAGGACGCGGGTTTTCCTAGGATTGTGGCTACAGTAGAGTTCATGAGCATGACCCGGACGCACCTTCTTCAGAAGGATCAGAGCGGCTCTCTCCATCAGCCACGTGGGTCAGGGCAATGTCGCAGAAAAGAAACACACATTGCCTTGGCTCTGGGTGACATGATCCTTAATGCTGCCAAGGTGGTCAGCTGCCACCTCACCAAAGTCACTCCCAAGGCAGAGGCCTCAAGCCCGGAGCTAGGAAACTGCTCCCCTCACCGAGCACATTCTGTCTCGAGGAAACGGTCGCTGCTGTGATGCCACAGAACCTGCAGGCAACACTGCTGCAGTTGCAGCGTCCTCCACTAGAGGGCCTGAATTGCCCCAGCCTGGAAAGGTCCATCATCTTAGACAGCAAACATTAATTCTTCAGGCACATATACATACATATATGAGGGCGCATATTTATGTGTATAAGAAGAGCTATGCCATGGCAGCTCCAAATGTGAGAAATACCAGTACCGTGTCCACCACACCGGCTGCATTTATCCTACTTTCACAGGCCTCTGATGGCCTTGGACATCATCAGGTTTCAAGGCGATATTCAAAGTGGTCGCCCCCAGTGCCGTGTTTGCTCCTAGGTTCACATTATGCATTTGGTCTGGTATTTGTGTTGGGGCTCACGTGTGAAGCCCATGCTTGGGTTGCGAGCTGTGGATGGGTATCATCGCAGGGGTTACAATCTTTCGGATTTCCCCCCAATGCAATGAGGGGCGGTAAGCCACTTTCAGGCTGAGCGAGAGTTTGTTGGCTTAAGGATCACAGTGTACATGGAAAGGTGACCTCTCATATTCAACGTAGCTTTGAATGTTAGGTACAGTGTCACGCATTTGAATTAGCGTATAAAGTTGAGGTTCTGTGTGGGTTGGTCGTTTCCCTTTACGCTTCTTGTGTTATGCATTGTGGCTGTGTTTGGTGTGCAGTGTGCAGTGTGTTGAGTGTGTGTGGTGTGCTGTGTTGTCTACTAAGTTGTGTGGTTGTGTGTTTTGTGTGTGTGGTATGTGTGGTGTGCATACTCTGCATTGTGCGTTGCGTGGTACTGTGTGTGCTTGTTGCCTGTGTTGTGATGTGCGTGTGTTAGGTTGTGTGTAATGTGTGTGCTGTGTTGGGCGAGATGTCTGTCTTGTAAGTGTGTTGTTTTCCTTGGTTGTGTGCGTTGACTGTGTCATTCCGTCCTTAGTTTTGAATGTATTGTGTCTGTTGTGCTGAGTGTGTTGTGTGTTTATGGTGGGTGCATTGTGTTTACCGCCTGTTGGGAGCAATTTATATGTGTTGTGTGTGTGCTTGTGCTTTGTGTGTTCTGTGTGGTTGTACGCTCTGTTTGTGTTCTTTGCATTGATTGCTCTCAGCTGTGCTGAGCGTGTTGTGTAGTATTGTGTGTGTTCCTCTGTGTGTGTTGCATCCTGTGTCCGTGATCGTGTGGGTTGTGTATTGTGTGTGTGTGTGTGCGTGTGTGTGTGTGTGTGTGTCTTTCCCTGCATCATGTGCGGTGTGTGATCCGTGTGTCCTCTGTGTTTTGTATTGTGTGATGTACTGTGCTCTGTGCTGTGTGTATGGTCCTTTGTATGTTTAGCGTAGTGCGTGTTTAGTGTTCGGTGTGTGTTGCGTGCTGTTGTGTTCACTGTGCGTGCTGTGACTGTTATTTTGTGTGTTTGTGTGCTGTGTTTGTGTTGGTTATTTCAGAGTTTGCAGGCTGGCGGTGTGCATGGTGTGTGTTGAATGTGTGCTTCTGTGGGTGGGTTAGGAATGTGAAGTGTGTTGCAACTGTCCTGTGTTCTTCGTGTTGTGGGTTATGTGCGGTATTTCGTGTCCTGTGCTGTGGGTTGTGTGTGCTTTGAAATTGCGATTATCTTTTCTGCATGGTGTTGTTTGTGTGTGCGTGGGGGGGCTTGGATGTGTGAAATCTCTGTGTATGAGATGTGTTGTCTGTGTGATTTTTTGTGTGTGATTCCCTGTGTGTGATATGCGAAGCTGTGATTCATCTGGGTTTATTCGGGTTGCATGATGTGTGTGGACCGTGTGTGTTGATTCCTGTGTTTCGCTGCCATGGTTGTGCTGTGCGTAAGCTCGTTGATGTGTTACGTGCGTTGTAGTTTCCCTGTTCCGTTATGTGTGTTTGTTGTGTGGTTTAGTGTGTTTCCTGTGATCCTTGTTTGTGTGCTGTGTTGAGATTGCTGTGTGTCGTGTGCTGGGTCATCAATGAGGTGTGGGTGAGGCATGGAGTGTGAGGGGAGAACGATAATGCTGAGGGTGAGAGTGAAGTAGGTCTCTGGCCAACTGTTCCCATAACAATATTCAAGAGGGTAAAGCCGCACTCAGACTGCTGCCATTTGGCATTTTTCGCAGGACGCGGGTTTTCCTAGGATTGTGGCTACAGTAGAGTTCATGAGCATGACCCGGACGCACCTTCTTCAGAAGGATCAGAGCGGCTCTCTCCATCAGCCACGTGGGTCAGGGCAATGTCGCAGAAAAGAAACACACATTGCCTTGGCTCTGGGTGACATGATCCTTAATGCTGCCAAGGTGGTCAGCTGCCACCTCACCAAAGTCACTCCCAAGGCAGAGGCCTCAAGCCCGGAGCTAGGAAACTGCTCCCCTCACCGAGCACATTCTGTCTCGAGGAAACGGTCGCTGCTGTGATGCCACAGAACCTGCAGGCAACACTGCTGCAGTTGCAGCGTCCTCCACTAGAGGGCCTGAATTGCCCCAGCCTGGAAAGGTCCATCATCTTAGACAGCAAACATTAATTCTTCAGGCACATATACATACATATATGAGGGCGCATATTTATGTGTATAAGAAGAGCTATGCCATGGCAGCTCCAAATGTGAGAAATACCAGTACCGTGTCCACCACACCGGCTGCATTTATCCTACTTTCACAGGCCTCTGATGGCCTTGGACATCATCAGGTTTCAAGGCGATATTCAAAGTGGTCGCCCCCAGTGCCGTGTTTGCTCCTAGGTTCACATTATGCATTTGGTCTGGTATTTGTGTTGGGGCTCACGTGTGAAGCCCATGCTTGGGTTGCGAGCTGTGGATGGGTATCATCGCAGGGGTTACAATCTTTCGGATTTCCCCCCAATGCAATGAGGGGCGGTAAGCCACTTTCAGGCTGAGCGAGAGTTTGTTGGCTTAAGGATCACAGTGTACATGGAAAGGTGACCTCTCATATTCAACGTAGCTTTGAATGTTAGGTACAGTGTCACGCATTTGAATTAGCGTATAAAGTTGAGGTTCTGTGTGGGTTGGTCGTTTCCCTTTACGCTTCTTGTGTTATGCATTGTGGCTGTGTTTGGTGTGCAGTGTGCAGTGTGTTGAGTGTGTGTGGTGTGCTGTGTTGTCTACTAAGTTGTGTGGTTGTGTGTTTTGTGTGTGTGGTATGTGTGGTGTGCATACTCTGCATTGTGCGTTGCGTGGTACTGTGTGTGCTTGTTGCCTGTGTTGTGATGTGCGTGTGTTAGGTTGTGTGTAATGTGTGTGCTGTGTTGGGCGAGATGTCTGTCTTGTAAGTGTGTTGTTTTCCTTGGTTGTGTGCGTTGACTGTGTCATTCCGTCCTTAGTTTTGAATGTATTGTGTCTGTTGTGCTGAGTGTGTTGTGTGTTTATGGTGGGTGCATTGTGTTTACCGCCTGTTGGGAGCAATTTATATGTGTTGTGTGTGTGCTTGTGCTTTGTGTGTTCTGTGTGGTTGTACGCTCTGTTTGTGTTCTTTGCATTGATTGCTCTCAGCTGTGCTGAGCGTGTTGTGTAGTATTGTGTGTGTTCCTCTGTGTGTGTTGCATCCTGTGTCCGTGATCGTGTGGGTTGTGTATTGTGTGTGTGTGTGTGCGTGTGTGTGTGTGTGTGTGTGTCTTTCCCTGCATCATGTGCGGTGTGTGATCCGTGTGTCCTCTGTGTTTTGTATTGTGTGATGTACTGTGCTCTGTGCTGTGTGTATGGTCCTTTGTATGTTTAGCGTAGTGCGTGTTTAGTGTTCGGTGTGTGTTGCGTGCTGTTGTGTTCACTGTGCGTGCTGTGACTGTTATTTTGTGTGTTTGTGTGCTGTGTTTGTGTTGGTTATTTCAGAGTTTGCAGGCTGGCGGTGTGCATGGTGTGTGTTGAATGTGTGCTTCTGTGGGTGGGTTAGGAATGTGAAGTGTGTTGCAACTGTCCTGTGTTCTTCGTGTTGTGGGTTATGTGCGGTATTTCGTGTCCTGTGCTGTGGGTTGTGTGTGCTTTGAAATTGCGATTATCTTTTCTGCATGGTGTTGTTTGTGTGTGCGTGGGGGGGCTTGGATGTGTGAAATCTCTGTGTATGAGATGTGTTGTCTGTGTGATTTTTTGTGTGTGATTCCCTGTGTGTGATATGCGAAGCTGTGATTCATCTGGGTTTATTCGGGTTGCATGATGTGTGTGGACCGTGTGTGTTGATTCCTGTGTTTCGCTGCCATGGTTGTGCTGTGCGTAAGCTCGTTGATGTGTTACGTGCGTTGTAGTTTCCCTGTTCCGTTATGTGTGTTTGTTGTGTGGTTTAGTGTGTTTCCTGTGATCCTTGTTTGTGTGCTGTGTTGAGATTGCTGTGTGTCGTGTGCTGGGTCATCAATGAGGTGTGGGTGAGGCATGGAGTGTGAGGGGAGAACGATAATGCTGAGGGTGAGAGTGAAGTAGGTCTCTGGCCAACTGTTCCCATAACAATATTCAAGAGGGTAAAGCCGCACTCAGACTGCTGCCATTTGGCATTTTTCGCAGGACGCGGGTTTTCCTAGGATTGTGGCTACAGTAGAGTTCATGAGCATGACCCGGACGCACCTTCTTCAGAAGGATCTGAACGGCTCTCTCCATCAGCCACGTGGGTCAGGGCAATGTCGCAGAAAAGAAACACACATTGCCTTGGCTCTGGGTGACATGATCCTTAATGCTGCCAAGGTGGTCAGCTGCCACCTCACCAAAGTCACTCCCAAGGCAGAGGCCTCAAGCCCGGAGCTAGGAAACTGCTCCCCTCACCGAGCACATTCTGTCTCGAGGAAACGGTCGCTGCTGTGATGCCACAGAACCTGCAGGCAACACTGCTGCAGTTGCAGCGTCCTCCACTAGAGGGCCTGAATTGCCCCAGCCTGGAAAGGTCCATCATCTTAGACAGCAAACATTAATTCTTCAGGCACATATACATACATATATGAGGGCGCATATTTATGTGTATAAGAAGAGCTATGCCATGGCAGCTCCAAATGTGAGAAATACCAGTACCGTGTCCACCACACCGGCTGCATTTATCCTACTTTCACAGGCCTCTGATGGCCTTGGACATCATCAGGTTTCAAGGCGATATTCAAAGTGGTCGCCCCCAGTGCCGTGTTTGCTCCTAGGTTCACATTATGCATTTGGTCTGGTATTTGTGTTGGGGCTCACGTGTGAAGCCCATGCTTGGGTTGCGAGCTGTGGATGGGTATCATCGCAGGGGTTACAATCTTTCGGATTTCCCCCCAATGCAATGAGGGGCGGTAAGCCACTTTCAGGCTGAGCGAGAGTTTGTTGGCTTAAGGATCACAGTGTACATGGAAAGGTGACCTCTCATATTCAACGTAGCTTTGAATGTTAGGTACAGTGTCACGCATTTGAATTAGCGTATAAAGTTGAGGTTCTGTGTGGGTTGGTCGTTTCCCTTTACGCTTCTTGTGTTATGCATTGTGGCTGTGTTTGGTGTGCAGTGTGCAGTGTGTTGAGTGTGTGTGGTGTGCTGTGTTGTCTACTAAGTTGTGTGGTTGTGTGTTTTGTGTGTGTGGTATGTGTGGTGTGCATACTCTGCATTGTGCGTTGCGTGGTACTGTGTGTGCTTGTTGCCTGTGTTGTGATGTGCGTGTGTTAGGTTGTGTGTAATGTGTGTGCTGTGTTGGGCGAGATGTCTGTCTTGTAAGTGTGTTGTTTTCCTTGGTTGTGTGCGTTGACTGTGTCATTCCGTCCTTAGTTTTGAATGTATTGTGTCTGTTGTGCTGAGTGTGTTGTGTGTTTATGGTGGGTGCATTGTGTTTACCGCCTGTTGGGAGCAATTTATATGTGTTGTGTGTGTGCTTGTGCTTTGTGTGTTCTGTGTGGTTGTACGCTCTGTTTGTGTTCTTTGCATTGATTGCTCTCAGCTGTGCTGAGCGTGTTGTGTAGTATTGTGTGTGTTCCTCTGTGTGTGTTGCATCCTGTGTCCGTGATCGTGTGGGTTGTGTATTGTGTGTGTGTGTGTGCGTGTGTGTGTGTGTGTGTGTGTCTTTCCCTGCATCATGTGCGGTGTGTGATCCGTGTGTCCTCTGTGTTTTGTATTGTGTGATGTACTGTGCTCTGTGCTGTGTGTATGGTCCTTTGTATGTTTAGCGTAGTGCGTGTTTAGTGTTCGGTGTGTGTTGCGTGCTGTTGTGTTCACTGTGCGTGCTGTGACTGTTATTTTGTGTGTTTGTGTGCTGTGTTTGTGTTGGTTATTTCAGAGTTTGCAGGCTGGCGGTGTGCATGGTGTGTGTTGAATGTGTGCTTCTGTGGGTGGGTTAGGAATGTGAAGTGTGTTGCAACTGTCCTGTGTTCTTCGTGTTGTGGGTTATGTGCGGTATTTCGTGTCCTGTGCTGTGGGTTGTGTGTGCTTTGAAATTGCGATTATCTTTTCTGCATGGTGTTGTTTGTGTGTGCGTGGGGGGGCTTGGATGTGTGAAATCTCTGTGTATGAGATGTGTTGTCTGTGTGATTTTTTGTGTGTGATTCCCTGTGTGTGATATGCGAAGCTGTGATTCATCTGGGTTTATTCGGGTTGCATGATGTGTGTGGACCGTGTGTGTTGATTCCTGTGTTTCGCTGCCATGGTTGTGCTGTGCGTAAGCTCGTTGATGTGTTACGTGCGTTGTAGTTTCCCTGTTCCGTTATGTGTGTTTGTTGTGTGGTTTAGTGTGTTTCCTGTGATCCTTGTTTGTGTGCTGTGTTGAGATTGCTGTGTGTCGTGTGCTGGGTCATCAATGAGGTGTGGGTGAGGCATGGAGTGTGAGGGGAGAACGATAATGCTGAGGGTGAGAGTGAAGTAGGTCTCTGGCCAACTGTTCCCATAACAATATTCAAGAGGGTAAAGCCGCACTCAGACTGCTGCCATTTGGCATTTTTCGCAGGACGCGGGTTTTCCTAGGATTGTGGCTACAGTAGAGTTCATGAGCATGACCCGGACGCACCTTCTTCAGAAGGATCAGAGCGGCTCTCTCCATCAGCCACGTGGGTCAGGGCAATGTCGCAGAAAAGAAACACACATTGCCTTGGCTCTGGGTGACATGATCCTTAATGCTGCCAAGGTGGTCAGCTGCCACCTCACCAAAGTCACTCCCAAGGCAGAGGCCTCAAGCCCGGAGCTAGGAAACTGCTCCCCTCACCGAGCACATTCTGTCTCGAGGAAACGGTCGCTGCTGTGATGCCACAGAACCTGCAGGCAACACTGCTGCAGTTGCAGCGTCCTCCACTAGAGGGCCTGAATTGCCCCAGCCTGGAAAGGTCCATCATCTTAGACAGCAAACATTAATTCTTCAGGCACATATACATACATATATGAGGGCGCATATTTATGTGTATAAGAAGAGCTATGCCATGGCAGCTCCAAATGTGAGAAATACCAGTACCGTGTCCACCACACCGGCTGCATTTATCCTACTTTCACAGGCCTCTGATGGCCTTGGACATCATCAGGTTTCAAGGCGATATTCAAAGTGGTCGCCCCCAGTGCCGTGTTTGCTCCTAGGTTCACATTATGCATTTGGTCTGGTATTTGTGTTGGGGCTCACGTGTGAAGCCCATGCTTGGGTTGCGAGCTGTGGATGGGTATCATCGCAGGGGTTACAATCTTTCGGATTTCCCCCCAATGCAATGAGGGGCGGTAAGCCACTTTCAGGCTGAGCGAGAGTTTGTTGGCTTAAGGATCACAGTGTACATGGAAAGGTGACCTCTCATATTCAACGTAGCTTTGAATGTTAGGGACAGTGTCACGCATTTGAATTAGCGTATAAAGTTGAGGTTCTGTGTGGGTTGGTCGTTTCCCTTTACGCTTCTTGTGTTATGCATTGTGGCTGTGTTTGGTGTGCAGTGTGCAGTGTGTTGAGTGTGTGTGGTGTGCTGTGTTGTCTACTAAGTTGTGTGGTTGTGTGTTTTGTGTGTGTGGTATGTGTGGTGTGCATACTCTGCATTGTGCGTTGCGTGGTACTGTGTGTGCTTGTTGCCTGTGTTGTGATGTGCGTGTGTTAGGTTGTGTGTAATGTGTGTGCTGTGTTGGGCGAGATGTCTGTCTTGTAAGTGTGTTGTTTTCCTTGGTTGTGTGCGTTGACTGTGTCATTCCGTCCTTAGTTTTGAATGTATTGTGTCTGTTGTGCTGAGTGTGTTGTGTGTTTATGGTGGGTGCATTGTGTTTACCGCCTGTTGGGAGCAATTTATATGTGTTGTGTGTGTGCTTGTGCTTTGTGTGTTCTGTGTGGTTGTACGCTCTGTTTGTGTTCTTTGCATTGATTGCTCTCAGCTGTGCTGAGCGTGTTGTGTAGTATTGTGTGTGTTCCTCTGTGTGTGTTGCATCCTGTGTCCGTGATCGTGTGGGTTGTGTATTGTGTGTGTGTGTGTGCGTGTGTGTGTGTGTGTGTGTGTCTTTCCCTGCATCATGTGCGGTGTGTGATCCGTGTGTCCTCTGTGTTTTGTATTGTGTGATGTACTGTGCTCTGTGCTGTGTGTATGGTCCTTTGTATGTTTAGCGTAGTGCGTGTTTAGTGTTCGGTGTGTGTTGCGTGCTGTTGTGTTCACTGTGCGTGCTGTGACTGTTATTTTGTGTGTTTGTGTGCTGTGTTTGTGTTGGTTATTTCAGAGTTTGCAGGCTGGCGGTGTGCATGGTGTGTGTTGAATGTGTGCTTCTGTGGGTGGGTTAGGAATGTGAAGTGTGTTGCAACTGTCCTGTGTTCTTCGTGTTGTGGGTTATGTGCGGTATTTCGTGTCCTGTGCTGTGGGTTGTGTGTGCTTTGAAATTGCGATTATCTTTTCTGCATGGTGTTGTTTGTGTGTGCGTGGGGGGGCTTGGATGTGTGAAATCTCTGTGTATGAGATGTGTTGTCTGTGTGATTTTTTGTGTGTGATTCCCTGTGTGTGATATGCGAAGCTGTGATTCATCTGGGTTTATTCGGGTTGCATGATGTGTGTGGACCGTGTGTGTTGATTCCTGTGTTTCGCTGCCATGGTTGTGCTGTGCGTAAGCTCGTTGATGTGTTACGTGCGTTGTAGTTTCCCTGTTCCGTTATGTGTGTTTGTTGTGTGGTTTAGTGTGTTTCCTGTGATCCTTGTTTGTGTGCTGTGTTGAGATTGCTGTGTGTCGTGTGCTGGGTCATCAATGAGGTGTGGGTGAGGCATGGAGTGTGAGGGGAGAACGATAATGCTGAGGGTGAGAGTGAAGTAGGTCTCTGGCCAACTGTTCCCATAACAATATTCAAGAGGGTAAAGCCGCACTCAGACTGCTGCCATTTGGCATTTTTCGCAGGACGCGGGTTTTCCTAGGATTGTGGCTACAGTAGAGTTCATGAGCATGACCCGGACGCACCTTCTTCAGAAGGATCAGAGCGGCTCTCTCCATCAGCCACGTGGGTCAGGGCAATGTCGCAGAAAAGAAACACACATTGCCTTGGCTCTGGGTGACATGATCCTTAATGCTGCCAAGGTGGTCAGCTGCCACCTCACCAAAGTCACTCCCAAGGCAGAGGCCTCAAGCCCGGAGCTAGGAAACTGCTCCCCTCACCGAGCACATTCTGTCTCGAGGAAACGGTCGCTGCTGTGATGCCACAGAACCTGCAGGCAACACTGCTGCAGTTGCAGCGTCCTCCACTAGAGGGCCTGAATTGCCCCAGCCTGGAAAGGTCCATCATCTTAGACAGCAAACATTAATTCTTCAGGCACATATACATACATATATGAGGGCGCATATTTATGTGTATAAGAAGAGCTATGCCATGGCAGCTCCAAATGTGAGAAATACCAGTACCGTGTCCACCACACCGGCTGCATTTATCCTACTTTCACAGGCCTCTGATGGCCTTGGACATCATCAGGTTTCAAGGCGATATTCAAAGTGGTCGCCCCCAGTGCCGTGTTTGCTCCTAGGTTCACATTATGCATTTGGTCTGGTATTTGTGTTGGGGCTCACGTGTGAAGCCCATGCTTGGGTTGCGAGCTGTGGATGGGTATCATCGCAGGGGTTACAATCTTTCGGATTTCCCCCCAATGCAATGAGGGGCGGTAAGCCACTTTCAGGCTGAGCGAGAGTTTGTTGGCTTAAGGATCACAGTGTACATGGAAAGGTGACCTCTCATATTCAACGTAGCTTTGAATGTTAGGGACAGTGTCACGCATTTGAATTAGCGTATAAAGTTGAGGTTCTGTGTGGGTTGGTCGTTTCCCTTTACGCTTCTTGTGTTATGCATTGTGGCTGTGTTTGGTGTGCAGTGTGCAGTGTGTTGAGTGTGTGTGGTGTGCTGTGTTGTCTACTAAGTTGTGTGGTTGTGTGTTTTGTGTGTGTGGTATGTGTGGTGTGCATACTCTGCATTGTGCGTTGCGTGGTACTGTGTGTGCTTGTTGCCTGTGTTGTGATGTGCGTGTGTTAGGTTGTGTGTAATGTGTGTGCTGTGTTGGGCGAGATGTCTGTCTTGTAAGTGTGTTGTTTTCCTTGGTTGTGTGCGTTGACTGTGTCATTCCGTCCTTAGTTTTGAATGTATTGTGTCTGTTGTGCTGAGTGTGTTGTGTGTTTATGGTGGGTGCATTGTGTTTACCGCCTGTTGGGAGCAATTTATATGTGTTGTGTGTGTGCTTGTGCTTTGTGTGTTCTGTGTGGTTGTACGCTCTGTTTGTGTTCTTTGCATTGATTGCTCTCAGCTGTGCTGAGCGTGTTGTGTAGTATTGTGTGTGTTCCTCTGTGTGTGTTGCATCCTGTGTCCGTGATCGTGTGGGTTGTGTATTGTGTGTGTGTGTGTGCGTGTGTGTGTGTGTGTGTGTGTCTTTCCCTGCATCATGTGCGGTGTGTGATCCGTGTGTCCTCTGTGTTTTGTATTGTGTGATGTACTGTGCTCTGTGCTGTGTGTATGGTCCTTTGTATGTTTAGCGTAGTGCGTGTTTAGTGTTCGGTGTGTGTTGCGTGCTGTTGTGTTCACTGTGCGTGCTGTGACTGTTATTTTGTGTGTTTGTGTGCTGTGTTTGTGTTGGTTATTTCAGAGTTTGCAGGCTGGCGGTGTGCATGGTGTGTGTTGAATGTGTGCTTCTGTGGGTGGGTTAGGAATGTGAAGTGTGTTGCAACTGTCCTGTGTTCTTCGTGTTGTGGGTTATGTGCGGTATTTCGTGTCCTGTGCTGTGGGTTGTGTGTGCTTTGAAATTGCGATTATCTTTTCTGCATGGTGTTGTTTGTGTGTGCGTGGGGGGGCTTGGATGTGTGAAATCTCTGTGTATGAGATGTGTTGTCTGTGTGATTTTTTGTGTGTGATTCCCTGTGTGTGATATGCGAAGCTGTGATTCATCTGGGTTTATTCGGGTTGCATGATGTGTGTGGACCGTGTGTGTTGATTCCTGTGTTTCGCTGCCATGGTTGTGCTGTGCGTAAGCTCGTTGATGTGTTACGTGCGTTGTAGTTTCCCTGTTCCGTTATGTGTGTTTGTTGTGTGGTTTAGTGTGTTTCCTGTGATCCTTGTTTGTGTGCTGTGTTGAGATTGCTGTGTGTCGTGTGCTGGGTCATCAATGAGGTGTGGGTGAGGCATGGAGTGTGAGGGGAGAACGATAATGCTGAGGGTGAGAGTGAAGTAGGTCTCTGGCCAACTGTTCCCATAACAATATTCAAGAGGGTAAAGCCGCACTCAGACTGCTGCCATTTGGCATTTTTCGCAGGACGCGGGTTTTCCTAGGATTGTGGCTACAGTAGAGTTCATGAGCATGACCCGGACGCACCTTCTTCAGAAGGATCAGAGCGGCTCTCTCCATCAGCCACGTGGGTCAGGGCAATGTCGCAGAAAAGAAACACACATTGCCTTGGCTCTGGGTGACATGATCCTTAATGCTGCCAAGGTGGTCAGCTGCCACCTCACCAAAGTCACTCCCAAGGCAGAGGCCTCAAGCCCGGAGCTAGGAAACTGCTCCCCTCACCGAGCACATTCTGTCTCGAGGAAACGGTCGCTGCTGTGATGCCACAGAACCTGCAGGCAACACTGCTGCAGTTGCAGCGTCCTCCACTAGAGGGCCTGAATTGCCCCAGCCTGGAAAGGTCCATCATCTTAGACAGCAAACATTAATTCTTCAGGCACATATACATACATATATGAGGGCGCATATTTATGTGTATAAGAAGAGCTATGCCATGGCAGCTCCAAATGTGAGAAATACCAGTACCGTGTCCACCACACCGGCTGCATTTATCCTACTTTCACAGGCCTCTGATGGCCTTGGACATCATCAGGTTTCAAGGCGATATTCAAAGTGGTCGCCCCCAGTGCCGTGTTTGCTCCTAGGTTCACATTATGCATTTGGTCTGGTATTTGTGTTGGGGCTCACGTGTGAAGCCCATGCTTGGGTTGCGAGCTGTGGATGGGTATCATCGCAGGGGTTACAATCTTTCGGATTTCCCCCCAATGCAATGAGGGGCGGTAAGCCACTTTCAGGCTGAGCGAGAGTTTGTTGGCTTAAGGATCACAGTGTACATGGAAAGGTGACCTCTCATATTCAACGTAGCTTTGAATGTTAGGTACAGTGTCACGCATTTGAATTAGCGTATAAAGTTGAGGTTCTGTGTGGGTTGGTCGTTTCCCTTTACGCTTCTTGTGTTATGCATTGTGGCTGTGTTTGGTGTGCAGTGTGCAGTGTGTTGAGTGTGTGTGGTGTGCTGTGTTGTCTACTAAGTTGTGTGGTTGTGTGTTTTGTGTGTGTGGTATGTGTGGTGTGCATACTCTGCATTGTGCGTTGCGTGGTACTGTGTGTGCTTGTTGCCTGTGTTGTGATGTGCGTGTGTTAGGTTGTGTGTAATGTGTGTGCTGTGTTGGGCGAGATGTCTGTCTTGTAAGTGTGTTGTTTTCCTTGGTTGTGTGCGTTGACTGTGTCATTCCGTCCTTAGTTTTGAATGTATTGTGTCTGTTGTGCTGAGTGTGTTGTGTGTTTATGGTGGGTGCATTGTGTTTACCGCCTGTTGGGAGCAATTTATATGTGTTGTGTGTGTGCTTGTGCTTTGTGTGTTCTGTGTGGTTGTACGCTCTGTTTGTGTTCTTTGCATTGATTGCTCTCAGCTGTGCTGAGCGTGTTGTGTAGTATTGTGTGTGTTCCTCTGTGTGTGTTGCATCCTGTGTCCGTGATCGTGTGGGTTGTGTATTGTGTGTGTGTGTGTGCGTGTGTGTGTGTGTGTGTGTGTCTTTCCCTGCATCATGTGCGGTGTGTGATCCGTGTGTCCTCTGTGTTTTGTATTGTGTGATGTACTGTGCTCTGTGCTGTGTGTATGGTCCTTTGTATGTTTAGCGTAGTGCGTGTTTAGTGTTCGGTGTGTGTTGCGTGCTGTTGTGTTCACTGTGCGTGCTGTGACTGTTATTTTGTGTGTTTGTGTGCTGTGTTTGTGTTGGTTATTTCAGAGTTTGCAGGCTGGCGGTGTGCATGGTGTGTGTTGAATGTGTGCTTCTGTGGGTGGGTTAGGAATGTGAAGTGTGTTGCAACTGTCCTGTGTTCTTCGTGTTGTGGGTTATGTGCGGTATTTCGTGTCCTGTGCTGTGGGTTGTGTGTGCTTTGAAATTGCGATTATCTTTTCTGCATGGTGTTGTTTGTGTGTGCGTGGGGGGGCTTGGATGTGTGAAATCTCTGTGTATGAGATGTGTTGTCTGTGTGATTTTTTGTGTGTGATTCCCTGTGTGTGATATGCGAAGCTGTGATTCATCTGGGTTTATTCGGGTTGCATGATGTGTGTGGACCGTGTGTGTTGATTCCTGTGTTTCGCTGCCATGGTTGTGCTGTGCGTAAGCTCGTTGATGTGTTACGTGCGTTGTAGTTTCCCTGTTCCGTTATGTGTGTTTGTTGTGTGGTTTAGTGTGTTTCCTGTGATCCTTGTTTGTGTGCTGTGTTGAGATTGCTGTGTGTCGTGTGCTGGGTCATCAATGAGGTGTGGGTGAGGCATGGAGTGTGAGGGGAGAACGATAATGCTGAGGGTGAGAGTGAAGTAGGTCTCTGGCCAACTGTTCCCATAACAATATTCAAGAGGGTAAAGCCGCACTCAGACTGCTGCCATTTGGCATTTTTCGCAGGACGCGGGTTTTCCTAGGATTGTGGCTACAGTAGAGTTCATGAGCATGACCCGGACGCACCTTCTTCAGAAGGATCAGAGCGGCTCTCTCCATCAGCCACGTGGGTCAGGGCAATGTCGCAGAAAAGAAACACACATTGCCTTGGCTCTGGGTGACATGATCCTTAATGCTGCCAAGGTGGTCAGCTGCCACCTCACCAAAGTCACTCCCAAGGCAGAGGCCTCAAGCCCGGAGCTAGGAAACTGCTCCCCTCACCGAGCACATTCTGTCTCGAGGAAACGGTCGCTGCTGTGATGCCACAGAACCTGCAGGCAACACTGCTGCAGTTGCAGCGTCCTCCACTAGAGGGCCTGAATTGCCCCAGCCTGGAAAGGTCCATCATCTTAGACAGCAAACATTAATTCTTCAGGCACATATACATACATATATGAGGGCGCATATTTATGTGTATAAGAAGAGCTATGCCATGGCAGCTCCAAATGTGAGAAATACCAGTACCGTGTCCACCACACCGGCTGCATTTATCCTACTTTCACAGGCCTCTGATGGCCTTGGACATCATCAGGTTTCAAGGCGATATTCAAAGTGGTCGCCCCCAGTGCCGTGTTTGCTCCTAGGTTCACATTATGCATTTGGTCTGGTATTTGTGTTGGGGCTCACGTGTGAAGCCCATGCTTGGGTTGCGAGCTGTGGATGGGTATCATCGCAGGGGTTACAATCTTTCGGATTTCCCCCCAATGCAATGAGGGGCGGTAAGCCACTTTCAGGCTGAGCGAGAGTTTGTTGGCTTAAGGATCACAGTGTACATGGAAAGGTGACCTCTCATATTCAACGTAGCTTTGAATGTTAGGTACAGTGTCACGCATTTGAATTAGCGTATAAAGTTGAGGTTCTGTGTGGGTTGGTCGTTTCCCTTTACGCTTCTTGTGTTATGCATTGTGGCTGTGTTTGGTGTGCAGTGTGCAGTGTGTTGAGTGTGTGTGGTGTGCTGTGTTGTCTACTAAGTTGTGTGGTTGTGTGTTTTGTGTGTGTGGTATGTGTGGTGTGCATACTCTGCATTGTGCGTTGCGTGGTACTGTGTGTGCTTGTTGCCTGTGTTGTGATGTGCGTGTGTTAGGTTGTGTGTAATGTGTGTGCTGTGTTGGGCGAGATGTCTGTCTTGTAAGTGTGTTGTTTTCCTTGGTTGTGTGCGTTGACTGTGTCATTCCGTCCTTAGTTTTGAATGTATTGTGTCTGTTGTGCTGAGTGTGTTGTGTGTTTATGGTGGGTGCATTGTGTTTACCGCCTGTTGGGAGCAATTTATATGTGTTGTGTGTGTGCTTGTGCTTTGTGTGTTCTGTGTGGTTGTACGCTCTGTTTGTGTTCTTTGCATTGATTGCTCTCAGCTGTGCTGAGCGTGTTGTGTAGTATTGTGTGTGTTCCTCTGTGTGTGTTGCATCCTGTGTCCGTGATCGTGTGGGTTGTGTATTGTGTGTGTGTGTGTGCGTGTGTGTGTGTGTGTGTGTGTCTTTCCCTGCATCATGTGCGGTGTGTGATCCGTGTGTCCTCTGTGTTTTGTATTGTGTGATGTACTGTGCTCTGTGCTGTGTGTATGGTCCTTTGTATGTTTAGCGTAGTGCGTGTTTAGTGTTCGGTGTGTGTTGCGTGCTGTTGTGTTCACTGTGCGTGCTGTGACTGTTATTTTGTGTGTTTGTGTGCTGTGTTTGTGTTGGTTATTTCAGAGTTTGCAGGCTGGCGGTGTGCATGGTGTGTGTTGAATGTGTGCTTCTGTGGGTGGGTTAGGAATGTGAAGTGTGTTGCAACTGTCCTGTGTTCTTCGTGTTGTGGGTTATGTGCGGTATTTCGTGTCCTGTGCTGTGGGTTGTGTGTGCTTTGAAATTGCGATTATCTTTTCTGCATGGTGTTGTTTGTGTGTGCGTGGGGGGGCTTGGATGTGTGAAATCTCTGTGTATGAGATGTGTTGTCTGTGTGATTTTTTGTGTGTGATTCCCTGTGTGTGATATGCGAAGCTGTGATTCATCTGGGTTTATTCGGGTTGCATGATGTGTGTGGACCGTGTGTGTTGATTCCTGTGTTTCGCTGCCATGGTTGTGCTGTGCGTAAGCTCGTTGATGTGTTACGTGCGTTGTAGTTTCCCTGTTCCGTTATGTGTGTTTGTTGTGTGGTTTAGTGTGTTTCCTGTGATCCTTGTTTGTGTGCTGTGTTGAGATTGCTGTGTGTCGTGTGCTGGGTCATCAATGAGGTGTGGGTGAGGCATGGAGTGTGAGGGGAGAACGATAATGCTGAGGGTGAGAGTGAAGTAGGTCTCTGGCCAACTGTTCCCATAACAATATTCAAGAGGGTAAAGCCGCACTCAGACTGCTGCCATTTGGCATTTTTCGCAGGACGCGGGTTTTCCTAGGATTGTGGCTACAGTAGAGTTCATGAGCATGACCCGGACGCACCTTCTTCAGAAGGATCAGAGCGGCTCTCTCCATCAGCCACGTGGGTCAGGGCAATGTCGCAGAAAAGAAACACACATTGCCTTGGCTCTGGGTGACATGATCCTTAATGCTGCCAAGGTGGTCAGCTGCCACCTCACCAAAGTCACTCCCAAGGCAGAGGCCTCAAGCCCGGAGCTAGGAAACTGCTCCCCTCACCGAGCACATTCTGTCTCGAGGAAACGGTCGCTGCTGTGATGCCACAGAACCTGCAGGCAACACTGCTGCAGTTGCAGCGTCCTCCACTAGAGGGCCTGAATTGCCCCAGCCTGGAAAGGTCCATCATCTTAGACAGCAAACATTAATTCTTCAGGCACATATACATACATATATGAGGGCGCATATTTATGTGTATAAGAAGAGCTATGCCATGGCAGCTCCAAATGTGAGAAATACCAGTACCGTGTCCACCACACCGGCTGCATTTATCCTACTTTCACAGGCCTCTGATGGCCTTGGACATCATCAGGTTTCAAGGCGATATTCAAAGTGGTCGCCCCCAGTGCCGTGTTTGCTCCTAGGTTCACATTATGCATTTGGTCTGGTATTTGTGTTGGGGCTCACGTGTGAAGCCCATGCTTGGGTTGCGAGCTGTGGATGGGTATCATCGCAGGGGTTACAATCTTTCGGATTTCCCCCCAATGCAATGAGGGGCGGTAAGCCACTTTCAGGCTGAGCGAGAGTTTGTTGGCTTAAGGATCACAGTGTACATGGAAAGGTGACCTCTCATATTCAACGTAGCTTTGAATGTTAGGTACAGTGTCACGCATTTGAATTAGCGTATAAAGTTGAGGTTCTGTGTGGGTTGGTCGTTTCCCTTTACGCTTCTTGTGTTATGCATTGTGGCTGTGTTTGGTGTGCAGTGTGCAGTGTGTTGAGTGTGTGTGGTGTGCTGTGTTGTCTACTAAGTTGTGTGGTTGTGTGTTTTGTGTGTGTGGTATGTGTGGTGTGCATACTCTGCATTGTGCGTTGCGTGGTACTGTGTGTGCTTGTTGCCTGTGTTGTGATGTGCGTGTGTTAGGTTGTGTGTAATGTGTGTGCTGTGTTGGGCGAGATGTCTGTCTTGTAAGTGTGTTGTTTTCCTTGGTTGTGTGCGTTGACTGTGTCATTCCGTCCTTAGTTTTGAATGTATTGTGTCTGTTGTGCTGAGTGTGTTGTGTGTTTATGGTGGGTGCATTGTGTTTACCGCCTGTTGGGAGCAATTTATATGTGTTGTGTGTGTGCTTGTGCTTTGTGTGTTCTGTGTGGTTGTACGCTCTGTTTGTGTTCTTTGCATTGATTGCTCTCAGCTGTGCTGAGCGTGTTGTGTAGTATTGTGTGTGTTCCTCTGTGTGTGTTGCATCCTGTGTCCGTGATCGTGTGGGTTGTGTATTGTGTGTGTGTGTGTGCGTGTGTGTGTGTGTGTGTGTGTCTTTCCCTGCATCATGTGCGGTGTGTGATCCGTGTGTCCTCTGTGTTTTGTATTGTGTGATGTACTGTGCTCTGTGCTGTGTGTATGGTCCTTTGTATGTTTAGCGTAGTGCGTGTTTAGTGTTCGGTGTGTGTTGCGTGCTGTTGTGTTCACTGTGCGTGCTGTGACTGTTATTTTGTGTGTTTGTGTGCTGTGTTTGTGTTGGTTATTTCAGAGTTTGCAGGCTGGCGGTGTGCATGGTGTGTGTTGAATGTGTGCTTCTGTGGGTGGGTTAGGAATGTGAAGTGTGTTGCAACTGTCCTGTGTTCTTCGTGTTGTGGGTTATGTGCGGTATTTCGTGTCCTGTGCTGTGGGTTGTGTGTGCTTTGAAATTGCGATTATCTTTTCTGCATGGTGTTGTTTGTGTGTGCGTGGGGGGGCTTGGATGTGTGAAATCTCTGTGTATGAGATGTGTTGTCTGTGTGATTTTTTGTGTGTGATTCCCTGTGTGTGATATGCGAAGCTGTGATTCATCTGGGTTTATTCGGGTTGCATGATGTGTGTGGACCGTGTGTGTTGATTCCTGTGTTTCGCTGCCATGGTTGTGCTGTGCGTAAGCTCGTTGATGTGTTACGTGCGTTGTAGTTTCCCTGTTCCGTTATGTGTGTTTGTTGTGTGGTTTAGTGTGTTTCCTGTGATCCTTGTTTGTGTGCTGTGTTGAGATTGCTGTGTGTCGTGTGCTGGGTCATCAATGAGGTGTGGGTGAGGCATGGAGTGTGAGGGGAGAACGATAATGCTGAGGGTGAGAGTGAAGTAGGTCTCTGGCCAACTGTTCCCATAACAATATTCAAGAGGGTAAAGCCGCACTCAGACTGCTGCCATTTGGCATTTTTCGCAGGACGCGGGTTTTCCTAGGATTGTGGCTACAGTAGAGTTCATGAGCATGACCCGGACGCACCTTCTTCAGAAGGATCAGAGCGGCTCTCTCCATCAGCCACGTGGGTCAGGGCAATGTCGCAGAAAAGAAACACACATTGCCTTGGCTCTGGGTGACATGATCCTTAATGCTGCCAAGGTGGTCAGCTGCCACCTCACCAAAGTCACTCCCAAGGCAGAGGCCTCAAGCCCGGAGCTAGGAAACTGCTCCCCTCACCGAGCACATTCTGTCTCGAGGAAACGGTCGCTGCTGTGATGCCACAGAACCTGCAGGCAACACTGCTGCAGTTGCAGCGTCCTCCACTAGAGGGCCTGAATTGCCCCAGCCTGGAAAGGTCCATCATCTTAGACAGCAAACATTAATTCTTCAGGCACATATACATACATATATGAGGGCGCATATTTATGTGTATAAGAAGAGCTATGCCATGGCAGCTCCAAATGTGAGAAATACCAGTACCGTGTCCACCACACCGGCTGCATTTATCCTACTTTCACAGGCCTCTGATGGCCTTGGACATCATCAGGTTTCAAGGCGATATTCAAAGTGGTCGCCCCCAGTGCCGTGTTTGCTCCTAGGTTCACATTATGCATTTGGTCTGGTATTTGTGTTGGGGCTCACGTGTGAAGCCCATGCTTGGGTTGCGAGCTGTGGATGGGTATCATCGCAGGGGTTACAATCTTTCGGATTTCCCCCCAATGCAATGAGGGGCGGTAAGCCACTTTCAGGCTGAGCGAGAGTTTGTTGGCTTAAGGATCACAGTGTACATGGAAAGGTGACCTCTCATATTCAACGTAGCTTTGAATGTTAGGTACAGTGTCACGCATTTGAATTAGCGTATAAAGTTGAGGTTCTGTGTGGGTTGGTCGTTTCCCTTTACGCTTCTTGTGTTATGCATTGTGGCTGTGTTTGGTGTGCAGTGTGCAGTGTGTTGAGTGT
This sequence comes from Manis pentadactyla, assembly GCF_030020395.1. Lineage (NCBI taxonomy): Eukaryota > Metazoa > Chordata > Mammalia > Pholidota > Manidae > Manis > Manis pentadactyla. The sequence goes on from NC_080033.1 coordinate 28,881,535, forward strand.
GTGTGGTGTGCTGTGTTGTCTACTAAGTTGTGTGGTTGTGTGTTTTGTGTGTGTGGTATGTGTGGTGTGCATACTCTGCATTGTGCGTTGCGTGGTACTGTGTGTGCTTGTTGCCTGTGTTGTGATGTGCGTGTGTTAGGTTGTGTGTAATGTGTGTGCTGTGTTGGGCGAGATGTCTGTCTTGTAAGTGTGTTGTTTTCCTTGGTTGTGTGCGTTGACTGTGTCATTCCGTCCTTAGTTTTGAATGTATTGTGTCTGTTGTGCTGAGTGTGTTGTGTGTTTATGGTGGGTGCATTGTGTTTACCGCCTGTTGGGAGCAATTTATATGTGTTGTGTGTGTGCTTGTGCTTTGTGTGTTCTGTGTGGTTGTACGCTCTGTTTGTGTTCTTTGCATTGATTGCTCTCAGCTGTGCTGAGCGTGTTGTGTAGTATTGTGTGTGTTCCTCTGTGTGTGTTGCATCCTGTGTCCGTGATCGTGTGGGTTGTGTATTGTGTGTGTGTGTGTGCGTGTGTGTGTGTGTGTGTGTGTCTTTCCCTGCATCATGTGCGGTGTGTGATCCGTGTGTCCTCTGTGTTTTGTATTGTGTGATGTACTGTGCTCTGTGCTGTGTGTATGGTCCTTTGTATGTTTAGCGTAGTGCGTGTTTAGTGTTCGGTGTGTGTTGCGTGCTGTTGTGTTCACTGTGCGTGCTGTGACTGTTATTTTGTGTGTTTGTGTGCTGTGTTTGTGTTGGTTATTTCAGAGTTTGCAGGCTGGCGGTGTGCATGGTGTGTGTTGAATGTGTGCTTCTGTGGGTGGGTTAGGAATGTGAAGTGTGTTGCAACTGTCCTGTGTTCTTCGTGTTGTGGGTTATGTGCGGTATTTCGTGTCCTGTGCTGTGGGTTGTGTGTGCTTTGAAATTGCGATTATCTTTTCTGCATGGTGTTGTTTGTGTGTGCGTGGGGGGGCTTGGATGTGTGAAATCTCTGTGTATGAGATGTGTTGTCTGTGTGATTTTTTGTGTGTGATTCCCTGTGTGTGATATGCGAAGCTGTGATTCATCTGGGTTTATTCGGGTTGCATGATGTGTGTGGACCGTGTGTGTTGATTCCTGTGTTTCGCTGCCATGGTTGTGCTGTGCGTAAGCTCGTTGATGTGTTACGTGCGTTGTAGTTTCCCTGTTCCGTTATGTGTGTTTGTTGTGTGGTTTAGTGTGTTTCCTGTGATCCTTGTTTGTGTGCTGTGTTGAGATTGCTGTGTGTCGTGTGCTGGGTCATCAATGAGGTGTGGGTGAGGCATGGAGTGTGAGGGGAGAACGATAATGCTGAGGGTGAGAGTGAAGTAGGTCTCTGGCCAACTGTTCCCATAACAATATTCAAGAGGGTAAAGCCGCACTCAGACTGCTGCCATTTGGCATTTTTCGCAGGACGCGGGTTTTCCTAGGATTGTGGCTACAGTAGAGTTCATGAGCATGACCCGGACGCACCTTCTTCAGAAGGATCAGAGCGGCTCTCTCCATCAGCCACGTGGGTCAGGGCAATGTCGCAGAAAAGAAACACACATTGCCTTGGCTCTGGGTGACATGATCCTTAATGCTGCCAAGGTGGTCAGCTGCCACCTCACCAAAGTCACTCCCAAGGCAGAGGCCTCAAGCCCGGAGCTAGGAAACTGCTCCCCTCACCGAGCACATTCTGTCTCGAGGAAACGGTCGCTGCTGTGATGCCACAGAACCTGCAGGCAACACTGCTGCAGTTGCAGCGTCCTCCACTAGAGGGCCTGAATTGCCCCAGCCTGGAAAGGTCCATCATCTTAGACAGCAAACATTAATTCTTCAGGCACATATACATACATATATGAGGGCGCATATTTATGTGTATAAGAAGAGCTATGCCATGGCAGCTCCAAATGTGAGAAATACCAGTACCGTGTCCACCACACCGGCTGCATTTATCCTACTTTCACAGGCCTCTGATGGCCTTGGACATCATCAGGTTTCAAGGCGATATTCAAAGTGGTCGCCCCCAGTGCCGTGTTTGCTCCTAGGTTCACATTATGCATTTGGTCTGGTATTTGTGTTGGGGCTCACGTGTGAAGCCCATGCTTGGGTTGCGAGCTGTGGATGGGTATCATCGCAGGGGTTACAATCTTTCGGATTTCCCCCCAATGCAATGAGGGGCGGTAAGCCACTTTCAGGCTGAGCGAGAGTTTGTTGGCTTAAGGATCACAGTGTACATGGAAAGGTGACCTCTCATATTCAACGTAGCTTTGAATGTTAGGTACAGTGTCACGCATTTGAATTAGCGTATAAAGTTGAGGTTCTGTGTGGGTTGGTCGTTTCCCTTTACGCTTCTTGTGTTATGCATTGTGGCTGTGTTTGGTGTGCAGTGTGCAGTGTGTTGAGTGTGTGTGGTGTGCTGTGTTGTCTACTAAGTTGTGTGGTTGTGTGTTTTGTGTGTGTGGTATGTGTGGTGTGCATACTCTGCATTGTGCGTTGCGTGGTACTGTGTGTGCTTGTTGCCTGTGTTGTGATGTGCGTGTGTTAGGTTGTGTGTAATGTGTGTGCTGTGTTGGGCGAGATGTCTGTCTTGTAAGTGTGTTGTTTTCCTTGGTTGTGTGCGTTGACTGTGTCATTCCGTCCTTAGTTTTGAATGTATTGTGTCTGTTGTGCTGAGTGTGTTGTGTGTTTATGGTGGGTGCATTGTGTTTACCGCCTGTTGGGAGCAATTTATATGTGTTGTGTGTGTGCTTGTGCTTTGTGTGTTCTGTGTGGTTGTACGCTCTGTTTGTGTTCTTTGCATTGATTGCTCTCAGCTGTGCTGAGCGTGTTGTGTAGTATTGTGTGTGTTCCTCTGTGTGTGTTGCATCCTGTGTCCGTGATCGTGTGGGTTGTGTATTGTGTGTGTGTGTGTGCGTGTGTGTGTGTGTGTGTGTGTCTTTCCCTGCATCATGTGCGGTGTGTGATCCGTGTGTCCTCTGTGTTTTGTATTGTGTGATGTACTGTGCTCTGTGCTGTGTGTATGGTCCTTTGTATGTTTAGCGTAGTGCGTGTTTAGTGTTCGGTGTGTGTTGCGTGCTGTTGTGTTCACTGTGCGTGCTGTGACTGTTATTTTGTGTGTTTGTGTGCTGTGTTTGTGTTGGTTATTTCAGAGTTTGCAGGCTGGCGGTGTGCATGGTGTGTGTTGAATGTGTGCTTCTGTGGGTGGGTTAGGAATGTGAAGTGTGTTGCAACTGTCCTGTGTTCTTCGTGTTGTGGGTTATGTGCGGTATTTCGTGTCCTGTGCTGTGGGTTGTGTGTGCTTTGAAATTGCGATTATCTTTTCTGCATGGTGTTGTTTGTGTGTGCGTGGGGGGGCTTGGATGTGTGAAATCTCTGTGTATGAGATGTGTTGTCTGTGTGATTTTTTGTGTGTGATTCCCTGTGTGTGATATGCGAAGCTGTGATTCATCTGGGTTTATTCGGGTTGCATGATGTGTGTGGACCGTGTGTGTTGATTCCTGTGTTTCGCTGCCATGGTTGTGCTGTGCGTAAGCTCGTTGATGTGTTACGTGCGTTGTAGTTTCCCTGTTCCGTTATGTGTGTTTGTTGTGTGGTTTAGTGTGTTTCCTGTGATCCTTGTTTGTGTGCTGTGTTGAGATTGCTGTGTGTCGTGTGCTGGGTCATCAATGAGGTGTGGGTGAGGCATGGAGTGTGAGGGGAGAACGATAATGCTGAGGGTGAGAGTGAAGTAGGTCTCTGGCCAACTGTTCCCATAACAATATTCAAGAGGGTAAAGCCGCACTCAGACTGCTGCCATTTGGCATTTTTCGCAGGACGCGGGTTTTCCTAGGATTGTGGCTACAGTAGAGTTCATGAGCATGACCCGGACGCACCTTCTTCAGAAGGATCAGAGCGGCTCTCTCCATCAGCCACGTGGGTCAGGGCAATGTCGCAGAAAAGAAACACACATTGCCTTGGCTCTGGGTGACATGATCCTTAATGCTGCCAAGGTGGTCAGCTGCCACCTCACCAAAGTCACTCCCAAGGCAGAGGCCTCAAGCCCGGAGCTAGGAAACTGCTCCCCTCACCGAGCACATTCTGTCTCGAGGAAACGGTCGCTGCTGTGATGCCACAGAACCTGCAGGCAACACTGCTGCAGTTGCAGCGTCCTCCACTAGAGGGCCTGAATTGCCCCAGCCTGGAAAGGTCCATCATCTTAGACAGCAAACATTAATTCTTCAGGCACATATACATACATATATGAGGGCGCATATTTATGTGTATAAGAAGAGCTATGCCATGGCAGCTCCAAATGTGAGAAATACCAGTACCGTGTCCACCACACCGGCTGCATTTATCCTACTTTCACAGGCCTCTGATGGCCTTGGACATCATCAGGTTTCAAGGCGATATTCAAAGTGGTCGCCCCCAGTGCCGTGTTTGCTCCTAGGTTCACATTATGCATTTGGTCTGGTATTTGTGTTGGGGCTCACGTGTGAAGCCCATGCTTGGGTTGCGAGCTGTGGATGGGTATCATCGCAGGGGTTACAATCTTTCGGATTTCCCCCCAATGCAATGAGGGGCGGTAAGCCACTTTCAGGCTGAGCGAGAGTTTGTTGGCTTAAGGATCACAGTGTACATGGAAAGGTGACCTCTCATATTCAACGTAGCTTTGAATGTTAGGTACAGTGTCACGCATTTGAATTAGCGTATAAAGTTGAGGTTCTGTGTGGGTTGGTCGTTTCCCTTTACGCTTCTTGTGTTATGCATTGTGGCTGTGTTTGGTGTGCAGTGTGCAGTGTGTTGAGTGTGTGTGGTGTGCTGTGTTGTCTACTAAGTTGTGTGGTTGTGTGTTTTGTGTGTGTGGTATGTGTGGTGTGCATACTCTGCATTGTGCGTTGCGTGGTACTGTGTGTGCTTGTTGCCTGTGTTGTGATGTGCGTGTGTTAGGTTGTGTGTAATGTGTGTGCTGTGTTGGGCGAGATGTCTGTCTTGTAAGTGTGTTGTTTTCCTTGGTTGTGTGCGTTGACTGTGTCATTCCGTCCTTAGTTTTGAATGTATTGTGTCTGTTGTGCTGAGTGTGTTGTGTGTTTATGGTGGGTGCATTGTGTTTACCGCCTGTTGGGAGCAATTTATATGTGTTGTGTGTGTGCTTGTGCTTTGTGTGTTCTGTGTGGTTGTACGCTCTGTTTGTGTTCTTTGCATTGATTGCTCTCAGCTGTGCTGAGCGTGTTGTGTAGTATTGTGTGTGTTCCTCTGTGTGTGTTGCATCCTGTGTCCGTGATCGTGTGGGTTGTGTATTGTGTGTGTGTGTGTGCGTGTGTGTGTGTGTGTGTGTGTCTTTCCCTGCATCATGTGCGGTGTGTGATCCGTGTGTCCTCTGTGTTTTGTATTGTGTGATGTACTGTGCTCTGTGCTGTGTGTATGGTCCTTTGTATGTTTAGCGTAGTGCGTGTTTAGTGTTCGGTGTGTGTTGCGTGCTGTTGTGTTCACTGTGCGTGCTGTGACTGTTATTTTGTGTGTTTGTGTGCTGTGTTTGTGTTGGTTATTTCAGAGTTTGCAGGCTGGCGGTGTGCATGGTGTGTGTTGAATGTGTGCTTCTGTGGGTGGGTTAGGAATGTGAAGTGTGTTGCAACTGTCCTGTGTTCTTCGTGTTGTGGGTTATGTGCGGTATTTCGTGTCCTGTGCTGTGGGTTGTGTGTGCTTTGAAATTGCGATTATCTTTTCTGCATGGTGTTGTTTGTGTGTGCGTGGGGGGGCTTGGATGTGTGAAATCTCTGTGTATGAGATGTGTTGTCTGTGTGATTTTTTGTGTGTGATTCCCTGTGTGTGATATGCGAAGCTGTGATTCATCTGGGTTTATTCGGGTTGCATGATGTGTGTGGACCGTGTGTGTTGATTCCTGTGTTTCGCTGCCATGGTTGTGCTGTGCGTAAGCTCGTTGATGTGTTACGTGCGTTGTAGTTTCCCTGTTCCGTTATGTGTGTTTGTTGTGTGGTTTAGTGTGTTTCCTGTGATCCTTGTTTGTGTGCTGTGTTGAGATTGCTGTGTGTCGTGTGCTGGGTCATCAATGAGGTGTGGGTGAGGCATGGAGTGTGAGGGGAGAACGATAATGCTGAGGGTGAGAGTGAAGTAGGTCTCTGGCCAACTGTTCCCATAACAATATTCAAGAGGGTAAAGCCGCACTCAGACTGCTGCCATTTGGCATTTTTCGCAGGACGCGGGTTTTCCTAGGATTGTGGCTACAGTAGAGTTCATGAGCATGACCCGGACGCACCTTCTTCAGAAGGATCAGAGCGGCTCTCTCCATCAGCCACGTGGGTCAGGGCAATGTCGCAGAAAAGAAACACACATTGCCTTGGCTCTGGGTGACATGATCCTTAATGCTGCCAAGGTGGTCAGCTGCCACCTCACCAAAGTCACTCCCAAGGCAGAGGCCTCAAGCCCGGAGCTAGGAAACTGCTCCCCTCACCGAGCACATTCTGTCTCGAGGAAACGGTCGCTGCTGTGATGCCACAGAACCTGCAGGCAACACTGCTGCAGTTGCAGCGTCCTCCACTAGAGGGCCTGAATTGCCCCAGCCTGGAAAGGTCCATCATCTTAGACAGCAAACATTAATTCTTCAGGCACATATACATACATATATGAGGGCGCATATTTATGTGTATAAGAAGAGCTATGCCATGGCAGCTCCAAATGTGAGAAATACCAGTACCGTGTCCACCACACCGGCTGCATTTATCCTACTTTCACAGGCCTCTGATGGCCTTGGACATCATCAGGTTTCAAGGCGATATTCAAAGTGGTCGCCCCCAGTGCCGTGTTTGCTCCTAGGTTCACATTATGCATTTGGTCTGGTATTTGTGTTGGGGCTCACGTGTGAAGCCCATGCTTGGGTTGCGAGCTGTGGATGGGTATCATCGCAGGGGTTACAATCTTTCGGATTTCCCCCCAATGCAATGAGGGGCGGTAAGCCACTTTCAGGCTGAGCGAGAGTTTGTTGGCTTAAGGATCACAGTGTACATGGAAAGGTGACCTCTCATATTCAACGTAGCTTTGAATGTTAGGGACAGTGTCACGCATTTGAATTAGCGTATAAAGTTGAGGTTCTGTGTGGGTTGGTCGTTTCCCTTTACGCTTCTTGTGTTATGCATTGTGGCTGTGTTTGGTGTGCAGTGTGCAGTGTGTTGAGTGTGTGTGGTGTGCTGTGTTGTCTACTAAGTTGTGTGGTTGTGTGTTTTGTGTGTGTGGTATGTGTGGTGTGCATACTCTGCATTGTGCGTTGCGTGGTACTGTGTGTGCTTGTTGCCTGTGTTGTGATGTGCGTGTGTTAGGTTGTGTGTAATGTGTGTGCTGTGTTGGGCGAGATGTCTGTCTTGTAAGTGTGTTGTTTTCCTTGGTTGTGTGCGTTGACTGTGTCATTCCGTCCTTAGTTTTGAATGTATTGTGTCTGTTGTGCTGAGTGTGTTGTGTGTTTATGGTGGGTGCATTGTGTTTACCGCCTGTTGGGAGCAATTTATATGTGTTGTGTGTGTGCTTGTGCTTTGTGTGTTCTGTGTGGTTGTACGCTCTGTTTGTGTTCTTTGCATTGATTGCTCTCAGCTGTGCTGAGCGTGTTGTGTAGTATTGTGTGTGTTCCTCTGTGTGTGTTGCATCCTGTGTCCGTGATCGTGTGGGTTGTGTATTGTGTGTGTGTGTGTGCGTGTGTGTGTGTGTGTGTGTGTCTTTCCCTGCATCATGTGCGGTGTGTGATCCGTGTGTCCTCTGTGTTTTGTATTGTGTGATGTACTGTGCTCTGTGCTGTGTGTATGGTCCTTTGTATGTTTAGCGTAGTGCGTGTTTAGTGTTCGGTGTGTGTTGCGTGCTGTTGTGTTCACTGTGCGTGCTGTGACTGTTATTTTGTGTGTTTGTGTGCTGTGTTTGTGTTGGTTATTTCAGAGTTTGCAGGCTGGCGGTGTGCATGGTGTGTGTTGAATGTGTGCTTCTGTGGGTGGGTTAGGAATGTGAAGTGTGTTGCAACTGTCCTGTGTTCTTCGTGTTGTGGGTTATGTGCGGTATTTCGTGTCCTGTGCTGTGGGTTGTGTGTGCTTTGAAATTGCGATTATCTTTTCTGCATGGTGTTGTTTGTGTGTGCGTGGGGGGGCTTGGATGTGTGAAATCTCTGTGTATGAGATGTGTTGTCTGTGTGATTTTTTGTGTGTGATTCCCTGTGTGTGATATGCGAAGCTGTGATTCATCTGGGTTTATTCGGGTTGCATGATGTGTGTGGACCGTGTGTGTTGATTCCTGTGTTTCGCTGCCATGGTTGTGCTGTGCGTAAGCTCGTTGATGTGTTACGTGCGTTGTAGTTTCCCTGTTCCGTTATGTGTGTTTGTTGTGTGGTTTAGTGTGTTTCCTGTGATCCTTGTTTGTGTGCTGTGTTGAGATTGCTGTGTGTCGTGTGCTGGGTCATCAATGAGGTGTGGGTGAGGCATGGAGTGTGAGGGGAGAACGATAATGCTGAGGGTGAGAGTGAAGTAGGTCTCTGGCCAACTGTTCCCATAACAATATTCAAGAGGGTAAAGCCGCACTCAGACTGCTGCCATTTGGCATTTTTCGCAGGACGCGGGTTTTCCTAGGATTGTGGCTACAGTAGAGTTCATGAGCATGACCCGGACGCACCTTCTTCAGAAGGATCAGAGCGGCTCTCTCCATCAGCCACGTGGGTCAGGGCAATGTCGCAGAAAAGAAACACACATTGCCTTGGCTCTGGGTGACATGATCCTTAATGCTGCCAAGGTGGTCAGCTGCCACCTCACCAAAGTCACTCCCAAGGCAGAGGCCTCAAGCCCGGAGCTAGGAAACTGCTCCCCTCACCGAGCACATTCTGTCTCGAGGAAACGGTCGCTGCTGTGATGCCACAGAACCTGCAGGCAACACTGCTGCAGTTGCAGCGTCCTCCACTAGAGGGCCTGAATTGCCCCAGCCTGGAAAGGTCCATCATCTTAGACAGCAAACATTAATTCTTCAGGCACATATACATACATATATGAGGGCGCATATTTATGTGTATAAGAAGAGCTATGCCATGGCAGCTCCAAATGTGAGAAATACCAGTACCGTGTCCACCACACCGGCTGCATTTATCCTACTTTCACAGGCCTCTGATGGCCTTGGACATCATCAGGTTTCAAGGCGATATTCAAAGTGGTCGCCCCCAGTGCCGTGTTTGCTCCTAGGTTCACATTATGCATTTGGTCTGGTATTTGTGTTGGGGCTCACGTGTGAAGCCCATGCTTGGGTTGCGAGCTGTGGATGGGTATCATCGCAGGGGTTACAATCTTTCGGATTTCCCCCCAATGCAATGAGGGGCGGTAAGCCACTTTCAGGCTGAGCGAGAGTTTGTTGGCTTAAGGATCACAGTGTACATGGAAAGGTGACCTCTCATATTCAACGTAGCTTTGAATGTTAGGTACAGTGTCACGCATTTGAATTAGCGTATAAAGTTGAGGTTCTGTGTGGGTTGGTCGTTTCCCTTTACGCTTCTTGTGTTATGCATTGTGGCTGTGTTTGGTGTGCAGTGTGCAGTGTGTTGAGTGTGTGTGGTGTGCTGTGTTGTCTACTAAGTTGTGTGGTTGTGTGTTTTGTGTGTGTGGTATGTGTGGTGTGCATACTCTGCATTGTGCGTTGCGTGGTACTGTGTGTGCTTGTTGCCTGTGTTGTGATGTGCGTGTGTTAGGTTGTGTGTAATGTGTGTGCTGTGTTGGGCGAGATGTCTGTCTTGTAAGTGTGTTGTTTTCCTTGGTTGTGTGCGTTGACTGTGTCATTCCGTCCTTAGTTTTGAATGTATTGTGTCTGTTGTGCTGAGTGTGTTGTGTGTTTATGGTGGGTGCATTGTGTTTACCGCCTGTTGGGAGCAATTTATATGTGTTGTGTGTGTGCTTGTGCTTTGTGTGTTCTGTGTGGTTGTACGCTCTGTTTGTGTTCTTTGCATTGATTGCTCTCAGCTGTGCTGAGCGTGTTGTGTAGTATTGTGTGTGTTCCTCTGTGTGTGTTGCATCCTGTGTCCGTGATCGTGTGGGTTGTGTATTGTGTGTGTGTGTGTGCGTGTGTGTGTGTGTGTGTGTGTCTTTCCCTGCATCATGTGCGGTGTGTGATCCGTGTGTCCTCTGTGTTTTGTATTGTGTGATGTACTGTGCTCTGTGCTGTGTGTATGGTCCTTTGTATGTTTAGCGTAGTGCGTGTTTAGTGTTCGGTGTGTGTTGCGTGCTGTTGTGTTCACTGTGCGTGCTGTGACTGTTATTTTGTGTGTTTGTGTGCTGTGTTTGTGTTGGTTATTTCAGAGTTTGCAGGCTGGCGGTGTGCATGGTGTGTGTTGAATGTGTGCTTCTGTGGGTGGGTTAGGAATGTGAAGTGTGTTGCAACTGTCCTGTGTTCTTCGTGTTGTGGGTTATGTGCGGTATTTCGTGTCCTGTGCTGTGGGTTGTGTGTGCTTTGAAATTGCGATTATCTTTTCTGCATGGTGTTGTTTGTGTGTGCGTGGGGGGGCTTGGATGTGTGAAATCTCTGTGTATGAGATGTGTTGTCTGTGTGATTTTTTGTGTGTGATTCCCTGTGTGTGATATGCGAAGCTGTGATTCATCTGGGTTTATTCGGGTTGCATGATGTGTGTGGACCGTGTGTGTTGATTCCTGTGTTTCGCTGCCATGGTTGTGCTGTGCGTAAGCTCGTTGATGTGTTACGTGCGTTGTAGTTTCCCTGTTCCGTTATGTGTGTTTGTTGTGTGGTTTAGTGTGTTTCCTGTGATCCTTGTTTGTGTGCTGTGTTGAGATTGCTGTGTGTCGTGTGCTGGGTCATCAATGAGGTGTGGGTGAGGCATGGAGTGTGAGGGGAGAACGATAATGCTGAGGGTGAGAGTGAAGTAGGTCTCTGGCCAACTGTTCCCATAACAATATTCAAGAGGGTAAAGCCGCACTCAGACTGCTGCCATTTGGCATTTTTCGCAGGACGCGGGTTTTCCTAGGATTGTGGCTACAGTAGAGTTCATGAGCATGACCCGGACGCACCTTCTTCAGAAGGATCAGAGCGGCTCTCTCCATCAGCCACGTGGGTCAGGGCAATGTCGCAGAAAAGAAACACACATTGCCTTGGCTCTGGGTGACATGATCCTTAATGCTGCCAAGGTGGTCAGCTGCCACCTCACCAAAGTCACTCCCAAGGCAGAGGCCTCAAGCCCGGAGCTAGGAAACTGCTCCCCTCACCGAGCACATTCTGTCTCGAGGAAACGGTCGCTGCTGTGATGCCACAGAACCTGCAGGCAACACTGCTGCAGTTGCAGCGTCCTCCACTAGAGGGCCTGAATTGCCCCAGCCTGGAAAGGTCCATCATCTTAGACAGCAAACATTAATTCTTCAGGCACATATACATACATATATGAGGGCGCATATTTATGTGTATAAGAAGAGCTATGCCATGGCAGCTCCAAATGTGAGAAATACCAGTACCGTGTCCACCACACCGGCTGCATTTATCCTACTTTCACAGGCCTCTGATGGCCTTGGACATCATCAGGTTTCAAGGCGATATTCAAAGTGGTCGCCCCCAGTGCCGTGTTTGCTCCTAGGTTCACATTATGCATTTGGTCTGGTATTTGTGTTGGGGCTCACGTGTGAAGCCCATGCTTGGGTTGCGAGCTGTGGATGGGTATCATCGCAGGGGTTACAATCTTTCGGATTTCCCCCCAATGCAATGAGGGGCGGTAAGCCACTTTCAGGCTGAGCGAGAGTTTGTTGGCTTAAGGATCACAGTGTACATGGAAAGGTGACCTCTCATATTCAACGTAGCTTTGAATGTTAGGTACAGTGTCACGCATTTGAATTAGCGTATAAAGTTGAGGTTCTGTGTGGGTTGGTCGTTTCCCTTTACGCTTCTTGTGTTATGCATTGTGGCTGTGTTTGGTGTGCAGTGTGCAGTGTGTTGAGTGTGTGTGGTGTGCTGTGTTGTCTACTAAGTTGTGTGGTTGTGTGTTTTGTGTGTGTGGTATGTGTGGTGTGCATACTCTGCATTGTGCGTTGCGTGGTACTGTGTGTGCTTGTTGCCTGTGTTGTGATGTGCGTGTGTTAGGTTGTGTGTAATGTGTGTGCTGTGTTGGGCGAGATGTCTGTCTTGTAAGTGTGTTGTTTTCCTTGGTTGTGTGCGTTGACTGTGTCATTCCGTCCTTAGTTTTGAATGTATTGTGTCTGTTGTGCTGAGTGTGTTGTGTGTTTATGGTGGGTGCATTGTGTTTACCGCCTGTTGGGAGCAATTTATATGTGTTGTGTGTGTGCTTGTGCTTTGTGTGTTCTGTGTGGTTGTACGCTCTGTTTGTGTTCTTTGCATTGATTGCTCTCAGCTGTGCTGAGCGTGTTGTGTAGTATTGTGTGTGTTCCTCTGTGTGTGTTGCATCCTGTGTCCGTGATCGTGTGGGTTGTGTATTGTGTGTGTGTGTGTGCGTGTGTGTGTGTGTGTGTGTGTCTTTCCCTGCATCATGTGCGGTGTGTGATCCGTGTGTCCTCTGTGTTTTGTATTGTGTGATGTACTGTGCTCTGTGCTGTGTGTATGGTCCTTTGTATGTTTAGCGTAGTGCGTGTTTAGTGTTCGGTGTGTGTTGCGTGCTGTTGTGTTCACTGTGCGTGCTGTGACTGTTATTTTGTGTGTTTGTGTGCTGTGTTTGTGTTGGTTATTTCAGAGTTTGCAGGCTGGCGGTGTGCATGGTGTGTGTTGAATGTGTGCTTCTGTGGGTGGGTTAGGAATGTGAAGTGTGTTGCAACTGTCCTGTGTTCTTCGTGTTGTGGGTTATGTGCGGTATTTCGTGTCCTGTGCTGTGGGTTGTGTGTGCTTTGAAATTGCGATTATCTTTTCTGCATGGTGTTGTTTGTGTGTGCGTGGGGGGGCTTGGATGTGTGAAATCTCTGTGTATGAGATGTGTTGTCTGTGTGATTTTTTGTGTGTGATTCCCTGTGTGTGATATGCGAAGCTGTGATTCATCTGGGTTTATTCGGGTTGCATGATGTGTGTGGACCGTGTGTGTTGATTCCTGTGTTTCGCTGCCATGGTTGTGCTGTGCGTAAGCTCGTTGATGTGTTACGTGCGTTGTAGTTTCCCTGTTCCGTTATGTGTGTTTGTTGTGTGGTTTAGTGTGTTTCCTGTGATCCTTGTTTGTGTGCTGTGTTGAGATTGCTGTGTGTCGTGTGCTGGGTCATCAATGAGGTGTGGGTGAGGCATGGAGTGTGAGGGGAGAACGATAATGCTGAGGGTGAGAGTGAAGTAGGTCTCTGGCCAACTGTTCCCATAACAATATTCAAGAGGGTAAAGCCGCACTCAGACTGCTGCCATTTGGCATTTTTCGCAGGACGCGGGTTTTCCTAGGATTGTGGCTACAGTAGAGTTCATGAGCATGACCCGGACGCACCTTCTTCAGAAGGATCAGAGCGGCTCTCTCCATCAGCCACGTGGGTCAGGGCAATGTCGCAGAAAAGAAACACACATTGCCTTGGCTCTGGGTGACATGATCCTTAATGCTGCCAAGGTGGTCAGCTGCCACCTCACCAAAGTCACTCCCAAGGCAGAGGCCTCAAGCCCGGAGCTAGGAAACTGCTCCCCTCACCGAGCACATTCTGTCTCGAGGAAACGGTCGCTGCTGTGATGCCACAGAACCTGCAGGCAACACTGCTGCAGTTGCAGCGTCCTCCACTAGAGGGCCTGAATTGCCCCAGCCTGGAAAGGTCCATCATCTTAGACAGCAAACATTAATTCTTCAGGCACATATACATACATATATGAGGGCGCATATTTATGTGTATAAGAAGAGCTATGCCATGGCAGCTCCAAATGTGAGAAATACCAGTACCGTGTCCACCACACCGGCTGCATTTATCCTACTTTCACAGGCCTCTGATGGCCTTGGACATCATCAGGTTTCAAGGCGATATTCAAAGTGGTCGCCCCCAGTGCCGTGTTTGCTCCTAGGTTCACATTATGCATTTGGTCTGGTATTTGTGTTGGGGCTCACGTGTGAAGCCCATGCTTGGGTTGCGAGCTGTGGATGGGTATCATCGCAGGGGTTACAATCTTTCGGATTTCCCCCCAATGCAATGAGGGGCGGTAAGCCACTTTCAGGCTGAGCGAGAGTTTGTTGGCTTAAGGATCACAGTGTACATGGAAAGGTGACCTCTCATATTCAACGTAGCTTTGAATGTTAGGTACAGTGTCACGCATTTGAATTAGCGTATAAAGTTGAGGTTCTGTGTGGGTTGGTCGTTTCCCTTTACGCTTCTTGTGTTATGCATTGTGGCTGTGTTTGGTGTGCAGTGTGCAGTGTGTTGAGTGTGTGTGGTGTGCTGTGTTGTCTACTAAGTTGTGTGGTTGTGTGTTTTGTGTGTGTGGTATGTGTGGTGTGCATACTCTGCATTGTGCGTTGCGTGGTACTGTGTGTGCTTGTTGCCTGTGTTGTGATGTGCGTGTGTTAGGTTGTGTGTAATGTGTGTGCTGTGTTGGGCGAGATGTCTGTCTTGTAAGTGTGTTGTTTTCCTTGGTTGTGTGCGTTGACTGTGTCATTCCGTCCTTAGTTTTGAATGTATTGTGTCTGTTGTGCTGAGTGTGTTGTGTGTTTATGGTGGGTGCATTGTGTTTACCGCCTGTTGGGAGCAATTTATATGTGTTGTGTGTGTGCTTGTGCTTTGTGTGTTCTGTGTGGTTGTACGCTCTGTTTGTGTTCTTTGCATTGATTGCTCTCAGCTGTGCTGAGCGTGTTGTGTAGTATTGTGTGTGTTCCTCTGTGTGTGTTGCATCCTGTGTCCGTGATCGTGTGGGTTGTGTATTGTGTGTGTGTGTGTGCGTGTGTGTGTGTGTGTGTGTGTCTTTCCCTGCATCATGTGCGGTGTGTGATCCGTGTGTCCTCTGTGTTTTGTATTGTGTGATGTACTGTGCTCTGTGCTGTGTGTATGGTCCTTTGTATGTTTAGCGTAGTGCGTGTTTAGTGTTCGGTGTGTGTTGCGTGCTGTTGTGTTCACTGTGCGTGCTGTGACTGTTATTTTGTGTGTTTGTGTGCTGTGTTTGTGTTGGTTATTTCAGAGTTTGCAGGCTGGCGGTGTGCATGGTGTGTGTTGAATGTGTGCTTCTGTGGGTGGGTTAGGAATGTGAAGTGTGTTGCAACTGTCCTGTGTTCTTCGTGTTGTGGGTTATGTGCGGTATTTCGTGTCCTGTGCTGTGGGTTGTGTGTGCTTTGAAATTGCGATTATCTTTTCTGCATGGTGTTGTTTGTGTGTGCGTGGGGGGGCTTGGATGTGTGAAATCTCTGTGTATGAGATGTGTTGTCTGTGTGATTTTTTGTGTGTGATTCCCTGTGTGTGATATGCGAAGCTGTGATTCATCTGGGTTTATTCGGGTTGCATGATGTGTGTGGACCGTGTGTGTTGATTCCTGTGTTTCGCTGCCATGGTTGTGCTGTGCGTAAGCTCGTTGATGTGTTACGTGCGTTGTAGTTTCCCTGTTCCGTTATGTGTGTTTGTTGTGTGGTTTAGTGTGTTTCCTGTGATCCTTGTTTGTGTGCTGTGTTGAGATTGCTGTGTGTCGTGTGCTGGGTCATCAATGAGGTGTGGGTGAGGCATGGAGTGTGAGGGGAGAACGATAATGCTGAGGGTGAGAGTGAAGTAGGTCTCTGGCCAACTGTTCCCATAACAATATTCAAGAGGGTAAAGCCGCACTCAGACTGCTGCCATTTGGCATTTTTCGCAGGACGCGGGTTTTCCTAGGATTGTGGCTACAGTAGAGTTCATGAGCATGACCCGGACGCACCTTCTTCAGAAGGATCAGAGCGGCTCTCTCCATCAGCCACGTGGGTCAGGGCAATGTCGCAGAAAAGAAACACACATTGCCTTGGCTCTGGGTGACATGATCCTTAATGCTGCCAAGGTGGTCAGCTGCCACCTCACCAAAGTCACTCCCAAGGCAGAGGCCTCAAGCCCGGAGCTAGGAAACTGCTCCCCTCACCGAGCACATTCTGTCTCGAGGAAACGGTCGCTGCTGTGATGCCACAGAACCTGCAGGCAACACTGCTGCAGTTGCAGCGTCCTCCACTAGAGGGCCTGAATTGCCCCAGCCTGGAAAGGTCCATCATCTTAGACAGCAAACATTAATTCTTCAGGCACATATACATACATATATGAGGGCGCATATTTATGTGTATAAGAAGAGCTATGCCATGGCAGCTCCAAATGTGAGAAATACCAGTACCGTGTCCACCACACCGGCTGCATTTATCCTACTTTCACAGGCCTCTGATGGCCTTGGACATCATCAGGTTTCAAGGCGATATTCAAAGTGGTCGCCCCCAGTGCCGTGTTTGCTCCTAGGTTCACATTATGCATTTGGTCTGGTATTTGTGTTGGGGCTCACGTGTGAAGCCCATGCTTGGGTTGCGAGCTGTGGATGGGTATCATCGCAGGGGTTACAATCTTTCGGATTTCCCCCCAATGCAATGAGGGGCGGTAAGCCACTTTCAGGCTGAGCGAGAGTTTGTTGGCTTAAGGATCACAGTGTACATGGAAAGGTGACCTCTCATATTCAACGTAGCTTTGAATGTTAGGTACAGTGTCACGCATTTGAATTAGCGTATAAAGTTGAGGTTCTGTGTGGGTTGGTCGTTTCCCTTTACGCTTCTTGTGTTATGCATTGTGGCTGTGTTTGGTGTGCAGTGTGCAGTGTGTTGAGTGTGTGTGGTGTGCTGTGTTGTCTACTAAGTTGTGTGGTTGTGTGTTTTGTGTGTGTGGTATGTGTGGTGTGCATACTCTGCATTGTGCGTTGCGTGGTACTGTGTGTGCTTGTTGCCTGTGTTGTGATGTGCGTGTGTTAGGTTGTGTGTAATGTGTGTGCTGTGTTGGGCGAGATGTCTGTCTTGTAAGTGTGTTGTTTTCCTTGGTTGTGTGCGTTGACTGTGTCATTCCGTCCTTAGTTTTGAATGTATTGTGTCTGTTGTGCTGAGTGTGTTGTGTGTTTATGGTGGGTGCATTGTGTTTACCGCCTGTTGGGAGCAATTTATATGTGTTGTGTGTGTGCTTGTGCTTTGTGTGTTCTGTGTGGTTGTACGCTCTGTTTGTGTTCTTTGCATTGATTGCTCTCAGCTGTGCTGAGCGTGTTGTGTAGTATTGTGTGTGTTCCTCTGTGTGTGTTGCATCCTGTGTCCGTGATCGTGTGGGTTGTGTATTGTGTGTGTGTGTGTGCGTGTGTGTGTGTGTGTGTGTGTCTTTCCCTGCATCATGTGCGGTGTGTGATCCGTGTGTCCTCTGTGTTTTGTATTGTGTGATGTACTGTGCTCTGTGCTGTGTGTATGGTCCTTTGTATGTTTAGCGTAGTGCGTGTTTAGTGTTCGGTGTGTGTTGCGTGCTGTTGTGTTCACTGTGCGTGCTGTGACTGTTATTTTGTGTGTTTGTGTGCTGTGTTTGTGTTGGTTATTTCAGAGTTTGCAGGCTGGCGGTGTGCATGGTGTGTGTTGAATGTGTGCTTCTGTGGGTGGGTTAGGAATGTGAAGTGTGTTGCAACTGTCCTGTGTTCTTCGTGTTGTGGGTTATGTGCGGTATTTCGTGTCCTGTGCTGTGGGTTGTGTGTGCTTTGAAATTGCGATTATCTTTTCTGCATGGTGTTGTTTGTGTGTGCGTGGGGGGGCTTGGATGTGTGAAATCTCTGTGTATGAGATGTGTTGTCTGTGTGATTTTTTGTGTGTGATTCCCTGTGTGTGATATGCGAAGCTGTGATTCATCTGGGTTTATTCGGGTTGCATGATGTGTGTGGACCGTGTGTGTTGATTCCTGTGTTTCGCTGCCATGGTTGTGCTGTGCGTAAGCTCGTTGATGTGTTACGTGCGTTGTAGTTTCCCTGTTCCGTTATGTGTGTTTGTTGTGTGGTTTAGTGTGTTTCCTGTGATCCTTGTTTGTGTGCTGTGTTGAGATTGCTGTGTGTCGTGTGCTGGGTCATCAATGAGGTGTGGGTGAGGCATGGAGTGTGAGGGGAGAACGATAATGCTGAGGGTGAGAGTGAAGTAGGTCTCTGGCCAACTGTTCCCATAACAATATTCAAGAGGGTGAAGCCGCACTCAGACTGCTGCCATTTGGCATTTTTCGCAGGACGCGGGTTTTCCTAGGATTGTGGCTACAGTAGAGTTCATGAGCATGACCCGGACGCACCTTCTTCAGAAGGATCAGAGCGGCTCTCTCCATCAGCCACGTGGGTCAGGGCAATGTCGCAGAAAAGAAACACACATTGCCTTGGCTCTGGGTGACATGATCCTTAATGCTGCCAAGGTGGTCAGCTGCCACCTCACCAAAGTCACTCCCAAGGCAGAGGCCTCAAGCCCGGAGCTAGGAAACTGCTCCCCTCACCGAGCACATTCTGTCTCGAGGAAACGGTCGCTGCTGTGATGCCACAGAACCTGCAGGCAACACTGCTGCAGTTGCAGCGTCCTCCACTAGAGGGCCTGAATTGCCCCAGCCTGGAAAGGTCCATCATCTTAGACAGCAAACATTAATTCTTCAGGCACATATACATACATATATGAGGGCGCATATTTATGTGTATAAGAAGAGCTATGCCATGGCAGCTCCAAATGTGAGAAATACCAGTACCGTGTCCACCACACCGGCTGCATTTATCCTACTTTCACAGGCCTCTGATGGCCTTGGACATCATCAGGTTTCAAGGCGATATTCAAAGTGGTCGCCCCCAGTGCCGTGTTTGCTCCTAGGTTCACATTATGCATTTGGTCTGGTATTTGTGTTGGGGCTCACGTGTGAAGCCCATGCTTGGGTTGCGAGCTGTGGATGGGTATCATCGCAGGGGTTACAATCTTTCGGATTTCCCCCCAATGCAATGAGGGGCGGTAAGCCACTTTCAGGCTGAGCGAGAGTTTGTTGGCTTAAGGATCACAGTGTACATGGAAAGGTGACCTCTCATATTCAACGTAGCTTTGAATGTTAGGTACAGTGTCACGCATTTGAATTAGCGTATAAAGTTGAGGTTCTGTGTGGGTTGGTCGTTTCCCTTTACGCTTCTTGTGTTATGCATTGTGGCTGTGTTTGGTGTGCAGTGTGCAGTGTGTTGAGTGTGTGTGGTGTGCTGTGTTGTCTACTAAGTTGTGTGGTTGTGTGTTTTGTGTGTGTGGTATGTGTGGTGTGCATACTCTGCATTGTGCGTTGCGTGGTACTGTGTGTGCTTGTTGCCTGTGTTGTGATGTGCGTGTGTTAGGTTGTGTGTAATGTGTGTGCTGTGTTGGGCGAGATGTCTGTCTTGTAAGTGTGTTGTTTTCCTTGGTTGTGTGCGTTGACTGTGTCATTCCGTCCTTAGTTTTGAATGTATTGTGTCTGTTGTGCTGAGTGTGTTGTGTGTTTATGGTGGGTGCATTGTGTTTACCGCCTGTTGGGAGCAATTTATATGTGTTGTGTGTGTGCTTGTGCTTTGTGTGTTCTGTGTGGTTGTACGCTCTGTTTGTGTTCTTTGCATTGATTGCTCTCAGCTGTGCTGAGCGTGTTGTGTAGTATTGTGTGTGTTCCTCTGTGTGTGTTGCATCCTGTGTCCGTGATCGTGTGGGTTGTGTATTGTGTGTGTGTGTGTGCGTGTGTGTGTGTGTGTGTGTGTCTTTCCCTGCATCATGTGCGGTGTGTGATCCGTGTGTCCTCTGTGTTTTGTATTGTGTGATGTACTGTGCTCTGTGCTGTGTGTATGGTCCTTTGTATGTTTAGCGTAGTGCGTGTTTAGTGTTCGGTGTGTGTTGCGTGCTGTTGTGTTCACTGTGCGTGCTGTGACTGTTATTTTGTGTGTTTGTGTGCTGTGTTTGTGTTGGTTATTTCAGAGTTTGCAGGCTGGCGGTGTGCATGGTGTGTGTTGAATGTGTGCTTCTGTGGGTGGGTTAGGAATGTGAAGTGTGTTGCAACTGTCCTGTGTTCTTCGTGTTGTGGGTTATGTGCGGTATTTCGTGTCCTGTGCTGTGGGTTGTGTGTGCTTTGAAATTGCGATTATCTTTTCTGCATGGTGTTGTTTGTGTGTGCGTGGGGGGGCTTGGATGTGTGAAATCTCTGTGTATGAGATGTGTTGTCTGTGTGATTTTTTGTGTGTGATTCCCTGTGTGTGATATGCGAAGCTGTGATTCATCTGGGTTTATTCGGGTTGCATGATGTGTGTGGACCGTGTGTGTTGATTCCTGTGTTTCGCTGCCATGGTTGTGCTGTGCGTAAGCTCGTTGATGTGTTACGTGCGTTGTAGTTTCCCTGTTCCGTTATGTGTGTTTGTTGTGTGGTTTAGTGTGTTTCCTGTGATCCTTGTTTGTGTGCTGTGTTGAGATTGCTGTGTGTCGTGTGCTGGGTCATCAATGAGGTGTGGGTGAGGCATGGAGTGTGAGGGGAGAACGATAATGCTGAGGGTGAGAGTGAAGTAGGTCTCTGGCCAACTGTTCCCATAACAATATTCAAGAGGGTGAAGCCGCACTCAGACTGCTGCCATTTGGCATTTTTCGCAGGACGCGGGTTTTCCTAGGATTGTGGCTACAGTAGAGTTCATGAGCATGACCCGGACGCACCTTCTTCAGAAGGATCAGAGCGGCTCTCTCCATCAGCCACGTGGGTCAGGGCAATGTCGCAGAAAAGAAACACACATTGCCTTGGCTCTGGGTGACATGATCCTTAATGCTGCCAAGGTGGTCAGCTGCCACCTCACCAAAGTCACTCCCAAGGCAGAGGCCTCAAGCCCGGAGCTAGGAAACTGCTCCCCTCACCGAGCACATTCTGTCTCGAGGAAACGGTCGCTGCTGTGATGCCACAGAACCTGCAGGCAACACTGCTGCAGTTGCAGCGTCCTCCACTAGAGGGCCTGAATTGCCCCAGCCTGGAAAGGTCCATCATCTTAGACAGCAAACATTAATTCTTCAGGCACATATACATACATATATGAGGGCGCATATTTATGTGTATAAGAAGAGCTATGCCATGGCAGCTCCAAATGTGAGAAATACCAGTACCGTGTCCACCACACCGGCTGCATTTATCCTACTTTCACAGGCCTCTGATGGCCTTGGACATCATCAGGTTTCAAGGCGATATTCAAAGTGGTCGCCCCCAGTGCCGTGTTTGCTCCTAGGTTCACATTATGCATTTGGTCTGGTATTTGTGTTGGGGCTCACGTGTGAAGCCCATGCTTGGGTTGCGAGCTGTGGATGGGTATCATCGCAGGGGTTACAATCTTTCGGATTTCCCCCCAATGCAATGAGGGGCGGTAAGCCACTTTCAGGCTGAGCGAGAGTTTGTTGGCTTAAGGATCACAGTGTACATGGAAAGGTGACCTCTCATATTCAACGTAGCTTTGAATGTTAGGTACAGTGTCACGCATTTGAATTAGCGTATAAAGTTGAGGTTCTGTGTGGGTTGGTCGTTTCCCTTTACGCTTCTTGTGTTATGCATTGTGGCTGTGTTTGGTGTGCAGTGTGCAGTGTGTTGAGTGTGTGTGGTGTGCTGTGTTGTCTACTAAGTTGTGTGGTTGTGTGTTTTGTGTGTGTGGTATGTGTGGTGTGCATACTCTGCATTGTGCGTTGCGTGGTACTGTGTGTGCTTGTTGCCTGTGTTGTGATGTGCGTGTGTTAGGTTGTGTGTAATGTGTGTGCTGTGTTGGGCGAGATGTCTGTCTTGTAAGTGTGTTGTTTTCCTTGGTTGTGTGCGTTGACTGTGTCATTCCGTCCTTAGTTTTGAATGTATTGTGTCTGTTGTGCTGAGTGTGTTGTGTGTTTATGGTGGGTGCATTGTGTTTACCGCCTGTTGGGAGCAATTTATATGTGTTGTGTGTGTGCTTGTGCTTTGTGTGTTCTGTGTGGTTGTACGCTCTGTTTGTGTTCTTTGCATTGATTGCTCTCAGCTGTGCTGAGCGTGTTGTGTAGTATTGTGTGTGTTCCTCTGTGTGTGTTGCATCCTGTGTCCGTGATCGTGTGGGTTGTGTATTGTGTGTGTGTGTGTGCGTGTGTGTGTGTGTGTGTGTGTCTTTCCCTGCATCATGTGCGGTGTGTGATCCGTGTGTCCTCTGTGTTTTGTATTGTGTGATGTACTGTGCTCTGTGCTGTGTGTATGGTCCTTTGTATGTTTAGCGTAGTGCGTGTTTAGTGTTCGGTGTGTGTTGCGTGCTGTTGTGTTCACTGTGCGTGCTGTGACTGTTATTTTGTGTGTTTGTGTGCTGTGTTTGTGTTGGTTATTTCAGAGTTTGCAGGCTGGCGGTGTGCATGGTGTGTGTTGAATGTGTGCTTCTGTGGGTGGGTTAGGAATGTGAAGTGTGTTGCAACTGTCCTGTGTTCTTCGTGTTGTGGGTTATGTGCGGTATTTCGTGTCCTGTGCTGTGGGTTGTGTGTGCTTTGAAATTGCGATTATCTTTTCTGCATGGTGTTGTTTGTGTGTGCGTGGGGGGGCTTGGATGTGTGAAATCTCTGTGTATGAGATGTGTTGTCTGTGTGATTTTTTGTGTGTGATTCCCTGTGTGTGATATGCGAAGCTGTGATTCATCTGGGTTTATTCGGGTTGCATGATGTGTGTGGACCGTGTGTGTTGATTCCTGTGTTTCGCTGCCATGGTTGTGCTGTGCGTAAGCTCGTTGATGTGTTACGTGCGTTGTAGTTTCCCTGTTCCGTTATGTGTGTTTGTTGTGTGGTTTAGTGTGTTTCCTGTGATCCTTGTTTGTGTGCTGTGTTGAGATTGCTGTGTGTCGTGTGCTGGGTCATCAATGAGGTGTGGGTGAGGCATGGAGTGTGAGGGGAGAACGATAATGCTGAGGGTGAGAGTGAAGTAGGTCTCTGGCCAACTGTTCCCATAACAATATTCAAGAGGGTGAAGCCGCACTCAGACTGCTGCCATTTGGCATTTTTCGCAGGACGCGGGTTTTCCTAGGATTGTGGCTACAGTAGAGTTCATGAGCATGACCCGGACGCACCTTCTTCAGAAGGATCAGAGCGGCTCTCTCCATCAGCCACGTGGGTCAGGGCAATGTCGCAGAAAAGAAACACACATTGCCTTGGCTCTGGGTGACATGATCCTTAATGCTGCCAAGGTGGTCAGCTGCCACCTCACCAAAGTCACTCCCAAGGCAGAGGCCTCAAGCCCGGAGCTAGGAAACTGCTCCCCTCACCGAGCACATTCTGTCTCGAGGAAACGGTCGCTGCTGTGATGCCACAGAACCTGCAGGCAACACTGCTGCAGTTGCAGCGTCCTCCACTAGAGGGCCTGAATTGCCCCAGCCTGGAAAGGTCCATCATCTTAGACAGCAAACATTAATTCTTCAGGCACATATACATACATATATGAGGGCGCATATTTATGTGTATAAGAAGAGCTATGCCATGGCAGCTCCAAATGTGAGAAATACCAGTACCGTGTCCACCACACCGGCTGCATTTATCCTACTTTCACAGGCCTCTGATGGCCTTGGACATCATCAGGTTTCAAGGCGATATTCAAAGTGGTCGCCCCCAGTGCCGTGTTTGCTCCTAGGTTCACATTATGCATTTGGTCTGGTATTTGTGTTGGGGCTCACGTGTGAAGCCCATGCTTGGGTTGCGAGCTGTGGATGGGTATCATCGCAGGGGTTACAATCTTTCGGATTTCCCCCCAATGCAATGAGGGGCGGTAAGCCACTTTCAGGCTGAGCGAGAGTTTGTTGGCTTAAGGATCACAGTGTACATGGAAAGGTGACCTCTCATATTCAACGTAGCTTTGAATGTTAGGTACAGTGTCACGCATTTGAATTAGCGTATAAAGTTGAGGTTCTGTGTGGGTTGGTCGTTTCCCTTTACGCTTCTTGTGTTATGCATTGTGGCTGTGTTTGGTGTGCAGTGTGCAGTGTGTTGAGTGTGTGTGGTGTGCTGTGTTGTCTACTAAGTTGTGTGGTTGTGTGTTTTGTGTGTGTGGTATGTGTGGTGTGCATACTCTGCATTGTGCGTTGCGTGGTACTGTGTGTGCTTGTTGCCTGTGTTGTGATGTGCGTGTGTTAGGTTGTGTGTAATGTGTGTGCTGTGTTGGGCGAGATGTCTGTCTTGTAAGTGTGTTGTTTTCCTTGGTTGTGTGCGTTGACTGTGTCATTCCGTCCTTAGTTTTGAATGTATTGTGTCTGTTGTGCTGAGTGTGTTGTGTGTTTATGGTGGGTGCATTGTGTTTACCGCCTGTTGGGAGCAATTTATATGTGTTGTGTGTGTGCTTGTGCTTTGTGTGTTCTGTGTGGTTGTACGCTCTGTTTGTGTTCTTTGCATTGATTGCTCTCAGCTGTGCTGAGCGTGTTGTGTAGTATTGTGTGTGTTCCTCTGTGTGTGTTGCATCCTGTGTCCGTGATCGTGTGGGTTGTGTATTGTGTGTGTGTGTGTGCGTGTGTGTGTGTGTGTGTGTGTCTTTCCCTGCATCATGTGCGGTGTGTGATCCGTGTGTCCTCTGTGTTTTGTATTGTGTGATGTACTGTGCTCTGTGCTGTGTGTATGGTCCTTTGTATGTTTAGCGTAGTGCGTGTTTAGTGTTCGGTGTGTGTTGCGTGCTGTTGTGTTCACTGTGCGTGCTGTGACTGTTATTTTGTGTGTTTGTGTGCTGTGTTTGTGTTGGTTATTTCAGAGTTTGCAGGCTGGCGGTGTGCATGGTGTGTGTTGAATGTGTGCTTCTGTGGGTGGGTTAGGAATGTGAAGTGTGTTGCAACTGTCCTGTGTTCTTCGTGTTGTGGGTTATGTGCGGTATTTCGTGTCCTGTGCTGTGGGTTGTGTGTGCTTTGAAATTGCGATTATCTTTTCTGCATGGTGTTGTTTGTGTGTGCGTGGGGGGGCTTGGATGTGTGAAATCTCTGTGTATGAGATGTGTTGTCTGTGTGATTTTTTGTGTGTGATTCCCTGTGTGTGATATGCGAAGCTGTGATTCATCTGGGTTTATTCGGGTTGCATGATGTGTGTGGACCGTGTGTGTTGATTCCTGTGTTTCGCTGCCATGGTTGTGCTGTGCGTAAGCTCGTTGATGTGTTACGTGCGTTGTAGTTTCCCTGTTCCGTTATGTGTGTTTGTTGTGTGGTTTAGTGTGTTTCCTGTGATCCTTGTTTGTGTGCTGTGTTGAGATTGCTGTGTGTCGTGTGCTGGGTCATCAATGAGGTGTGGGTGAGGCATGGAGTGTGAGGGGAGAACGATAATGCTGAGGGTGAGAGTGAAGTAGGTCTCTGGCCAACTGTTCCCATAACAATATTCAAGAGGGTGAAGCCGCACTCAGACTGCTGCCATTTGGCATTTTTCGCAGGACGCGGGTTTTCCTAGGATTGTGGCTACAGTAGAGTTCATGAGCATGACCCGGACGCACCTTCTTCAGAAGGATCAGAGCGGCTCTCTCCATCAGCCACGTGGGTCAGGGCAATGTCGCAGAAAAGAAACACACATTGCCTTGGCTCTGGGTGACATGATCCTTAATGCTGCCAAGGTGGTCAGCTGCCACCTCACCAAAGTCACTCCCAAGGCAGAGGCCTCAAGCCCGGAGCTAGGAAACTGCTCCCCTCACCGAGCACATTCTGTCTCGAGGAAACGGTCGCTGCTGTGATGCCACAGAACCTGCAGGCAACACTGCTGCAGTTGCAGCGTCCTCCACTAGAGGGCCTGAATTGCCCCAGCCTGGAAAGGTCCATCATCTTAGACAGCAAACATTAATTCTTCAGGCACATATACATACATATATGAGGGCGCATATTTATGTGTATAAGAAGAGCTATGCCATGGCAGCTCCAAATGTGAGAAATACCAGTACCGTGTCCACCACACCGGCTGCATTTATCCTACTTTCACAGGCCTCTGATGGCCTTGGACATCATCAGGTTTCAAGGCGATATTCAAAGTGGTCGCCCCCAGTGCCGTGTTTGCTCCTAGGTTCACATTATGCATTTGGTCTGGTATTTGTGTTGGGGCTCACGTGTGAAGCCCATGCTTGGGTTGCGAGCTGTGGATGGGTATCATCGCAGGGGTTACAATCTTTCGGATTTCCCCCCAATGCAATGAGGGGCGGTAAGCCACTTTCAGGCTGAGCGAGAGTTTGTTGGCTTAAGGATCACAGTGTACATGGAAAGGTGACCTCTCATATTCAACGTAGCTTTGAATGTTAGGTACAGTGTCACGCATTTGAATTAGCGTATAAAGTTGAGGTTCTGTGTGGGTTGGTCGTTTCCCTTTACGCTTCTTGTGTTATGCATTGTGGCTGTGTTTGGTGTGCAGTGTGCAGTGTGTTGAGTGTGTGTGGTGTGCTGTGTTGTCTACTAAGTTGTGTGGTTGTGTGTTTTGTGTGTGTGGTATGTGTGGTGTGCATACTCTGCATTGTGCGTTGCGTGGTACTGTGTGTGCTTGTTGCCTGTGTTGTGATGTGCGTGTGTTAGGTTGTGTGTAATGTGTGTGCTGTGTTGGGCGAGATGTCTGTCTTGTAAGTGTGTTGTTTTCCTTGGTTGTGTGCGTTGACTGTGTCATTCCGTCCTTAGTTTTGAATGTATTGTGTCTGTTGTGCTGAGTGTGTTGTGTGTTTATGGTGGGTGCATTGTGTTTACCGCCTGTTGGGAGCAATTTATATGTGTTGTGTGTGTGCTTGTGCTTTGTGTGTTCTGTGTGGTTGTACGCTCTGTTTGTGTTCTTTGCATTGATTGCTCTCAGCTGTGCTGAGCGTGTTGTGTAGTATTGTGTGTGTTCCTCTGTGTGTGTTGCATCCTGTGTCCGTGATCGTGTGGGTTGTGTATTGTGTGTGTGTGTGTGCGTGTGTGTGTGTGTGTGTGTGTCTTTCCCTGCATCATGTGCGGTGTGTGATCCGTGTGTCCTCTGTGTTTTGTATTGTGTGATGTACTGTGCTCTGTGCTGTGTGTATGGTCCTTTGTATGTTTAGCGTAGTGCGTGTTTAGTGTTCGGTGTGTGTTGCGTGCTGTTGTGTTCACTGTGCGTGCTGTGACTGTTATTTTGTGTGTTTGTGTGCTGTGTTTGTGTTGGTTATTTCAGAGTTTGCAGGCTGGCGGTGTGCATGGTGTGTGTTGAATGTGTGCTTCTGTGGGTGGGTTAGGAATGTGAAGTGTGTTGCAACTGTCCTGTGTTCTTCGTGTTGTGGGTTATGTGCGGTATTTCGTGTCCTGTGCTGTGGGTTGTGTGTGCTTTGAAATTGCGATTATCTTTTCTGCATGGTGTTGTTTGTGTGTGCGTGGGGGGGCTTGGATGTGTGAAATCTCTGTGTATGAGATGTGTTGTCTGTGTGATTTTTTGTGTGTGATTCCCTGTGTGTGATATGCGAAGCTGTGATTCATCTGGGTTTATTCGGGTTGCATGATGTGTGTGGACCGTGTGTGTTGATTCCTGTGTTTCGCTGCCATGGTTGTGCTGTGCGTAAGCTCGTTGATGTGTTACGTGCGTTGTAGTTTCCCTGTTCCGTTATGTGTGTTTGTTGTGTGGTTTAGTGTGTTTCCTGTGATCCTTGTTTGTGTGCTGTGTTGAGATTGCTGTGTGTCGTGTGCTGGGTCATCAATGAGGTGTGGGTGAGGCATGGAGTGTGAGGGGAGAACGATAATGCTGAGGGTGAGAGTGAAGTAGGTCTCTGGCCAACTGTTCCCATAACAATATTCAAGAGGGTGAAGCCGCACTCAGACTGCTGCCATTTGGCATTTTTCGCAGGACGCGGGTTTTCCTAGGATTGTGGCTACAGTAGAGTTCATGAGCATGACCCGGACGCACCTTCTTCAGAAGGATCAGAGCGGCTCTCTCCATCAGCCACGTGGGTCAGGGCAATGTCGCAGAAAAGAAACACACATTGCCTTGGCTCTGGGTGACATGATCCTTAATGCTGCCAAGGTGGTCAGCTGCCACCTCACCAAAGTCACTCCCAAGGCAGAGGCCTCAAGCCCGGAGCTAGGAAACTGCTCCCCTCACCGAGCACATTCTGTCTCGAGGAAACGGTCGCTGCTGTGATGCCACAGAACCTGCAGGCAACACTGCTGCAGTTGCAGCGTCCTCCACTAGAGGGCCTGAATTGCCCCAGCCTGGAAAGGTCCATCATCTTAGACAGCAAACATTAATTCTTCAGGCACATATACATACATATATGAGGGCGCATATTTATGTGTATAAGAAGAGCTATGCCATGGCAGCTCCAAATGTGAGAAATACCAGTACCGTGTCCACCACACCGGCTGCATTTATCCTACTTTCACAGGCCTCTGATGGCCTTGGACATCATCAGGTTTCAAGGCGATATTCAAAGTGGTCGCCCCCAGTGCCGTGTTTGCTCCTAGGTTCACATTATGCATTTGGTCTGGTATTTGTGTTGGGGCTCACGTGTGAAGCCCATGCTTGGGTTGC
Organism: Manis pentadactyla; assembly: GCF_030020395.1. Lineage (NCBI taxonomy): Eukaryota > Metazoa > Chordata > Mammalia > Pholidota > Manidae > Manis > Manis pentadactyla. The sequence continues at coordinate 28,909,849 of NC_080033.1, forward strand.
GAGCTGTGGATGGGTATCATCGCAGGGGTTACAATCTTTCGGATTTCCCCCCAATGCAATGAGGGGCGGTAAGCCACTTTCAGGCTGAGCGAGAGTTTGTTGGCTTAAGGATCACAGTGTACATGGAAAGGTGACCTCTCATATTCAACGTAGCTTTGAATGTTAGGTACAGTGTCACGCATTTGAATTAGCGTATAAAGTTGAGGTTCTGTGTGGGTTGGTCGTTTCCCTTTACGCTTCTTGTGTTATGCATTGTGGCTGTGTTTGGTGTGCAGTGTGCAGTGTGTTGAGTGTGTGTGGTGTGCTGTGTTGTCTACTAAGTTGTGTGGTTGTGTGTTTTGTGTGTGTGGTATGTGTGGTGTGCATACTCTGCATTGTGCGTTGCGTGGTACTGTGTGTGCTTGTTGCCTGTGTTGTGATGTGCGTGTGTTAGGTTGTGTGTAATGTGTGTGCTGTGTTGGGCGAGATGTCTGTCTTGTAAGTGTGTTGTTTTCCTTGGTTGTGTGCGTTGACTGTGTCATTCCGTCCTTAGTTTTGAATGTATTGTGTCTGTTGTGCTGAGTGTGTTGTGTGTTTATGGTGGGTGCATTGTGTTTACCGCCTGTTGGGAGCAATTTATATGTGTTGTGTGTGTGCTTGTGCTTTGTGTGTTCTGTGTGGTTGTACGCTCTGTTTGTGTTCTTTGCATTGATTGCTCTCAGCTGTGCTGAGCGTGTTGTGTAGTATTGTGTGTGTTCCTCTGTGTGTGTTGCATCCTGTGTCCGTGATCGTGTGGGTTGTGTATTGTGTGTGTGTGTGTGCGTGTGTGTGTGTGTGTGTGTGTCTTTCCCTGCATCATGTGCGGTGTGTGATCCGTGTGTCCTCTGTGTTTTGTATTGTGTGATGTACTGTGCTCTGTGCTGTGTGTATGGTCCTTTGTATGTTTAGCGTAGTGCGTGTTTAGTGTTCGGTGTGTGTTGCGTGCTGTTGTGTTCACTGTGCGTGCTGTGACTGTTATTTTGTGTGTTTGTGTGCTGTGTTTGTGTTGGTTATTTCAGAGTTTGCAGGCTGGCGGTGTGCATGGTGTGTGTTGAATGTGTGCTTCTGTGGGTGGGTTAGGAATGTGAAGTGTGTTGCAACTGTCCTGTGTTCTTCGTGTTGTGGGTTATGTGCGGTATTTCGTGTCCTGTGCTGTGGGTTGTGTGTGCTTTGAAATTGCGATTATCTTTTCTGCATGGTGTTGTTTGTGTGTGCGTGGGGGGGCTTGGATGTGTGAAATCTCTGTGTATGAGATGTGTTGTCTGTGTGATTTTTTGTGTGTGATTCCCTGTGTGTGATATGCGAAGCTGTGATTCATCTGGGTTTATTCGGGTTGCATGATGTGTGTGGACCGTGTGTGTTGATTCCTGTGTTTCGCTGCCATGGTTGTGCTGTGCGTAAGCTCGTTGATGTGTTACGTGCGTTGTAGTTTCCCTGTTCCGTTATGTGTGTTTGTTGTGTGGTTTAGTGTGTTTCCTGTGATCCTTGTTTGTGTGCTGTGTTGAGATTGCTGTGTGTCGTGTGCTGGGTCATCAATGAGGTGTGGGTGAGGCATGGAGTGTGAGGGGAGAACGATAATGCTGAGGGTGAGAGTGAAGTAGGTCTCTGGCCAACTGTTCCCATAACAATATTCAAGAGGGTGAAGCCGCACTCAGACTGCTGCCATTTGGCATTTTTCGCAGGACGCGGGTTTTCCTAGGATTGTGGCTACAGTAGAGTTCATGAGCATGACCCGGACGCACCTTCTTCAGAAGGATCAGAGCGGCTCTCTCCATCAGCCACGTGGGTCAGGGCAATGTCGCAGAAAAGAAACACACATTGCCTTGGCTCTGGGTGACATGATCCTTAATGCTGCCAAGGTGGTCAGCTGCCACCTCACCAAAGTCACTCCCAAGGCAGAGGCCTCAAGCCCGGAGCTAGGAAACTGCTCCCCTCACCGAGCACATTCTGTCTCGAGGAAACGGTCGCTGCTGTGATGCCACAGAACCTGCAGGCAACACTGCTGCAGTTGCAGCGTCCTCCACTAGAGGGCCTGAATTGCCCCAGCCTGGAAAGGTCCATCATCTTAGACAGCAAACATTAATTCTTCAGGCACATATACATACATATATGAGGGCGCATATTTATGTGTATAAGAAGAGCTATGCCATGGCAGCTCCAAATGTGAGAAATACCAGTACCGTGTCCACCACACCGGCTGCATTTATCCTACTTTCACAGGCCTCTGATGGCCTTGGACATCATCAGGTTTCAAGGCGATATTCAAAGTGGTCGCCCCCAGTGCCGTGTTTGCTCCTAGGTTCACATTATGCATTTGGTCTGGTATTTGTGTTGGGGCTCACGTGTGAAGCCCATGCTTGGGTTGCGAGCTGTGGATGGGTATCATCGCAGGGGTTACAATCTTTCGGATTTCCCCCCAATGCAATGAGGGGCGGTAAGCCACTTTCAGGCTGAGCGAGAGTTTGTTGGCTTAAGGATCACAGTGTACATGGAAAGGTGACCTCTCATATTCAACGTAGCTTTGAATGTTAGGTACAGTGTCACGCATTTGAATTAGCGTATAAAGTTGAGGTTCTGTGTGGGTTGGTCGTTTCCCTTTACGCTTCTTGTGTTATGCATTGTGGCTGTGTTTGGTGTGCAGTGTGCAGTGTGTTGAGTGTGTGTGGTGTGCTGTGTTGTCTACTAAGTTGTGTGGTTGTGTGTTTTGTGTGTGTGGTATGTGTGGTGTGCATACTCTGCATTGTGCGTTGCGTGGTACTGTGTGTGCTTGTTGCCTGTGTTGTGATGTGCGTGTGTTAGGTTGTGTGTAATGTGTGTGCTGTGTTGGGCGAGATGTCTGTCTTGTAAGTGTGTTGTTTTCCTTGGTTGTGTGCGTTGACTGTGTCATTCCGTCCTTAGTTTTGAATGTATTGTGTCTGTTGTGCTGAGTGTGTTGTGTGTTTATGGTGGGTGCATTGTGTTTACCGCCTGTTGGGAGCAATTTATATGTGTTGTGTGTGTGCTTGTGCTTTGTGTGTTCTGTGTGGTTGTACGCTCTGTTTGTGTTCTTTGCATTGATTGCTCTCAGCTGTGCTGAGCGTGTTGTGTAGTATTGTGTGTGTTCCTCTGTGTGTGTTGCATCCTGTGTCCGTGATCGTGTGGGTTGTGTATTGTGTGTGTGTGTGTGCGTGTGTGTGTGTGTGTGTGTGTCTTTCCCTGCATCATGTGCGGTGTGTGATCCGTGTGTCCTCTGTGTTTTGTATTGTGTGATGTACTGTGCTCTGTGCTGTGTGTATGGTCCTTTGTATGTTTAGCGTAGTGCGTGTTTAGTGTTCGGTGTGTGTTGCGTGCTGTTGTGTTCACTGTGCGTGCTGTGACTGTTATTTTGTGTGTTTGTGTGCTGTGTTTGTGTTGGTTATTTCAGAGTTTGCAGGCTGGCGGTGTGCATGGTGTGTGTTGAATGTGTGCTTCTGTGGGTGGGTTAGGAATGTGAAGTGTGTTGCAACTGTCCTGTGTTCTTCGTGTTGTGGGTTATGTGCGGTATTTCGTGTCCTGTGCTGTGGGTTGTGTGTGCTTTGAAATTGCGATTATCTTTTCTGCATGGTGTTGTTTGTGTGTGCGTGGGGGGGCTTGGATGTGTGAAATCTCTGTGTATGAGATGTGTTGTCTGTGTGATTTTTTGTGTGTGATTCCCTGTGTGTGATATGCGAAGCTGTGATTCATCTGGGTTTATTCGGGTTGCATGATGTGTGTGGACCGTGTGTGTTGATTCCTGTGTTTCGCTGCCATGGTTGTGCTGTGCGTAAGCTCGTTGATGTGTTACGTGCGTTGTAGTTTCCCTGTTCCGTTATGTGTGTTTGTTGTGTGGTTTAGTGTGTTTCCTGTGATCCTTGTTTGTGTGCTGTGTTGAGATTGCTGTGTGTCGTGTGCTGGGTCATCAATGAGGTGTGGGTGAGGCATGGAGTGTGAGGGGAGAACGATAATGCTGAGGGTGAGAGTGAAGTAGGTCTCTGGCCAACTGTTCCCATAACAATATTCAAGAGGGTGAAGCCGCACTCAGACTGCTGCCATTTGGCATTTTTCGCAGGACGCGGGTTTTCCTAGGATTGTGGCTACAGTAGAGTTCATGAGCATGACCCGGACGCACCTTCTTCAGAAGGATCAGAGCGGCTCTCTCCATCAGCCACGTGGGTCAGGGCAATGTCGCAGAAAAGAAACACACATTGCCTTGGCTCTGGGTGACATGATCCTTAATGCTGCCAAGGTGGTCAGCTGCCACCTCACCAAAGTCACTCCCAAGGCAGAGGCCTCAAGCCCGGAGCTAGGAAACTGCTCCCCTCACCGAGCACATTCTGTCTCGAGGAAACGGTCGCTGCTGTGATGCCACAGAACCTGCAGGCAACACTGCTGCAGTTGCAGCGTCCTCCACTAGAGGGCCTGAATTGCCCCAGCCTGGAAAGGTCCATCATCTTAGACAGCAAACATTAATTCTTCAGGCACATATACATACATATATGAGGGCGCATATTTATGTGTATAAGAAGAGCTATGCCATGGCAGCTCCAAATGTGAGAAATACCAGTACCGTGTCCACCACACCGGCTGCATTTATCCTACTTTCACAGGCCTCTGATGGCCTTGGACATCATCAGGTTTCAAGGCGATATTCAAAGTGGTCGCCCCCAGTGCCGTGTTTGCTCCTAGGTTCACATTATGCATTTGGTCTGGTATTTGTGTTGGGGCTCACGTGTGAAGCCCATGCTTGGGTTGCGAGCTGTGGATGGGTATCATCGCAGGGGTTACAATCTTTCGGATTTCCCCCCAATGCAATGAGGGGCGGTAAGCCACTTTCAGGCTGAGCGAGAGTTTGTTGGCTTAAGGATCACAGTGTACATGGAAAGGTGACCTCTCATATTCAACGTAGCTTTGAATGTTAGGTACAGTGTCACGCATTTGAATTAGCGTATAAAGTTGAGGTTCTGTGTGGGTTGGTCGTTTCCCTTTACGCTTCTTGTGTTATGCATTGTGGCTGTGTTTGGTGTGCAGTGTGCAGTGTGTTGAGTGTGTGTGGTGTGCTGTGTTGTCTACTAAGTTGTGTGGTTGTGTGTTTTGTGTGTGTGGTATGTGTGGTGTGCATACTCTGCATTGTGCGTTGCGTGGTACTGTGTGTGCTTGTTGCCTGTGTTGTGATGTGCGTGTGTTAGGTTGTGTGTAATGTGTGTGCTGTGTTGGGCGAGATGTCTGTCTTGTAAGTGTGTTGTTTTCCTTGGTTGTGTGCGTTGACTGTGTCATTCCGTCCTTAGTTTTGAATGTATTGTGTCTGTTGTGCTGAGTGTGTTGTGTGTTTATGGTGGGTGCATTGTGTTTACCGCCTGTTGGGAGCAATTTATATGTGTTGTGTGTGTGCTTGTGCTTTGTGTGTTCTGTGTGGTTGTACGCTCTGTTTGTGTTCTTTGCATTGATTGCTCTCAGCTGTGCTGAGCGTGTTGTGTAGTATTGTGTGTGTTCCTCTGTGTGTGTTGCATCCTGTGTCCGTGATCGTGTGGGTTGTGTATTGTGTGTGTGTGTGTGCGTGTGTGTGTGTGTGTGTGTGTCTTTCCCTGCATCATGTGCGGTGTGTGATCCGTGTGTCCTCTGTGTTTTGTATTGTGTGATGTACTGTGCTCTGTGCTGTGTGTATGGTCCTTTGTATGTTTAGCGTAGTGCGTGTTTAGTGTTCGGTGTGTGTTGCGTGCTGTTGTGTTCACTGTGCGTGCTGTGACTGTTATTTTGTGTGTTTGTGTGCTGTGTTTGTGTTGGTTATTTCAGAGTTTGCAGGCTGGCGGTGTGCATGGTGTGTGTTGAATGTGTGCTTCTGTGGGTGGGTTAGGAATGTGAAGTGTGTTGCAACTGTCCTGTGTTCTTCGTGTTGTGGGTTATGTGCGGTATTTCGTGTCCTGTGCTGTGGGTTGTGTGTGCTTTGAAATTGCGATTATCTTTTCTGCATGGTGTTGTTTGTGTGTGCGTGGGGGGGCTTGGATGTGTGAAATCTCTGTGTATGAGATGTGTTGTCTGTGTGATTTTTTGTGTGTGATTCCCTGTGTGTGATATGCGAAGCTGTGATTCATCTGGGTTTATTCGGGTTGCATGATGTGTGTGGACCGTGTGTGTTGATTCCTGTGTTTCGCTGCCATGGTTGTGCTGTGCGTAAGCTCGTTGATGTGTTACGTGCGTTGTAGTTTCCCTGTTCCGTTATGTGTGTTTGTTGTGTGGTTTAGTGTGTTTCCTGTGATCCTTGTTTGTGTGCTGTGTTGAGATTGCTGTGTGTCGTGTGCTGGGTCATCAATGAGGTGTGGGTGAGGCATGGAGTGTGAGGGGAGAACGATAATGCTGAGGGTGAGAGTGAAGTAGGTCTCTGGCCAACTGTTCCCATAACAATATTCAAGAGGGTGAAGCCGCACTCAGACTGCTGCCATTTGGCATTTTTCGCAGGACGCGGGTTTTCCTAGGATTGTGGCTACAGTAGAGTTCATGAGCATGACCCGGACGCACCTTCTTCAGAAGGATCAGAGCGGCTCTCTCCATCAGCCACGTGGGTCAGGGCAATGTCGCAGAAAAGAAACACACATTGCCTTGGCTCTGGGTGACATGATCCTTAATGCTGCCAAGGTGGTCAGCTGCCACCTCACCAAAGTCACTCCCAAGGCAGAGGCCTCAAGCCCGGAGCTAGGAAACTGCTCCCCTCACCGAGCACATTCTGTCTCGAGGAAACGGTCGCTGCTGTGATGCCACAGAACCTGCAGGCAACACTGCTGCAGTTGCAGCGTCCTCCACTAGAGGGCCTGAATTGCCCCAGCCTGGAAAGGTCCATCATCTTAGACAGCAAACATTAATTCTTCAGGCACATATACATACATATATGAGGGCGCATATTTATGTGTATAAGAAGAGCTATGCCATGGCAGCTCCAAATGTGAGAAATACCAGTACCGTGTCCACCACACCGGCTGCATTTATCCTACTTTCACAGGCCTCTGATGGCCTTGGACATCATCAGGTTTCAAGGCGATATTCAAAGTGGTCGCCCCCAGTGCCGTGTTTGCTCCTAGGTTCACATTATGCATTTGGTCTGGTATTTGTGTTGGGGCTCACGTGTGAAGCCCATGCTTGGGTTGCGAGCTGTGGATGGGTATCATCGCAGGGGTTACAATCTTTCGGATTTCCCCCCAATGCAATGAGGGGCGGTAAGCCACTTTCAGGCTGAGCGAGAGTTTGTTGGCTTAAGGATCACAGTGTACATGGAAAGGTGACCTCTCATATTCAACGTAGCTTTGAATGTTAGGTACAGTGTCACGCATTTGAATTAGCGTATAAAGTTGAGGTTCTGTGTGGGTTGGTCGTTTCCCTTTACGCTTCTTGTGTTATGCATTGTGGCTGTGTTTGGTGTGCAGTGTGCAGTGTGTTGAGTGTGTGTGGTGTGCTGTGTTGTCTACTAAGTTGTGTGGTTGTGTGTTTTGTGTGTGTGGTATGTGTGGTGTGCATACTCTGCATTGTGCGTTGCGTGGTACTGTGTGTGCTTGTTGCCTGTGTTGTGATGTGCGTGTGTTAGGTTGTGTGTAATGTGTGTGCTGTGTTGGGCGAGATGTCTGTCTTGTAAGTGTGTTGTTTTCCTTGGTTGTGTGCGTTGACTGTGTCATTCCGTCCTTAGTTTTGAATGTATTGTGTCTGTTGTGCTGAGTGTGTTGTGTGTTTATGGTGGGTGCATTGTGTTTACCGCCTGTTGGGAGCAATTTATATGTGTTGTGTGTGTGCTTGTGCTTTGTGTGTTCTGTGTGGTTGTACGCTCTGTTTGTGTTCTTTGCATTGATTGCTCTCAGCTGTGCTGAGCGTGTTGTGTAGTATTGTGTGTGTTCCTCTGTGTGTGTTGCATCCTGTGTCCGTGATCGTGTGGGTTGTGTATTGTGTGTGTGTGTGTGCGTGTGTGTGTGTGTGTGTGTGTCTTTCCCTGCATCATGTGCGGTGTGTGATCCGTGTGTCCTCTGTGTTTTGTATTGTGTGATGTACTGTGCTCTGTGCTGTGTGTATGGTCCTTTGTATGTTTAGCGTAGTGCGTGTTTAGTGTTCGGTGTGTGTTGCGTGCTGTTGTGTTCACTGTGCGTGCTGTGACTGTTATTTTGTGTGTTTGTGTGCTGTGTTTGTGTTGGTTATTTCAGAGTTTGCAGGCTGGCGGTGTGCATGGTGTGTGTTGAATGTGTGCTTCTGTGGGTGGGTTAGGAATGTGAAGTGTGTTGCAACTGTCCTGTGTTCTTCGTGTTGTGGGTTATGTGCGGTATTTCGTGTCCTGTGCTGTGGGTTGTGTGTGCTTTGAAATTGCGATTATCTTTTCTGCATGGTGTTGTTTGTGTGTGCGTGGGGGGGCTTGGATGTGTGAAATCTCTGTGTATGAGATGTGTTGTCTGTGTGATTTTTTGTGTGTGATTCCCTGTGTGTGATATGCGAAGCTGTGATTCATCTGGGTTTATTCGGGTTGCATGATGTGTGTGGACCGTGTGTGTTGATTCCTGTGTTTCGCTGCCATGGTTGTGCTGTGCGTAAGCTCGTTGATGTGTTACGTGCGTTGTAGTTTCCCTGTTCCGTTATGTGTGTTTGTTGTGTGGTTTAGTGTGTTTCCTGTGATCCTTGTTTGTGTGCTGTGTTGAGATTGCTGTGTGTCGTGTGCTGGGTCATCAATGAGGTGTGGGTGAGGCATGGAGTGTGAGGGGAGAACGATAATGCTGAGGGTGAGAGTGAAGTAGGTCTCTGGCCAACTGTTCCCATAACAATATTCAAGAGGGTAAAGCCGCACTCAGACTGCTGCCATTTGGCATTTTTCGCAGGACGCGGGTTTTCCTAGGATTGTGGCTACAGTAGAGTTCATGAGCATGACCCGGACGCACCTTCTTCAGAAGGATCAGAGCGGCTCTCTCCATCAGCCACGTGGGTCAGGGCAATGTCGCAGAAAAGAAACACACATTGCCTTGGCTCTGGGTGACATGATCCTTAATGCTGCCAAGGTGGTCAGCTGCCACCTCACCAAAGTCACTCCCAAGGCAGAGGCCTCAAGCCCGGAGCTAGGAAACTGCTCCCCTCACCGAGCACATTCTGTCTCGAGGAAACTGTCGCTGCTGTGATGCCACAGAACCTGCAGGCAACACTGCTGCAGTTGCAGCGTCCTCCACTAGAGGGCCTGAATTGCCCCAGCCTGGAAAGGTCCATCATCTTAGACAGCAAACATTAATTCTTCAGGCACATATACATACATATATGAGGGCGCATATTTATGTGTATAAGAAGAGCTAAGCCATGGCAGCTCCAAATGTGAGAAATACCAGTACCGTGTCCACCACACCGGCTGCATTTATCCTACTTTCAGAGGCCTCTGATGGCCTTGGACATCATCAGGTTTCAAGGCGATATTCAAAGTGGTCGCCCCCAGTGCCGTGTTTGCTCCTAGGTTCACATTATGCATTTGGTCTGGTATTTGTGTTGGGGCTCACGTGTGAAGCCCATGCTTGGGTTGCGAGCTGTGGATGGGTATCATCGCAGGGGTTACAATGTTTCGCATTTCCCCCCAATGCAATGAGGGGCGGTAAGCCACTTTCAGGCTGAGCGAGAGTTTGTTGGCTTAAGGATCACAGTGTACATTTAAAGGTGACCTCTCATATTCAACATAGCTTTGAATGTTAGGGACAGTGTCACGCATTTGAATTAGCGTATAAAGTTGAGGTTCTGTGTGGGTTGGTCGTTTCCCTTTACGCTTCTTGTGTTATGCATTGTGGCTGTGTTTGGTGTGCAGTGTGCAGTGTGTTGAGTGTGTGTGGTGTGCTGTGTTGTCTACTAAGTTGTGTGGTTGTGTGTTTTGTGTGTGTGGTATGTGTGGTGTGCATACTCTGCATTGTGCGTTGCGTGGTACTGTGTGTGCTTGTTGCCTGTGTTGTGATGTGCGTGTGTTAGGTTGTGTGTAATGTGTGTGCTGTGTTGGGCGAGATGTCTGTCTTGTAAGTGTGTTGTTTTCCTTGGTTGTGTGCGTTGACTGTGTCAATCCGTCCTTAGTTTTGAATGTATTGTGTCTGTTGTGTTGAGTGTGTTGTGTGTTTATGGTGGGTGCATTGTGTTTACCGTCTGTTGGGAGCGATTTATATGTGTTGTGTGTGTGCTTGTGCTTTGTGTGTTCTGTGTGGTTGTACGCTGTTTGTGTTCTTTGCATTGATTGCTCTCAGCTGTGCTGAGAGTGTTGTGTATTATTGTGTGTGTTCCACTGTGTGTGTTGCATCCTGTGTCCGTGATCGTGTGGGTTGTGTATTGTGTGTGTGTTTGTGTGTGTGATTCTGTGTGTCTTTCCCTCCTCATGTGCAGGGTGTGATCCGTGTGTAGTCTCTGTTTTGTATTGTGTGATGTACTGTGCTCTGTGCTGTGTATATGGTCCTTTGTATGTTTAGCGTAGTGCGGGTTTAGTGTTCGGTGTGTGTTGCGTGCTGTTTTGTTCACTGTGCGTGCTGTGACTGTTATTTTGTGTGTTTGTGTGCTGTGTTTGTGTTGGTTATTTCAAAGTTTGCAGGCTGGCGGTGTGCATGGTGTGTGTTGAATGTGTGCTTCTGTGGGTGGGTTAGGAATGTGAAGTGTGTTGCAACTGTCCTGTGTTCTTCGTGTTGTGGGTTATGTGCGGTATTTCGTGTCCTGTGCTGTGGGTTGTGTGTGCTTTGAAATTGCGATTATCTTTTCTGCATGGTGTTGTTTGTGTGTGCGTGGGGGGGCTTGGATGTGTGAAATCTCTGTGTATGAGATGTGTTGTCTGTGTGATTTTTTGTGTGTGATTCCCTGTGTGTGATATGCGAAGCTGTGATTCATCTGGGTTTATTCGGGTTGCATGATGTGTGTGGACCGTGTGTGTTGATTCCTGTGTTTCGCTGCCATGGTTGTGCTGTGCGTAAGCTCGTTGATGTGTTACGTGCGTTGTAGTTTCCCTGTTCCGTTATGTGTGTTTGTTGTGTGGTTTAGTGTGTTTCCTGTGATCCTTGTTTGTGTGCTGTGTTGAGATTGCTGTGTGTCGTGTGCTGGGTCATCAATGAGGTGTGGGTGAGGCATGGAGTGTGAGGGGAGAACGATAATGCTGAGGGTGAGAGTGGAGTAGGTCTCTGGCCAACTGTTCCCATAACAATATTCAAGAGGGTAAAGCCGCACTCAGACTGCTGCCATTTGTCATTTTTCGCAGGACGCGGGTTTTCCTAGGATTGTGGCTACAGTAGAGTTCATGAGCATGACCCGGACGCACCTTCTTCAGAAGGATCAGAGCGGCTCTCTCCATCAGCCACGTGGGTCAGGGCAATGTCGCAGAAAAGAAACACACATTGCCTTGGCTCTGGGTGACATGATCCTTAATGCTGCCAAGGTGGTCAGCTGCCACCTCACCAAAGTCACTCCCAAGGCAGAGGCCTCAAGCCCGGAGCTAGGAAACTGCTCCCCTCACCGAGCACATTCTGTCTCGAGGAAACTGTCGCTGCTGTGATGCCACAGAACCTGCAGGCAACACTGCTGCAGTTGCAGCGTCCTCCACTAGAGGGCCTGAATTGCCCCAGCCTGGAAAGGTCCATCATCTTAGACAGCAAACATTAATTCTTCAGGCACATATACATACATATATGAGGGCGCATATTTATGTGTATAAGAAGAGCTAAGCCATGGCAGCTCCAAATGTGAGAAATACCAGTACCGTGTCCACCACACCGGCTGCATTTATCCTAATTTCAGAGGCCTCTGATGGCCTTGGACATCATCAGGTTTCAAGGCGATATTCAAAGTGGTCGCCCCCAGTGCCGTGTTTGCTCCTAGGTTCACATTATGCATTTGGTCTGGTATTTGTGTTGGGGCTCACGTGTGAAGCCCATGCTTGGGTTGCGAGCTGTGGATGGGTATCATCGCAGGGGTTACAATGTTTCGCATTTCCCCCCAATGCAATGAGGGGCGGTAAGCCACTTTCAGGCTGAGCGAGAGTTTGTTGGCTTAAGGATCACAGTGTACATTTAAAGGTGACCTCTCATATTCAACATAGCTTTGAATGTTAGGGACAGTGTCACGCATTTGAATTAGCGTATAAAGTTGAGGTTCTGTGTGGGTTGGTCGTTTCCCTTTACGCTTCTTGTGTTATGCATTGTGGCTGTGTTTGGTGTGCAGTGTGCAGTGTGTTGAGTGTGTGTGGTGTGCTGTGTTGTCTACTAAGTTGTGTGGTTGAGTGTTTTGTGTGGTGTGCATACTCTGCATTGTGCGTTGCGTGGTACTGTGTGTGCTTGTTGCCTGTGTTGTGATGTGCGTGTGTTAGGTTGTGTGTAATGTGTGTGCTGTGTTGGGCGAGATGTCTGTCTTGTAAGTGTGTTGTTTTCCTTGGTTGTGTGCGTTGACTGTGTCAATCCGTCCTTAGTTTTGAATGTATTGTGTCTGTTGTGTTGAGTGTGTTGTGTGTTTATGGTGGGTGCATTGTGTTTACCGTCTGTTGGGAGCGATTTATATGTGTTGTGTGTGTGCTTGTGCTTTGTGTGTTCTGTGTGGTTGTACGCTGTTTGTGTTCTTTGCATTGATTGCTCTCAGCTGTGCTGAGAGTGTTGTGTATTATTGTGTGTGTTCCACTGTGTGTGTTGCATCCTGTGTCCGTGATCGTGTGGGTTGTGTATTGTGTGTGTGTTTGTGTGTGTGATTCTGTGTGTCTTTCCCTCCTCATGTGCAGGGTGTGATCCGTGTGTAGTCTCTGTTTTGTATTGTGTGATGTACTGTGCTCTGTGCTGTGTATATGGTCCTTTGTATGTTTAGCGTAGTGCGGGTTTAGTGTTCGGTGTGTGTTGCGTGCTGTTTTGTTCACTGTGCGTGCTGTGACTGTTATTTTGTGTGTTTGTGTGCTGTGTTTGTGTTGGTTATTTCAAAGTTTGCAGGCTGGCGGTGTGCATGGTGTGTGTTGAATGTGTGCTTCTGTGGGTGGGTTAGGAATGTGAAGTGTGTTGCAACTGTCCTGTGTTCTTCGTGTTGTGGGTTATGTGCGGTATTTCGTGTCCTGTGCTGTGGGTTGTGTGTGCTTTGAAATTGCGATTATCTTTTCTGCATGGTGTTGTTTGTGTGTGCGTGGGGGGGCTTGGATGTGTGAAATCTCTGTGTATGAGATGTGTTGTCTGTGTGATTTTTTGTGTGTGATTCCCTGTGTGTGATATGCGAAGCTGTGATTCATCTGGGTTTATTCGGGTTGCATGATGTGTGTGGACCGTGTGTGTTGATTCCTGTGTTTCGCTGCCATGGTTGTGCTGTGCGTAAGCTCGTTGATGTGTTACGTGCGTTGTAGTTTCCCTGTTCCGTTATGTGTGTTTGTTGTGTGGTTTAGTGTGTTTCCTGTGATCCTTGTTTGTGTGCTGTGTTGAGATTGCTGTGTGTCGTGTGCTGGGTCATCAATGAGGTGTGGGTGAGGCATGGAGTGTGAGGGGAGAACGATAATGCTGAGGGTGAGAGTGGAGTAGGTCTCTGGCCAACTGTTCCCATAACAATATTCAAGAGGGTAAAGCCGCACTCAGACTGCTGCCATTTGTCATTTTTCGCAGGACGCGGGTTTTCCTAGGATTGTGGCTACAGTAGAGTTCATGAGCATGACCCGGACGCACCTTCTTCAGAAGGATCAGAGCGGCTCTCTCCATCAGCCACGTGGGTCAGGGCAATGTCGCAGAAAAGAAACACACATTGCCTTGGCTCTGGGTGACATGATCCTTAATGCTGCCAAGGTGGTCAGCTGCCACCTCACCAAAGTCACTCCCAAGGCAGAGGCCTCAAGCCCGGAGCTAGGAAACTGCTCCCCTCACCGAGCACATTCTGTCTCGAGGAAACTGTCGCTGCTGTGATGCCACAGAACCTGCAGGCAACACTGCTGCAGTTGCAGCGTCCTCCACTAGAGGGCCTGAATTGCCCCAGCCTGGAAAGGTCCATCATCTTAGACAGCAAACATTAATTCTTCAGGCACATATACATACATATATGAGGGCGCATATTTATGTGTATAAGAAGAGCTAAGCCATGGCAGCTCCAAATGTGAGAAATACCAGTACCGTGTCCACCACACCGGCTGCATTTATCCTAATTTCAGAGGCCTCTGATGGCCTTGGACATCATCAGGTTTCAAGGCGATATTCAAAGTGGTCGCCCCCAGTGCCGTGTTTGCTCCTAGGTTCACATTATGCATTTGGTCTGGTATTTGTGTTGGGGCTCACGTGTGAAGCCCATGCTTGGGTTGCGAGCTGTGGATGGGTATCATCGCAGGGGTTACAATGTTTCGCATTTCCCCCCAATGCAATGAGGGGCGGTAAGCCACTTTCAGGCTGAGCGAGAGTTTGTTGGCTTAAGGATCACAGTGTACATTTAAAGGTGACCTCTCATATTCAACATAGCTTTGAATGTTAGGGACAGTGTCACGCATTTGAATTAGCGTATAAAGTTGAGGTTCTGTGTGGGTTGGTCGTTTCCCTTTACGCTTCTTGTGTTATGCATTGTGGCTGTGTTTGGTGTGCAGTGTGCAGTGTGTTGAGTGTGTGTGGTGTGCTGTGTTGTCTACTAAGTTGTGTGGTTGAGTGTTTTGTGTGGTGTGCATACTCTGCATTGTGCGTTGCGTGGTACTGTGTGTGCTTGTTGCCTGTGTTGTGATGTGCGTGTGTTAGGTTGTGTGTAATGTGTGTGCTGTGTTGGGCGAGATGTCTGTCTTGTAAGTGTGTTGTTTTCCTTGGTTGTGTGCGTTGACTGTGTCAATCCGTCCTTAGTTTTGAATGTATTGTGTCTGTTGTGTTGAGTGTGTTGTGTGTTTATGGTGGGTGCATTGTGTTTACCGTCTGTTGGGAGCGATTTATATGTGTTGTGTGTGTGCTTGTGCTTTGTGTGTTCTGTGTGGTTGTACGCTGTTTGTGTTCTTTGCATTGATTGCTCTCAGCTGTGCTGAGAGTGTTGTGTATTATTGTGTGTGTTCCACTGTGTGTGTTGCGTCCTGTGTCCGTGATCGTGTGGGTTGTGTATTGTGTGTGTGTGTGTGCGTGTGTGTGTGTGTGTGTGTGTCTTTCCCTGCATCATGTGCGGTGTGTGATCCGTGTGTCCTCTGTGTTTTGTATTGTGTGATGTACTGTGCTCTGTGCTGTGTGTATGGTCCTTTGTATGTTTAGCGTAGTGCGTGTTTAGTGTTCGGTGTGTGTTGCGTGCTGTTGTGTTCACTGTGCGTGCTGTGACTGTTATTTTGTGTGTTTGTGTGCTGTGTTTGTGTTGGTTATTTCAAAGTTTGCAGGCTGGCGGTGTGCATGGTGTGTTGAATGTGTGCTTCTGTGGGTGGGTTAGGAATGTGAAGTGTGTTGCAACTGTCCTGTGTTCTTCGTGTTGTGGGTTATGTGCGGTATTTCGTGTCCTGTGCTGTGGGTTGTGTGTGCTTTGAAATTGCGATTATCTTTTCTGCATGGTGTTGTTTGTGTGTGCGTGGGGGGGCTTGGATGTGTGAAATCTCTGTGTATGAGATGTGTTGTCTGTGTGATTTTTTGTGTGTGATTCCCTGTGTGTGATATGCGAAGCTGTGATTCATCTGGGTTTATTCGGGTTGCATGATGTGTGTGGACCGTGTGTGTTGATTCCTGTGTTTCGCTGCCATGGTTGTGCTGTGCGTAAGCTCGTTGATGTGTTACGTGCGTTGTAGTTTCCCTGTTCCGTTATGTGTGTTTGTTGTGTGGTTTAGTGTGTTTCCTGTGATCCTTGTTTGTGTGCTGTGTTGAGATTGCTGTGTGTCGTGTGCTGGGTCATCAATGAGGTGTGGGTGAGGCATGGAGTGTGAGGGGAGAACGATAATGCTGAGGGTGAGAGTGAAGTAGGTCTCTGGCCAACTGTTCCCATAACAATATTCAAGAGGGTAAAGCCGCACTCAGACTGCTGCCATTTGGCATTTTTCGCAGGACGCGGGTTTTCCTAGGATTGTGGCTACAGTAGAGTTCATGAGCATGACCCGGACGCACCTTCTTCAGAAGGATCAGAGCGGCTCTCTCCATCAGCCACGTGGGTCAGGGCAATGTCGCAGAAAAGAAACACACATTGCCTTGGCTCTGGGTGACATGATCCTTAATGCTGCCAAGGTGGTCAGCTGCCACCTCACCAAAGTCACTCCCAAGGCAGAGGCCTCAAGCCCGGAGCTAGGAAACTGCTCCCCTCACCGAGCACATTCTGTCTCGAGGAAACGGTCGCTGCTGTGATGCCACAGAACCTGCAGGCAACACTGCTGCAGTTGCAGCGTCCTCCACTAGAGGGCCTGAATTGCCCCAGCCTGGAAAGGTCCATCATCTTAGACAGCAAACATTAATTCTTCAGGCACATATACATACATATATGAGGGCGCATATTTATGTGTATAAGAAGAGCTATGCCATGGCAGCTCCAAATGTGAGAAATACCAGTACCGTGTCCACCACACCGGCTGCATTTATCCTACTTTCACAGGCCTCTGATGGCCTTGGACATCATCAGGTTTCAAGGCGATATTCAAAGTGGTCGCCCCCAGTGCCGTGTTTGCTCCTAGGTTCACATTATGCATTTGGTCTGGTATTTGTGTTGGGGCTCACGTGTGAAGCCCATGCTTGGGTTGCGAGCTGTGGATGGGTATCATCGCAGGGGTTACAATCTTTCGGATTTCCCCCCAATGCAATGAGGGGCGGTAAGCCACTTTCAGGCTGAGCGAGAGTTTGTTGGCTTAAGGATCACAGTGTACATGGAAAGGTGACCTCTCATATTCAACGTAGCTTTGAATGTTAGGGACAGTGTCACGCATTTGAATTAGCGTATAAAGTTGAGGTTCTGTGTGGGTTGGTCGTTTCCCTTTACGCTTCTTGTGTTATGCATTGTGGCTGTGTTTGGTGTGCAGTGTGCAGTGTGTTGAGTGTGTGTGGTGTGCTGTGTTGTCTACTAAGTTGTGTGGTTGTGTGTTTTGTGTGTGTGGTATGTGTGGTGTGCATACTCTGCATTGTGCGTTGCGTGGTACTGTGTGTGCTTGTTGCCTGTGTTGTGATGTGCGTGTGTTAGGTTGTGTGTAATGTGTGTGCTGTGTTGGGCGAGATGTCTGTCTTGTAAGTGTGTTGTTTTCCTTGGTTGTGTGCGTTGACTGTGTCATTCCGTCCTTAGTTTTGAATGTATTGTGTCTGTTGTGCTGAGTGTGTTGTGTGTTTATGGTGGGTGCATTGTGTTTACCGCCTGTTGGGAGCAATTTATATGTGTTGTGTGTGTGCTTGTGCTTTGTGTGTTCTGTGTGGTTGTACGCTCTGTTTGTGTTCTTTGCATTGATTGCTCTCAGCTGTGCTGAGCGTGTTGTGTAGTATTGTGTGTGTTCCTCTGTGTGTGTTGCATCCTGTGTCCGTGATCGTGTGGGTTGTGTATTGTGTGTGTGTGTGTGCGTGTGTGTGTGTGTGTGTGTGTCTTTCCCTGCATCATGTGCGGTGTGTGATCCGTGTGTCCTCTGTGTTTTGTATTGTGTGATGTACTGTGCTCTGTGCTGTGTGTATGGTCCTTTGTATGTTTAGCGTAGTGCGTGTTTAGTGTTCGGTGTGTGTTGCGTGCTGTTTTGTTCACTGTGCGTGCTGTGACTGTTATTTTGTGTGTTTGTGTGCTGTGTTTGTGTTGGTTATTTCAGAGTTTGCAGGCTGGCGGTGTGCATGGTGTGTGTTGAATGTGTGCTTCTGTGGGTGGGTTAGGAATGTGAAGTGTGTTGCAACTGTCCTGTGTTCTTCGTGTTGTGGGTTATGTGCGGTATTTCGTGTCCTGTGCTGTGGGTTGTGTGTGCTTTGAAATTGCGATTATCTTTTCTGCATGGTGTTGTTTGTGTGTGCGTGGGGGGGCTTGGATGTGTGAAATCTCTGTGTATGAGATGTGTTGTCTGTGTGATTTTTTGTGTGTGATTCCCTGTGTGTGATATGCGAAGCTGTGATTCATCTGGGTTTATTCGGGTTGCATGATGTGTGTGGACCGTGTGTGTTGATTCCTGTGTTTCGCTGCCATGGTTGTGCTGTGCGTAAGCTCGTTGATGTGTTACGTGCGTTGTAGTTTCCCTGTTCCGTTATGTGTGTTTGTTGTGTAGTTTAGTGTGTTTCCTGTGATCCTTGTTTGTGTGCTGTGTTGAGATTGCTGTGTGTCGTGTGCTGGGTCATCAATGAGGTGTGGGTGAGGCATGGAGTGTGAGGGGAGAACGATAATGCTGAGGGTGAGAGTGAAGTAGGTCTCTGGCCAACTGTTCCCATAACAATATTCAAGAGGGTAAAGCCGCACTCAGACTGCTGCCATTTGGCATTTTTCGCAGGACGCGGGTTTTCCTAGGATTGTGGCTACAGTAGAGTTCATGAGCATGACCCGGACGCACCTTCTTCAGAAGGATCAGAGCGGCTCTCTCCATCAGCCACGTGGGTCAGGGCAATGTCGCAGAAAAGAAACACACATTGCCTTGGCTCTGGGTGACATGATCCTTAATGCTGCCAAGGTGGTCAGCTGCCACCTCACCAAAGTCACTCCCAAGGCAGAGGCCTCAAGCCCGGAGCTAGGAAACTGCTCCCCTCACCGAGCACATTCTGTCTCGAGGAAACGGTCGCTGCTGTGATGCCACAGAACCTGCAGGCAACACTGCTGCAGTTGCAGCGTCCTCCACTAGAGGGCCTGAATTGCCCCAGCCTGGAAAGGTCCATCATCTTAGACAGCAAACATTAATTCTTCAGGCACATATACATACATATATGAGGGCGCATATTTATGTGTATAAGAAGAGCTATGCCATGGCAGCTCCAAATGTGAGAAATACCAGTACCGTGTCCACCACACCGGCTGCATTTATCCTACTTTCACAGGCCTCTGATGGCCTTGGACATCATCAGGTTTCAAGGCGATATTCAAAGTGGTCGCCCCCAGTGCCGTGTTTGCTCCTAGGTTCACATTATGCATTTGGTCTGGTATTTGTGTTGGGGCTCACGTGTGAAGCCCATGCTTGGGTTGCGAGCTGTGGATGGGTATCATCGCAGGGGTTACAATCTTTCGGATTTCCCCCCAATGCAATGAGGGGCGGTAAGCCACTTTCAGGCTGAGCGAGAGTTTGTTGGCTTAAGGATCACAGTGTACATGGAAAGGTGACCTCTCATATTCAACGTAGCTTTGAATGTTAGGGACAGTGTCACGCATTTGAATTAGCGTATAAAGTTGAGGTTCTGTGTGGGTTGGTCGTTTCCCTTTACGCTTCTTGTGTTATGCATTGTGGCTGTGTTTGGTGTGCAGTGTGCAGTGTGTTGAGTGTGTGTGGTGTGCTGTGTTGTCTACTAAGTTGTGTGGTTGTGTGTTTTGTGTGTGTGGTATGTGTGGTGTGCATACTCTGCATTGTGCGTTGCGTGGTACTGTGTGTGCTTGTTGCCTGTGTTGTGATGTGCGTGTGTTAGGTTGTGTGTAATGTGTGTGCTGTGTTGGGCGAGATGTCTGTCTTGTAAGTGTGTTGTTTTCCTTGGTTGTGTGCGTTGACTGTGTCATTCCGTCCTTAGTTTTGAATGTATTGTGTCTGTTGTGCTGAGTGTGTTGTGTGTTTATGGTGGGTGCATTGTGTTTACCGCCTGTTGGGAGCAATTTATATGTGTTGTGTGTGTGCTTGTGCTTTGTGTGTTCTGTGTGGTTGTACGCTCTGTTTGTGTTCTTTGCATTGATTGCTCTCAGCTGTGCTGAGCGTGTTGTGTAGTATTGTGTGTGTTCCTCTGTGTGTGTTGCATCCTGTGTCCGTGATCGTGTGGGTTGTGTATTGTGTGTGTGTGTGTGCGTGTGTGTGTGTGTGTGTGTGTCTTTCCCTGCATCATGTGCGGTGTGTGATCCGTGTGTCCTCTGTGTTTTGTATTGTGTGATGTACTGTGCTCTGTGCTGTGTGTATGGTCCTTTGTATGTTTAGCGTAGTGCGTGTTTAGTGTTCGGTGTGTGTTGCGTGCTGTTGTGTTCACTGTGCGTGCTGTGACTGTTATTTTGTGTGTTTGTGTGCTGTGTTTGTGTTGGTTATTTCAGAGTTTGCAGGCTGGCGGTGTGCATGGTGTGTGTTGAATGTGTGCTTCTGTGGGTGGGTTAGGAATGTGAAGTGTGTTGCAACTGTCCTGTGTTCTTCGTGTTGTGGGTTATGTGCGGTATTTCGTGTCCTGTGCTGTGGGTTGTGTGTGCTTTGAAATTGCGATTATCTTTTCTGCATGGTGTTGTTTGTGTGTGCGTGGGGGGGCTTGGATGTGTGAAATCTCTGTGTATGAGATGTGTTGTCTGTGTGATTTTTTGTGTGTGATTCCCTGTGTGTGATATGCGAAGCTGTGATTCATCTGGGTTTATTCGGGTTGCATGATGTGTGTGGACCGTGTGTGTTGATTCCTGTGTTTCGCTGCCATGGTTGTGCTGTGCGTAAGCTCGTTGATGTGTTACGTGCGTTGTAGTTTCCCTGTTCCGTTATGTGTGTTTGTTGTGTGGTTTAGTGTGTTTCCTGTGATCCTTGTTTGTGTGCTGTGTTGAGATTGCTGTGTGTCGTGTGCTGGGTCATCAATGAGGTGTGGGTGAGGCATGGAGTGTGAGGGGAGAACGATAATGCTGAGGGTGAGAGTGAAGTAGGTCTCTGGCCAACTGTTCCCATAACAATATTCAAGAGGGTAAAGCCGCACTCAGACTGCTGCCATTTGGCATTTTTCGCAGGACGCGGGTTTTCCTAGGATTGTGGCTACAGTAGAGTTCATGAGCATGACCCGGACGCACCTTCTTCAGAAGGATCAGAGCGGCTCTCTCCATCAGCCACGTGGGTCAGGGCAATGTCGCAGAAAAGAAACACACATTGCCTTGGCTCTGGGTGACATGATCCTTAATGCTGCCAAGGTGGTCAGCTGCCACCTCACCAAAGTCACTCCCAAGGCAGAGGCCTCAAGCCCGGAGCTAGGAAACTGCTCCCCTCACCGAGCACATTCTGTCTCGAGGAAACTGTCGCTGCTGTGATGCCACAGAACCTGCAGGCAACACTGCTGCAGTTGCAGCGTCCTCCACTAGAGGGCCTGAATTGCCCCAGCCTGGAAAGGTCCATCATCTTAGACAGCAAACATTAATTCTTCAGGCACATATACATACATATATGAGGGCGCATATTTATGTGTATAAGAAGAGCTAAGCCATGGCAGCTCCAAATGTGAGAAATACCAGTACCGTGTCCACCACACCGGCTGCATTTATCCTACTTTCAGAGGCCTCTGATGGCCTTGGACATCATCAGGTTTCAAGGCGATATTCAAAGTGGTCGCCCCCAGTGCCGTGTTTGCTCCTAGGTTCACATTATGCATTTGGTCTGGTATTTGTGTTGGGGCTCACGTGTGAAGCCCATGCTTGGGTTGCGAGCTGTGGATGGGTATCATCGCAGGGGTTACAATGTTTCGCATTTCCCCCCAATGCAATGAGGGGCGGTAAGCCACTTTCAGGCTGAGCGAGAGTTTGTTGGCTTAAGGATCACAGTGTACATTTAAAGGTGACCTCTCATATTCAACATAGCTTTGAATGTTAGGGACAGTGTCACGCATTTGAATTAGCGTATAAAGTTGAGGTTCTGTGTGGGTTGGTCGTTTCCCTTTACGCTTCTTGTGTTATGCATTGTGGCTGTGTTTGGTGTGCAGTGTGCAGTGTGTTGAGTGTGTGTGGTGTGCTGTGTTGTCTACTAAGTTGTGTGGTTGAGTGTTTTGTGTGGTGTGCATACTCTGCATTGTGCGTTGCGTGGTACTGTGTGTGCTTGTTGCCTGTGTTGTGATGTGCGTGTGTTAGGTTGTGTGTAATGTGTGTGCTGTGTTGGGCGAGATGTCTGTCTTGTAAGTGTGTTGTTTTCCTTGGTTGTGTGCGTTGACTGTGTCAATCCGTCCTTAGTTTTGAATGTATTGTGTCTGTTGTGTTGAGTGTGTTGTGTGTTTATGGTGGGTGCATTGTGTTTACCGTCTGTTGGGAGCGATTTATATGTGTTGTGTGTGTGCTTGTGCTTTGTGTGTTCTGTGTGGTTGTACGCTGTTTGTGTTCTTTGCATTGATTGCTCTCAGCTGTGCTGAGAGTGTTGTGTATTATTGTGTGTGTTCCACTGTGTGTGTTGCGTCCTGTGTCCGTGATCGTGTGGGTTGTGTATTGTGTGTGTGTGTGTGCGTGTGTGTGTGTGTGTGTGTGTCTTTCCCTGCATCATGTGCGGTGTGTGATCCGTGTGTCCTCTGTGTTTTGTATTGTGTGATGTACTGTGCTCTGTGCTGTGTGTATGGTCCTTTGTATGTTTAGCGTAGTGCGTGTTTAGTGTTCGGTGTGTGTTGCGTGCTGTTGTGTTCACTGTGCGTGCTGTGACTGTTATTTTGTGTGTTTGTGTGCTGTGTTTGTGTTGGTTATTTCAAAGTTTGCAGGCTGGCGGTGTGCATGGTGTGTTGAATGTGTGCTTCTGTGGGTGGGTTAGGAATGTGAAGTGTGTTGCAACTGTCCTGTGTTCTTCGTGTTGTGGGTTATGTGCGGTATTTCGTGTCCTGTGCTGTGGGTTGTGTGTGCTTTGAAATTGCGATTATCTTTTCTGCATGGTGTTGTTTGTGTGTGCGTGGGGGGGCTTGGATGTGTGAAATCTCTGTGTATGAGATGTGTTGTCTGTGTGATTTTTTGTGTGTGATTCCCTGTGTGTGATATGCGAAGCTGTGATTCATCTGGGTTTATTCGGGTTGCATGATGTGTGTGGACCGTGTGTGTTGATTCCTGTGTTTCGCTGCCATGGTTGTGCTGTGCGTAAGCTCGTTGATGTGTTACGTGCGTTGTAGTTTCCCTGTTCCGTTATGTGTGTTTGTTGTGTGGTTTAGTGTGTTTCCTGTGATCCTTGTTTGTGTGCTGTGTTGAGATTGCTGTGTGTCGTGTGCTGGGTCATCAATGAGGTGTGGGTGAGGCATGGAGTGTGAGGGGAGAACGATAATGCTGAGGGTGAGAGTGAAGTAGGTCTCTGGCCAACTGTTCCCATAACAATATTCAAGAGGGTAAAGCCGCACTCAGACTGCTGCCATTTGGCATTTTTCGCAGGACGCGGGTTTTCCTAGGATTGTGGCTACAGTAGAGTTCATGAGCATGACCCGGACGCACCTTCTTCAGAAGGATCAGAGCGGCTCTCTCCATCAGCCACGTGGGTCAGGGCAATGTCGCAGAAAAGAAACACACATTGCCTTGGCTCTGGGTGACATGATCCTTAATGCTGCCAAGGTGGTCAGCTGCCACCTCACCAAAGTCACTCCCAAGGCAGAGGCCTCAAGCCCGGAGCTAGGAAACTGCTCCCCTCACCGAGCACATTCTGTCTCGAGGAAACGGTCGCTGCTGTGATGCCACAGAACCTGCAGGCAACACTGCTGCAGTTGCAGCGTCCTCCACTAGAGGGCCTGAATTGCCCCAGCCTGGAAAGGTCCATCATCTTAGACAGCAAACATTAATTCTTCAGGCACATATACATACATATATGAGGGCGCATATTTATGTGTATAAGAAGAGCTATGCCATGGCAGCTCCAAATGTGAGAAATACCAGTACCGTGTCCACCACACCGGCTGCATTTATCCTACTTTCACAGGCCTCTGATGGCCTTGGACATCATCAGGTTTCAAGGCGATATTCAAAGTGGTCGCCCCCAGTGCCGTGTTTGCTCCTAGGTTCACATTATGCATTTGGTCTGGTATTTGTGTTGGGGCTCACGTGTGAAGCCCATGCTTGGGTTGCGAGCTGTGGATGGGTATCATCGCAGGGGTTACAATCTTTCGGATTTCCCCCCAATGCAATGAGGGGCGGTAAGCCACTTTCAGGCTGAGCGAGAGTTTGTTGGCTTAAGGATCACAGTGTACATGGAAAGGTGACCTCTCATATTCAACGTAGCTTTGAATGTTAGGGACAGTGTCACGCATTTGAATTAGCGTATAAAGTTGAGGTTCTGTGTGGGTTGGTCGTTTCCCTTTACGCTTCTTGTGTTATGCATTGTGGCTGTGTTTGGTGTGCAGTGTGCAGTGTGTTGAGTGTGTGTGGTGTGCTGTGTTGTCTACTAAGTTGTGTGGTTGTGTGTTTTGTGTGTGTGGTATGTGTGGTGTGCATACTCTGCATTGTGCGTTGCGTGGTACTGTGTGTGCTTGTTGCCTGTGTTGTGATGTGCGTGTGTTAGGTTGTGTGTAATGTGTGTGCTGTGTTGGGCGAGATGTCTGTCTTGTAAGTGTGTTGTTTTCCTTGGTTGTGTGCGTTGACTGTGTCATTCCGTCCTTAGTTTTGAATGTATTGTGTCTGTTGTGCTGAGTGTGTTGTGTGTTTATGGTGGGTGCATTGTGTTTACCGCCTGTTGGGAGCAATTTATATGTGTTGTGTGTGTGCTTGTGCTTTGTGTGTTCTGTGTGGTTGTACGCTCTGTTTGTGTTCTTTGCATTGATTGCTCTCAGCTGTGCTGAGCGTGTTGTGTAGTATTGTGTGTGTTCCTCTGTGTGTGTTGCATCCTGTGTCCGTGATCGTGTGGGTTGTGTATTGTGTGTGTGTGTGTGCGTGTGTGTGTGTGTGTGTGTGTCTTTCCCTGCATCATGTGCGGTGTGTGATCCGTGTGTCCTCTGTGTTTTGTATTGTGTGATGTACTGTGCTCTGTGCTGTGTGTATGGTCCTTTGTATGTTTAGCGTAGTGCGTGTTTAGTGTTCGGTGTGTGTTGCGTGCTGTTTTGTTCACTGTGCGTGCTGTGACTGTTATTTTGTGTGTTTGTGTGCTGTGTTTGTGTTGGTTATTTCAGAGTTTGCAGGCTGGCGGTGTGCATGGTGTGTGTTGAATGTGTGCTTCTGTGGGTGGGTTAGGAATGTGAAGTGTGTTGCAACTGTCCTGTGTTCTTCGTGTTGTGGGTTATGTGCGGTATTTCGTGTCCTGTGCTGTGGGTTGTGTGTGCTTTGAAATTGCGATTATCTTTTCTGCATGGTGTTGTTTGTGTGTGCGTGGGGGGGCTTGGATGTGTGAAATCTCTGTGTATGAGATGTGTTGTCTGTGTGATTTTTTGTGTGTGATTCCCTGTGTGTGATATGCGAAGCTGTGATTCATCTGGGTTTATTCGGGTTGCATGATGTGTGTGGACCGTGTGTGTTGATTCCTGTGTTTCGCTGCCATGGTTGTGCTGTGCGTAAGCTCGTTGATGTGTTACGTGCGTTGTAGTTTCCCTGTTCCGTTATGTGTGTTTGTTGTGTGGTTTAGTGTGTTTCCTGTGATCCTTGTTTGTGTGCTGTGTTGAGATTGCTGTGTGTCGTGTGCTGGGTCATCAATGAGGTGTGGGTGAGGCATGGAGTGTGAGGGGAGAACGATAATGCTGAGGGTGAGAGTGAAGTAGGTCTCTGGCCAACTGTTCCCATAACAATATTCAAGAGGGTAAAGCCGCACTCAGACTGCTGCCATTTGGCATTTTTCGCAGGACGCGGGTTTTCCTAGGATTGTGGCTACAGTAGAGTTCATGAGCATGACCCGGACGCACCTTCTTCAGAAGGATCAGAGCGGCTCTCTCCATCAGCCACGTGGGTCAGGGCAATGTCGCAGAAAAGAAACACACATTGCCTTGGCTCTGGGTGACATGATCCTTAATGCTGCCAAGGTGGTCAGCTGCCACCTCACCAAAGTCACTCCCAAGGCAGAGGCCTCAAGCCCGGAGCTAGGAAACTGCTCCCCTCACCGAGCACATTCTGTCTCGAGGAAACGGTCGCTGCTGTGATGCCACAGAACCTGCAGGCAACACTGCTGCAGTTGCAGCGTCCTCCACTAGAGGGCCTGAATTGCCCCAGCCTGGAAAGGTCCATCATCTTAGACAGCAAACATTAATTCTTCAGGCACATATACATACATATATGAGGGCGCATATTTATGTGTATAAGAAGAGCTATGCCATGGCAGCTCCAAATGTGAGAAATACCAGTACCGTGTCCACCACACCGGCTGCATTTATCCTACTTTCACAGGCCTCTGATGGCCTTGGACATCATCAGGTTTCAAGGCGATATTCAAAGTGGTCGCCCCCAGTGCCGTGTTTGCTCCTAGGTTCACATTATGCATTTGGTCTGGTATTTGTGTTGGGGCTCACGTGTGAAGCCCATGCTTGGGTTGCGAGCTGTGGATGGGTATCATCGCAGGGGTTACAATCTTTCGGATTTCCCCCCAATGCAATGAGGGGCGGTAAGCCACTTTCAGGCTGAGCGAGAGTTTGTTGGCTTAAGGATCACAGTGTACATGGAAAGGTGACCTCTCATATTCAACGTAGCTTTGAATGTTAGGGACAGTGTCACGCATTTGAATTAGCGTATAAAGTTGAGGTTCTGTGTGGGTTGGTCGTTTCCCTTTACGCTTCTTGTGTTATGCATTGTGGCTGTGTTTGGTGTGCAGTGTGCAGTGTGTTGAGTGTGTGTGGTGTGCTGTGTTGTCTACTAAGTTGTGTGGTTGTGTGTTTTGTGTGTGTGGTATGTGTGGTGTGCATACTCTGCATTGTGCGTTGCGTGGTACTGTGTGTGCTTGTTGCCTGTGTTGTGATGTGCGTGTGTTAGGTTGTGTGTAATGTGTGTGCTGTGTTGGGCGAGATGTCTGTCTTGTAAGTGTGTTGTTTTCCTTGGTTGTGTGCGTTGACTGTGTCATTCCGTCCTTAGTTTTGAATGTATTGTGTCTGTTGTGCTGAGTGTGTTGTGTGTTTATGGTGGGTGCATTGTGTTTACCGCCTGTTGGGAGCAATTTATATGTGTTGTGTGTGTGCTTGTGCTTTGTGTGTTCTGTGTGGTTGTACGCTCTGTTTGTGTTCTTTGCATTGATTGCTCTCAGCTGTGCTGAGCGTGTTGTGTAGTATTGTGTGTGTTCCTCTGTGTGTGTTGCATCCTGTGTCCGTGATCGTGTGGGTTGTGTATTGTGTGTGTGTGTGTGCGTGTGTGTGTGTGTGTGTGTGTCTTTCCCTGCATCATGTGCGGTGTGTGATCCGTGTGTCCTCTGTGTTTTGTATTGTGTGATGTACTGTGCTCTGTGCTGTGTGTATGGTCCTTTGTATGTTTAGCGTAGTGCGTGTTTAGTGTTCGGTGTGTGTTGCGTGCTGTTGTGTTCACTGTGCGTGCTGTGACTGTTATTTTGTGTGTTTGTGTGCTGTGTTTGTGTTGGTTATTTCAGAGTTTGCAGGCTGGCGGTGTGCATGGTGTGTGTTGAATGTGTGCTTCTGTGGGTGGGTTAGGAATGTGAAGTGTGTTGCAACTGTCCTGTGTTCTTCGTGTTGTGGGTTATGTGCGGTATTTCGTGTCCTGTGCTGTGGGTTGTGTGTGCTTTGAAATTGCGATTATCTTTTCTGCATGGTGTTGTTTGTGTGTGCGTGGGGGGGCTTGGATGTGTGAAATCTCTGTGTATGAGATGTGTTGTCTGTGTGATTTTTTGTGTGTGATTCCCTGTGTGTGATATGCGAAGCTGTGATTCATCTGGGTTTATTCGGGTTGCATGATGTGTGTGGACCGTGTGTGTTGATTCCTGTGTTTCGCTGCCATGGTTGTGCTGTGCGTAAGCTCGTTGATGTGTTACGTGCGTTGTAGTTTCCCTGTTCCGTTATGTGTGTTTGTTGTGTGGTTTAGTGTGTTTCCTGTGATCCTTGTTTGTGTGCTGTGTTGAGATTGCTGTGTGTCGTGTGCTGGGTCATCAATGAGGTGTGG
Source organism: Manis pentadactyla (assembly GCF_030020395.1). Lineage (NCBI taxonomy): Eukaryota > Metazoa > Chordata > Mammalia > Pholidota > Manidae > Manis > Manis pentadactyla. The sequence continues at coordinate 28,937,572 of NC_080033.1, forward strand.
GTGAGGCATGGAGTGTGAGGGGAGAACGATAATGCTGAGGGTGAGAGTGAAGTAGGTCTCTGGCCAACTGTTCCCATAACAATATTCAAGAGGGTAAAGCCGCACTCAGACTGCTGCCATTTGGCATTTTTCGCAGGACGCGGGTTTTCCTAGGATTGTGGCTACAGTAGAGTTCATGAGCATGACCCGGACGCACCTTCTTCAGAAGGATCAGAGCGGCTCTCTCCATCAGCCACGTGGGTCAGGGCAATGTCGCAGAAAAGAAACACACATTGCCTTGGCTCTGGGTGACATGATCCTTAATGCTGCCAAGGTGGTCAGCTGCCACCTCACCAAAGTCACTCCCAAGGCAGAGGCCTCAAGCCCGGAGCTAGGAAACTGCTCCCCTCACCGAGCACATTCTGTCTCGAGGAAACTGTCGCTGCTGTGATGCCACAGAACCTGCAGGCAACACTGCTGCAGTTGCAGCGTCCTCCACTAGAGGGCCTGAATTGCCCCAGCCTGGAAAGGTCCATCATCTTAGACAGCAAACATTAATTCTTCAGGCACATATACATACATATATGAGGGCGCATATTTATGTGTATAAGAAGAGCTAAGCCATGGCAGCTCCAAATGTGAGAAATACCAGTACCGTGTCCACCACACCGGCTGCATTTATCCTACTTTCAGAGGCCTCTGATGGCCTTGGACATCATCAGGTTTCAAGGCGATATTCAAAGTGGTCGCCCCCAGTGCCGTGTTTGCTCCTAGGTTCACATTATGCATTTGGTCTGGTATTTGTGTTGGGGCTCACGTGTGAAGCCCATGCTTGGGTTGCGAGCTGTGGATGGGTATCATCGCAGGGGTTACAATGTTTCGCATTTCCCCCCAATGCAATGAGGGGCGGTAAGCCACTTTCAGGCTGAGCGAGAGTTTGTTGGCTTAAGGATCACAGTGTACATTTAAAGGTGACCTCTCATATTCAACATAGCTTTGAATGTTAGGGACAGTGTCACGCATTTGAATTAGCGTATAAAGTTGAGGTTCTGTGTGGGTTGGTCGTTTCCCTTTACGCTTCTTGTGTTATGCATTGTGGCTGTGTTTGGTGTGCAGTGTGCAGTGTGTTGAGTGTGTGTGGTGTGCTGTGTTGTCTACTAAGTTGTGTGGTTGTGTGTTTTGTGTGGTGTGCATACTCTGCATTGTGCGTTGCGTGGTACTGTGTGTGCTTGTTGCCTGTGTTGTGATGTGCGTGTGTTAGGTTGTGTGTAATGTGTGTGCTGTGTTGGGCGAGATGTCTGTCTTGTAAGTGTGTTGTTTTCCTTGGTTGTGTGCGTTGACTGTGTCAATCCGTCCTTAGTTTTGAATGTATTGTGTCTGTTGTGTTGAGTGTGTTGTGTGTTTATGGTGGGTGCATTGTGTTTACCGTCTGTTGGGAGCGATTTATATGTGTTGTGTGTGTGCTTGTGCTTTGTGTGTTCTGTGTGGTTGTACGCTGTTTGTGTTCTTTGCATTGATTGCTCTCAGCTGTGCTGAGAGTGTTGTGTATTATTGTGTGTGTTCCACTGTGTGTGTTGCATCCTGTGTCCGTGATCGTGTGGGTTGTGTATTGTGTGTGTGTGTGTGTGTGTGATTCTGTGTGTCTTTCCCTCCTCATGTGCAGGGTGTGATCCGTGTGTAGTCTCTGTTTTGTATTGTGTGATGTACTGTGCTCTGTGCTGTGTATATGGTCCTTTGTATGTTTAGCGTAGTGCGGGTTTAGTGTTCGGTGTGTGTTGCGTGCTGTTTTGTTCACTGTGCGTGCTGTGACTGTTATTTTGTGTGTTTGTGTGCTGTGTTTGTGTTGGTTATTTCAAAGTTTGCAGGCTGGCGGTGTGCATGGTGTGTGTTGAATGTGTGCTTCTGTGGGTGGGTTAGGAATGTGAAGTGTGTTGCAACTGTCCTGTGTTCTTCGTGTTGTGGGTTATGTGCGGTATTTCGTGTCCTGTGCTGTGGGTTGTGTGTGCTTTGAAATTGCGATTATCTTTTCTGCATGGTGTTGTTTGTGTGTGCGTGGGGGGGCTTGGATGTGTGAAATCTCTGTGTATGAGATGTGTTGTCTGTGTGATTTTTTGTGTGTGATTCCCTGTGTGTGATATGCGAAGCTGTGATTCATCTGGGTTTATTCGGGTTGCATGATGTGTGTGGACCGTGTGTGTTGATTCCTGTGTTTCGCTGCCATGGTTGTGCTGTGCGTAAGCTCGTTGATGTGTTACGTGCGTTGTAGTTTCCCTGTTCCGTTATGTGTGTTTGTTGTGTGGTTTAGTGTGTTTCCTGTGATCCTTGTTTGTGTGCTGTGTTGAGATTGCTGTGTGTCGTGTGCTGGGTCATCAATGAGGTGTGGGTGAGGCATGGAGTGTGAGGGGAGAACGATAATGCTGAGGGTGAGAGTGGAGTAGGTCTCTGGCCAACTGTTCCCATAACAATATTCAAGAGGGTAAAGCCGCACTCAGACTGCTGCCATTTGGCATTTTTCGCAGGACGCGGGTTTTCCTAGGATTGTGGCTACAGTAGAGTTCATGAGCATGACCCGGACGCACCTTCTTCAGAAGGATCAGAGCGGCTCTCTCCATCAGCCACGTGGGTCAGGGCAATGTCGCAGAAAAGAAACACACATTGCCTTGGCTCTGGGTGACATGATCCTTAATGCTGCCAAGGTGGTCAGCTGCCACCTCACCAAAGTCACTCCCAAGGCAGAGGCCTCAAGCCCGGAGCTAGGAAACTGCTCCCCTCACCGAGCACATTCTGTCTCGAGGAAACTGTCGCTGCTGTGATGCCACAGAACCTGCAGGCAACACTGCTGCAGTTGCAGCGTCCTCCACTAGAGGGCCTGAATTGCCCCAGCCTGGAAAGGTCCATCATCTTAGACAGCAAACATTAATTCTTCAGGCACATATACATACATATATGAGGGCGCATATTTATGTGTATAAGAAGAGCTAAGCCATGGCAGCTCCAAATGTGAGAAATACCAGTACCGTGTCCACCACACCGGCTGCATTTATCCTACTTTCAGAGGCCTCTGATGGCCTTGGACATCATCAGGTTTCAAGGCGATATTCAAAGTGGTCGCCCCCAGTGCCGTGTTTGCTCCTAGGTTCACATTATGCATTTGGTCTGGTATTTGTGTTGGGGCTCACGTGTGAAGCCCATGCTTGGGTTGCGAGCTGTGGATGGGTATCATCGCAGGGGTTACAATGTTTCGCATTTCCCCCCAATGCAATGAGGGGCGGTAAGCCACTTTCAGGCTGAGCGAGAGTTTGTTGGCTTAAGGATCACAGTGTACATTTAAAGGTGACCTCTCATATTCAACATAGCTTTGAATGTTAGGGACAGTGTCACGCATTTGAATTAGCGTATAAAGTTGAGGTTCTGTGTGGGTTGGTCGTTTCCCTTTACGCTTCTTGTGTTATGCATTGTGGCTGTGTTTGGTGTGCAGTGTGCAGTGTGTTGAGTGTGTGTGGTGTGCTGTGTTGTCTACTAAGTTGTGTGGTTGAGTGTTTTGTGTGGTGTGCATACTCTGCATTGTGCGTTGCGTGGTACTGTGTGTGCTTGTTGCCTGTGTTGTGATGTGCGTGTGTTAGGTTGTGTGTAATGTGTGTGCTGTGTTGGGCGAGATGTCTGTCTTGTAAGTGTGTTGTTTTCCTTGGTTGTGTGCGTTGACTGTGTCAATCCGTCCTTAGTTTTGAATGTATTGTGTCTGTTGTGTTGAGTGTGTTGTGTGTTTATGGTGGGTGCATTGTGTTTACCGTCTGTTGGGAGCGATTTATATGTGTTGTGTGTGTGCTTGTGCTTTGTGTGTTCTGTGTGGTTGTACGCTGTTTGTGTTCTTTGCATTGATTGCTCTCAGCTGTGCTGAGAGTGTTGTGTATTATTGTGTGTGTTCCACTGTGTGTGTTGCGTCCTGTGTCCGTGATCGTGTGGGTTGTGTATTGTGTGTGTGTGTGTGCGTGTGTGTGTGTGTGTGTGTGTCTTTCCCTGCATCATGTGCGGTGTGTGATCCGTGTGTCCTCTGTGTTTTGTATTGTGTGATGTACTGTGCTCTGTGCTGTGTGTATGGTCCTTTGTATGTTTAGCGTAGTGCGTGTTTAGTGTTCGGTGTGTGTTGCGTGCTGTTGTGTTCACTGTGCGTGCTGTGACTGTTATTTTGTGTGTTTGTGTGCTGTGTTTGTGTTGGTTATTTCAAAGTTTGCAGGCTGGCGGTGTGCATGGTGTGTTGAATGTGTGCTTCTGTGGGTGGGTTAGGAATGTGAAGTGTGTTGCAACTGTCCTGTGTTCTTCGTGTTGTGGGTTATGTGCGGTATTTCGTGTCCTGTGCTGTGGGTTGTGTGTGCTTTGAAATTGCGATTATCTTTTCTGCATGGTGTTGTTTGTGTGTGCGTGGGGGGGCTTGGATGTGTGAAATCTCTGTGTATGAGATGTGTTGTCTGTGTGATTTTTTGTGTGTGATTCCCTGTGTGTGATATGCGAAGCTGTGATTCATCTGGGTTTATTCGGGTTGCATGATGTGTGTGGACCGTGTGTGTTGATTCCTGTGTTTCGCTGCCATGGTTGTGCTGTGCGTAAGCTCGTTGATGTGTTACGTGCGTTGTAGTTTCCCTGTTCCGTTATGTGTGTTTGTTGTGTGGTTTAGTGTGTTTCCTGTGATCCTTGTTTGTGTGCTGTGTTGAGATTGCTGTGTGTCGTGTGCTGGGTCATCAATGAGGTGTGGGTGAGGCATGGAGTGTGAGGGGAGAACGATAATGCTGAGGGTGAGAGTGAAGTAGGTCTCTGGCCAACTGTTCCCATAACAATATTCAAGAGGGTAAAGCCGCACTCAGACTGCTGCCATTTGGCATTTTTCGCAGGACGCGGGTTTTCCTAGGATTGTGGCTACAGTAGAGTTCATGAGCATGACCCGGACGCACCTTCTTCAGAAGGATCAGAGCGGCTCTCTCCATCAGCCACGTGGGTCAGGGCAATGTCGCAGAAAAGAAACACACATTGCCTTGGCTCTGGGTGACATGATCCTTAATGCTGCCAAGGTGGTCAGCTGCCACCTCACCAAAGTCACTCCCAAGGCAGAGGCCTCAAGCCCGGAGCTAGGAAACTGCTCCCCTCACCGAGCACATTCTGTCTCGAGGAAACGGTCGCTGCTGTGATGCCACAGAACCTGCAGGCAACACTGCTGCAGTTGCAGCGTCCTCCACTAGAGGGCCTGAATTGCCCCAGCCTGGAAAGGTCCATCATCTTAGACAGCAAACATTAATTCTTCAGGCACATATACATACATATATGAGGGCGCATATTTATGTGTATAAGAAGAGCTAAGCCATGGCAGCTCCAAATGTGAGAAATACCAGTACCGTGTCCACCACACCGGCTGCATTTATCCTACTTTCAGAGGCCTCTGATGGCCTTGGACATCATCAGGTTTCAAGGCGATATTCAAAGTGGTCGCCCCCAGTGCCGTGTTTGCTCCTAGGTTCACATTATGCATTTGGTCTGGTATTTGTGTTGGGGCTCACGTGTGAAGCCCATGCTTGGGTTGCGAGCTGTGGATGGGTATCATCGCAGGGGTTACAATGTTTCGCATTTCCCCCCAATGCAATGAGGGGCGGTAAGCCACTTTCAGGCTGAGCGAGAGTTTGTTGGCTTAAGGATCACAGTGTACATTTAAAGGTGACCTCTCATATTCAACATAGCTTTGAATGTTAGGGACAGTGTCACGCATTTGAATTAGCGTATAAAGTTGAGGTTCTGTGTGGGTTGGTCGTTTCCCTTTACGCTTCTTGTGTTATGCATTGTGGCTGTGTTTGGTGTGCAGTGTGCAGTGTGTTGAGTGTGTGTGGTGTGCTGTGTTGTCTACTAAGTTGTGTGGTTGAGTGTTTTGTGTGGTGTGCATACTCTGCATTGTGCGTTGCGTGGTACTGTGTGTGCTTGTTGCCTGTGTTGTGATGTGCGTGTGTTAGGTTGTGTGTAATGTGTGTGCTGTGTTGGGCGAGATGTCTGTCTTGTAAGTGTGTTGTTTTCCTTGGTTGTGTGCGTTGACTGTGTCAATCCGTCCTTAGTTTTGAATGTATTGTGTCTGTTGTGTTGAGTGTGTTGTGTGTTTATGGTGGGTGCATTGTGTTTACCGTCTGTTGGGAGCGATTTATATGTGTTGTGTGTGTGCTTGTGCTTTGTGTGTTCTGTGTGGTTGTACGCTGTTTGTGTTCTTTGCATTGATTGCTCTCAGCTGTGCTGAGAGTGTTGTGTATTATTGTGTGTGTTCCACTGTGTGTGTTGCGTCCTGTGTCCGTGATCGTGTGGGTTGTGTATTGTGTGTGTGTGTGTGCGTGTGTGTGTGTGTGTGTGTGTCTTTCCCTGCATCATGTGCGGTGTGTGATCCGTGTGTCCTCTGTGTTTTGTATTGTGTGATGTACTGTGCTCTGTGCTGTGTGTATGGTCCTTTGTATGTTTAGCGTAGTGCGTGTTTAGTGTTCGGTGTGTGTTGCGTGCTGTTGTGTTCACTGTGCGTGCTGTGACTGTTATTTTGTGTGTTTGTGTGCTGTGTTTGTGTTGGTTATTTCAAAGTTTGCAGGCTGGCGGTGTGCATGGTGTGTTGAATGTGTGCTTCTGTGGGTGGGTTAGGAATGTGAAGTGTGTTGCAACTGTCCTGTGTTCTTCGTGTTGTGGGTTATGTGCGGTATTTCGTGTCCTGTGCTGTGGGTTGTGTGTGCTTTGAAATTGCGATTATCTTTTCTGCATGGTGTTGTTTGTGTGTGCGTGGGGGGGCTTGGATGTGTGAAATCTCTGTGTATGAGATGTGTTGTCTGTGTGATTTTTTGTGTGTGATTCCCTGTGTGTGATATGCGAAGCTGTGATTCATCTGGGTTTATTCGGGTTGCATGATGTGTGTGGACCGTGTGTGTTGATTCCTGTGTTTCGCTGCCATGGTTGTGCTGTGCGTAAGCTCGTTGATGTGTTACGTGCGTTGTAGTTTCCCTGTTCCGTTATGTGTGTTTGTTGTGTGGTTTAGTGTGTTTCCTGTGATCCTTGTTTGTGTGCTGTGTTGAGATTGCTGTGTGTCGTGTGCTGGGTCATCAATGAGGTGTGGGTGAGGCATGGAGTGTGAGGGGAGAACGATAATGCTGAGGGTGAGAGTGAAGTAGGTCTCTGGCCAACTGTTCCCATAACAATATTCAAGAGGGTAAAGCCGCACTCAGACTGCTGCCATTTGGCATTTTTCGCAGGACGCGGGTTTTCCTAGGATTGTGGCTACAGTAGAGTTCATGAGCATGACCCGGACGCACCTTCTTCAGAAGGATCAGAGCGGCTCTCTCCATCAGCCACGTGGGTCAGGGCAATGTCGCAGAAAAGAAACACACATTGCCTTGGCTCTGGGTGACATGATCCTTAATGCTGCCAAGGTGGTCAGCTGCCACCTCACCAAAGTCACTCCCAAGGCAGAGGCCTCAAGCCCGGAGCTAGGAAACTGCTCCCCTCACCGAGCACATTCTGTCTCGAGGAAACGGTCGCTGCTGTGATGCCACAGAACCTGCAGGCAACACTGCTGCAGTTGCAGCGTCCTCCACTAGAGGGCCTGAATTGCCCCAGCCTGGAAAGGTCCATCATCTTAGACAGCAAACATTAATTCTTCAGGCACATATACATACATATATGAGGGCGCATATTTATGTGTATAAGAAGAGCTATGCCATGGCAGCTCCAAATGTGAGAAATACCAGTACCGTGTCCACCACACCGGCTGCATTTATCCTACTTTCACAGGCCTCTGATGGCCTTGGACATCATCAGGTTTCAAGGCGATATTCAAAGTGGTCGCCCCCAGTGCCGTGTTTGCTCCTAGGTTCACATTATGCATTTGGTCTGGTATTTGTGTTGGGGCTCACGTGTGAAGCCCATGCTTGGGTTGCGAGCTGTGGATGGGTATCATCGCAGGGGTTACAATCTTTCGGATTTCCCCCCAATGCAATGAGGGGCTTTAAGCCACTTTCAGGCTGAGCGAGAGTTTGTTGGCTTAAGGATCACAGTGTACATGGAAAGGTGACCTCTCATATTCAACGTAGCTTTGAATGTTAGGGACAGTGTCACGCATTTGAATTAGCGTATAAAGTTGAGGTTCTGTGTGGGTTGGTCGTTTCCCTTTACGCTTCTTGTGTTATGCATTGTGGCTGTGTTTGGTGTGCAGTGTGCAGTGTGTTGAGTGTGTGTGGTGTGCTGTGTTGTCTACTAAGTTGTGTGGTTGTGTGTTTTGTGTGTGTGGTATGTGTGGTGTGCATACTCTGCATTGTGCGTTGCGTGGTACTGTGTGTGCTTGTTGCCTGTGTTGTGATGTGCGTGTGTTAGGTTGTGTGTAATGTGTGTGCTGTGTTGGGCGAGATGTCTGTCTTGTAAGTGTGTTGTTTTCCTTGGTTGTGTGCGTTGACTGTGTCATTCCGTCCTTAGTTTTGAATGTATTGTGTCTGTTGTGCTGAGTGTGTTGTGTGTTTATGGTGGGTGCATTGTGTTTACCGCCTGTTGGGAGCAATTTATATGTGTTGTGTGTGTGCTTGTGCTTTGTGTGTTCTGTGTGGTTGTACGCTCTGTTTGTGTTCTTTGCATTGATTGCTCTCAGCTGTGCTGAGCGTGTTGTGTAGTATTGTGTGTGTTCCTCTGTGTGTGTTGCATCCTGTGTCCGTGATCGTGTGGGTTGTGTATTGTGTGTGTGTGTGTGCGTGTGTGTGTGTGTGTGTGTGTCTTTCCCTGCATCATGTGCGGTGTGTGATCCGTGTGTCCTCTGTGTTTTGTATTGTGTGATGTACTGTGCTCTGTGCTGTGTGTATGGTCCTTTGTATGTTTAGCGTAGTGCGTGTTTAGTGTTCGGTGTGTGTTGCGTGCTGTTGTGTTCACTGTGCGTGCTGTGACTGTTATTTTGTGTGTTTGTGTGCTGTGTTTGTGTTGGTTATTTCAGAGTTTGCAGGCTGGCGGTGTGCATGGTGTGTGTTGAATGTGTGCTTCTGTGGGTGGGTTAGGAATGTGAAGTGTGTTGCAACTGTCCTGTGTTCTTCGTGTTGTGGGTTATGTGCGGTATTTCGTGTCCTGTGCTGTGGGTTGTGTGTGCTTTGAAATTGCGATTATCTTTTCTGCATGGTGTTGTTTGTGTGTGCGTGGGGGGGCTTGGATGTGTGAAATCTCTGTGTATGAGATGTGTTGTCTGTGTGATTTTTTGTGTGTGATTCCCTGTGTGTGATATGCGAAGCTGTGATTCATCTGGGTTTATTCGGGTTGCATGATGTGTGTGGACCGTGTGTGTTGATTCCTGTGTTTCGCTGCCATGGTTGTGCTGTGCGTAAGCTCGTTGATGTGTTACGTGCGTTGTAGTTTCCCTGTTCCGTTATGTGTGTTTGTTGTGTGGTTTAGTGTGTTTCCTGTGATCCTTGTTTGTGTGCTGTGTTGAGATTGCTGTGTGTCGTGTGCTGGGTCATCAATGAGGTGTGGGTGAGGCATGGAGTGTGAGGGGAGAACGATAATGCTGAGGGTGAGAGTGAAGTAGGTCTCTGGCCAACTGTTCCCATAACAATATTCAAGAGGGTAAAGCCGCACTCAGACTGCTGCCATTTGGCATTTTTCGCAGGACGCGGGTTTTCCTAGGATTGTGGCTACAGTAGAGTTCATGAGCATGACCCGGACGCACCTTCTTCAGAAGGATCAGAGCGGCTCTCTCCATCAGCCACGTGGGTCAGGGCAATGTCGCAGAAAAGAAACACACATTGCCTTGGCTCTGGGTGACATGATCCTTAATGCTGCCAAGGTGGTCAGCTGCCACCTCACCAAAGTCACTCCCAAGGCAGAGGCCTCAAGCCCGGAGCTAGGAAACTGCTCCCCTCACCGAGCACATTCTGTCTCGAGGAAACGGTCGCTGCTGTGATGCCACAGAACCTGCAGGCAACACTGCTGCAGTTGCAGCGTCCTCCACTAGAGGGCCTGAATTGCCCCAGCCTGGAAAGGTCCATCATCTTAGACAGCAAACATTGATTCTTCAGGCACATATACATACATATATGAGGGCGCATATTTATGTGTATAAGAAGAGCTATGCCATGGCAGCTCCAAATGTGAGAAATACCAGTACCGTGTCCACCACACCGGCTGCATTTATCCTACTTTCACAGGCCTCTGATGGCCTTGGACATCATCAGGTTTCAAGGCGATATTCAAAGTGGTCGCCCCCAGTGCCGTGTTTGCTCCTAGGTTCACATTATGCATTTGGTCTGGTATTTGTGTTGGGGCTCACGTGTGAAGCCCATGCTTGGGTTGCGAGCTGTGGATGGGTATCATCGCAGGGGTTACAATCTTTCGGATTTCCCCCCAATGCAATGAGGGGCGGTAAGCCACTTTCAGGCTGAGCGAGAGTTTGTTGGCTTAAGGATCACAGTGTACATGGAAAGGTGACCTCTCATATTCAACGTAGCTTTGAATGTTAGGGACAGTGTCACGCATTTGAATTAGCGTATAAAGTTGAGGTTCTGTGTGGGTTGGTCGTTTCCCTTTACGCTTCTTGTGTTATGCATTGTGGCTGTGTTTGGTGTGCAGTGTGCAGTGTGTTGAGTGTGTGTGGTGTGCTGTGTTGTCTACTAAGTTGTGTGGTTGTGTGTTTTGTGTGTGTGGTTTGTGTGGTGTGCATACTCTGCATTGTGCGTTGCGTGGTACTGTGTGTGCTTGTTGCCTGTGTTGTGATGTGCGTGTGTTAGGTTGTGTGTAATGTGTGTGCTGTGTTGGGCGAGATGTCTGTTTTGTAAGTGTGTTGTTTTCCTTGGTTGTGTGCGTTGACTGTGTCATTCCGTCCTTAGTTTTGAATGTATTGTGTCTGTTGTGCTGAGTGTGTTGTGTGTTTATGGTGGGTGCATTGTGTTTACCGCCTGTTGGGAGCAATTTATATGTGTTGTGTGTGTGCTTGTGCTTTGTGTGTTCTGTGTGGTTGTACGCTCTGTTTGTGTTCTTTGCATTGATTGCTCTCAGCTGTGCTGAGCGTGTTGTGTAGTATTGTGTGTGTTCCTCTGTGTGTGTTGCATCCTGTGTCCGTGATCGTGTGGGTTGTGTATTGTGTGTGTGTGTGTGCGTGTGTGTGTGTGTGTGTGTGTCTTTCCCTGCATCATGTGCGGTGTGTGATCCGTGTGTCCTCTGTGTTTTGTATTGTGTGATGTACTGTGCTCTGTGCTGTGTGTATGGTCCTTTGTATGTTTAGCGTAGTGCGTGTTTAGTGTTCGGTGTGTGTTGCGTGCTGTTGTGTTCACTGTGCGTGCTGTGACTGTTATTTTGTGTGTTTGTGTGCTGTGTTTGTGTTGGTTATTTCAGAGTTTGCAGGCTGGCGGTGTGCATGGTGTGTGTTGAATGTGTGCTTCTGTGGGTGGGTTAGGAATGTGAAGTGTGTTGCAACTGTCCTGTGTTCTTCGTGTTGTGGGTTATGTGCGGTATTTCGTGTCCTGTGCTGTGGGTTGTGTGTGCTTTGAAATTGCGATTATCTTTTCTGCATGGTGTTGTTTGTGTGTGCGTGGGGGGGCTTGGATGTGTGAAATCTCTGTGTATGAGATGTGTTGTCTGTGTGATTTTTTGTGTGTGATTCCCTGTGTGTGATATGCGAAGCTGTGATTCATCTGGGTTTATTCGGGTTGCATGATGTGTGTGGACCGTGTGTGTTGATTCCTGTGTTTCGCTGCCATGGTTGTGCTGTGCGTAAGCTCGTTGATGTGTTACGTGCGTTGTAGTTTCCCTGTTCCGTTATGTGTGTTTGTTGTGTGGTTTAGTGTGTTTCCTGTGATCCTTGTTTGTGTGCTGTGTTGAGATTGCTGTGTGTCGTGTGCTGGGTCATCAATGAGGTGTGGGTGAGGCATGGAGTGTGAGGGGAGAACGATAATGCTGAGGGTGAGAGTGAAGTAGGTCTCTGGCCAACTGTTCCCATAACAATATTCAAGAGGGTAAAGCCGCACTCAGACTGCTGCCATTTGGCATTTTTCGCAGGACGCGGGTTTTCCTAGGATTGTGGCTACAGTAGAGTTCATGAGCATGACCCGGACGCACCTTCTTCAGAAGGATCAGAGCGGCTCTCTCCATCAGCCACGTGGGTCAGGGCAATGTCGCAGAAAAGAAACACACATTGCCTTGGCTCTGGGTGACATGATCCTTAATGCTGCCAAGGTGGTCAGCTGCCACCTCACCAAAGTCACTCCCAAGGCAGAGGCCTCAAGCCCGGAGCTAGGAAACTGCTCCCCTCACCGAGCACATTCTGTCTCGAGGAAACTGTCGCTGCTGTGATGCCACAGAACCTGCAGGCAACACTGCTGCAGTTGCAGCGTCCTCCACTAGAGGGCCTGAATTGCCCCAGCCTGGAAAGGTCCATCATCTTAGACAGCAAACATTAATTCTTCAGGCACATATACATACATATATGAGGGCGCATATTTATGTGTATAAGAAGAGCTAAGCCATGGCAGCTCCAAATGTGAGAAATACCAGTACCGTGTCCACCACACCGGCTGCATTTATCCTACTTTCAGAGGCCTCTGATGGCCTTGGACATCATCAGGTTTCAAGGCGATATTCAAAGTGGTCGCCCCCAGTGCCGTGTTTGCTCCTAGGTTCACATTATGCATTTGGTCTGGTATTTGTGTTGGGGCTCACGTGTGAAGCCCATGCTTGGGTTGCGAGCTGTGGATGGGTATCATCGCAGGGGTTACAATGTTTCGCATTTCCCCCCAATGCAATGAGGGGCGGTAAGCCACTTTCAGGCTGAGCGAGAGTTTGTTGGCTTAAGGATCACAGTGTACATTTAAAGGTGACCTCTCATATTCAACATAGCTTTGAATGTTAGGGACAGTGTCACGCATTTGAATTAGCGTATAAAGTTGAGGTTCTGTGTGGGTTGGTCGTTTCCCTTTACGCTTCTTGTGTTATGCATTGTGGCTGTGTTTGGTGTGCAGTGTGCAGTGTGTTGAGTGTGTGTGGTGTGCTGTGTTGTCTACTAAGTTGTGTGGTTGTGTGTTTTGTGTGGTGTGCATACTCTGCATTGTGCGTTGCGTGGTACTGTGTGTGCTTGTTGCCTGTGTTGTGATGTGCGTGTGTTAGGTTGTGTGTAATGTGTGTGCTGTGTTGGGCGAGATGTCTGTCTTGTAAGTGTGTTGTTTTCCTTGGTTGTGTGCGTTGACTGTGTCAATCCGTCCTTAGTTTTGAATGTATTGTGTCTGTTGTGTTGAGTGTGTTGTGTGTTTATGGTGGGTGCATTGTGTTTACCGTCTGTTGGGAGCGATTTATATGTGTTGTGTGTGTGCTTGTGCTTTGTGTGTTCTGTGTGGTTGTACGCTGTTTGTGTTCTTTGCATTGATTGCTCTCAGCTGTGCTGAGAGTGTTGTGTATTATTGTGTGTGTTCCACTGTGTGTGTTGCATCCTGTGTCCGTGATCGTGTGGGTTGTGTATTGTGTGTGTGTGTGTGTGTGATTCCGTGTGTCTTTCCCTCCTCATGTGCAGGGTGTGATCCGTGTGTAGTCTCTGTTTTGTATTGTGTGATGTACTGTGCTCTGTGCTGTGTATATGGTCCTTTGTATGTTTAGCGTAGTGCGGGTTTAGTGTTCGGTGTGTGTTGCGTGCTGTTTTGTTCACTGTGCGTGCTGTGACTGTTATTTTGTGTGTTTGTGTGCTGTGTTTGTGTTGGTTATTTCAAAGTTTGCAGGCTGGCGGTGTGCATGGTGTGTTGAATGTGTGCTTCTGTGGGTGGGTTAGGAATGTGAAGTGTGTTGCAACTGTCCTGTGTTCTTCGTGTTGTGGGTTATGTGCGGTATTTCGTGTCCTGTGCTGTGGGTTGTGTGTGCTTTGAAATTGCGATTATCTTTTCTGCATGGTGTTGTTTGTGTGTGCGTGGGGGGGCTTGGATGTGTGAAATCTCTGTGTATGAGATGTGTTGTCTGTGTGATTTTTTGTGTGTGATTCCCTGTGTGTGATATGCGAAGCTGTGATTCATCTGGGTTTATTCGGGTTGCATGATGTGTGTGGACCGTGTGTGTTGATTCCTGTGTTTCGCTGCCATGGTTGTGCTGTGCGTAAGCTCGTTGATGTGTTACGTGCGTTGTAGTTTCCCTGTTCCGTTATGTGTGTTTGTTGTGTGGTTTAGTGTGTTTCCTGTGATCCTTGTTTGTGTGCTGTGTTGAGATTGCTGTGTGTCGTGTGCTGGGTCATCAATGAGGTGTGGGTGAGGCATGGAGTGTGAGGGGAGAACGATAATGCTGAGGGTGAGAGTGAAGTAGGTCTCTGGCCAACTGTTCCCATAACAATATTCAAGAGGGTAAAGCCGCACTCAGACTGCTGCCATTTGGCATTTTTCGCAGGACGCGGGTTTTCCTAGGATTGTGGCTACAGTAGAGTTCATGAGCATGACCCGGACGCACCTTCTTCAGAAGGATCAGAGCGGCTCTCTCCATCAGCCACGTGGGTCAGGGCAATGTCGCAGAAAAGAAACACACATTGCCTTGGCTCTGGGTGACATGATCCTTAATGCTGCCAAGGTGGTCAGCTGCCACCTCACCAAAGTCACTCCCAAGGCAGAGGCCTCAAGCCCGGAGCTAGGAAACTGCTCCCCTCACCGAGCACATTCTGTCTCGAGGAAACGGTCGCTGCTGTGATGCCACAGAACCTGCAGGCAACACTGCTGCAGTTGCAGCGTCCTCCACTAGAGGGCCTGAATTGCCCCAGCCTGGAAAGGTCCATCATCTTAGACAGCAAACATTAATTCTTCAGGCACATATACATACATATATGAGGGCGCATATTTATGTGTATAAGAAGAGCTATGCCATGGCAGCTCCAAATGTGAGAAATACCAGTACCGTGTCCACCACACCGGCTGCATTTATCCTACTTTCACAGGCCTCTGATGGCCTTGGACATCATCAGGTTTCAAGGCGATATTCAAAGTGGTCGCCCCCAGTGCCGTGTTTGCTCCTAGGTTCACATTATGCATTTGGTCTGGTATTTGTGTTGGGGCTCACGTGTGAAGCCCATGCTTGGGTTGCGAGCTGTGGATGGGTATCATCGCAGGGGTTACAATCTTTCGGATTTCCCCCCAATGCAATGAGGGGCGGTAAGCCACTTTCAGGCTGAGCGAGAGTTTGTTGGCTTAAGGATCACAGTGTACATGGAAAGGTGACCTCTCATATTCAACGTAGCTTTGAATGTTAGGGACAGTGTCACGCATTTGAATTAGCGTATAAAGTTGAGGTTCTGTGTGGGTTGGTCGTTTCCCTTTACGCTTCTTGTGTTATGCATTGTGGCTGTGTTTGGTGTGCAGTGTGCAGTGTGTTGAGTGTGTGTGGTGTGCTGTGTTGTCTACTAAGTTGTGTGGTTGTGTGTTTTGTGTGTGTGGTATGTGTGGTGTGCATACTCTGCATTGTGCGTTGCGTGGTACTGTGTGTGCTTGTTGCCTGTGTTGTGATGTGCGTGTGTTAGGTTGTGTGTAATGTGTGTGCTGTGTTGGGCGAGATGTCTGTCTTGTAAGTGTGTTGTTTTCCTTGGTTGTGTGCGTTGACTGTGTCAATCCGTCCTTAGTTTTGAATGTATTGTGTCTGTTGTGTTGAGTGTGTTGTGTGTTTATGGTGGGTGCATTGTGTTTACCGTCTGTTGGGAGCGATTTATATGTGTTGTGTGTGTGCTTGTGCTTTGTGTGTTCTGTGTGGTTGTACGCTGTTTGTGTTCTTTGCATTGATTGCTCTCAGCTGTGCTGAGAGTGTTGTGTATTATTGTGTGTGTTCCACTGTGTGTGTTGCATCCTGTGTCCGTGATCGTGTGGGTTGTGTATTGTGTGTGTGTGTGTGTGTGATTCCGTGTGTCTTTCCCTCCTCATGTGCAGGGTGTGATCCGTGTGTAGTCTCTGTTTTGTATTGTGTGATGTACTGTGCTCTGTGCTGTGTATATGGTCCTTTGTATGTTTAGCGTAGTGCGGGTTTAGTGTTCGGTGTGTGTTGCGTGCTGTTTTGTTCACTGTGCGTGCTGTGACTGTTATTTTGTGTGTTTGTGTGCTGTGTTTGTGTTGGTTATTTCAAAGTTTGCAGGCTGGCGGTGTGCATGGTGTGTGTTGAATGTGTGCTTCTGTGGGTGGGTTAGGAATGTGAAGTGTGTTGCAACTGTCCTGTGTTCTTCGTGTTGTGGGTTATGTGCGGTATTTCGTGTCCTGTGCTGTGGGTTGTGTGTGCTTTGAAATTGCGATTATCTTTTCTGCATGGTGTTGTTTGTGTGTGCGTGGGGGGGCTTGGATGTGTGAAATCTCTGTGTATGAGATGTGTTGTCTGTGTGATTTTTTGTGTGTGATTCCCTGTGTGTGATATGCGAAGCTGTGATTCATCTGGGTTTATTCGGGTTGCATGATGTGTGTGGACCGTGTGTGTTGATTCCTGTGTTTCGCTGCCATGGTTGTGCTGTGCGTAAGCTCGTTGATGTGTTACGTGCGTTGTAGTTTCCCTGTTCCGTTATGTGTGTTTGTTGTGTGGTTTAGTGTGTTTCCTGTGATCCTTGTTTGTGTGCTGTGTTGAGATTGCTGTGTGTCGTGTGCTGGGTCATCAATGAGGTGTGGGTGAGGCATGGAGTGTGAGGGGAGAACGATAATGCTGAGGGTGAGAGTGAAGTAGGTCTCTGGCCAACTGTTCCCATAACAATATTCAAGAGGGTAAAGCCGCACTCAGACTGCTGCCATTTGGCATTTTTCGCAGGACGCGGGTTTTCCTAGGATTGTGGCTACAGTAGAGTTCATGAGCATGACCCGGACGCACCTTCTTCAGAAGGATCAGAGCGGCTCTCTCCATCAGCCACGTGGGTCAGGGCAATGTCGCAGAAAAGAAACACACATTGCCTTGGCTCTGGGTGACATGATCCTTAATGCTGCCAAGGTGGTCAGCTGCCACCTCACCAAAGTCACTCCCAAGGCAGAGGCCTCAAGCCCGGAGCTAGGAAACTGCTCCCCTCACCGAGCACATTCTGTCTCGAGGAAACGGTCGCTGCTGTGATGCCACAGAACCTGCAGGCAACACTGCTGCAGTTGCAGCGTCCTCCACTAGAGGGCCTGAATTGCCCCAGCCTGGAAAGGTCCATCATCTTAGACAGCAAACATTAATTCTTCAGGCACATATACATACATATATGAGGGCGCATATTTATGTGTATAAGAAGAGCTATGCCATGGCAGCTCCAAATGTGAGAAATACCAGTACCGTGTCCACCACACCGGCTGCATTTATCCTACTTTCACAGGCCTCTGATGGCCTTGGACATCATCAGGTTTCAAGGCGATATTCAAAGTGGTCGCCCCCAGTGCCGTGTTTGCTCCTAGGTTCACATTATGCATTTGGTCTGGTATTTGTGTTGGGGCTCACGTGTGAAGCCCATGCTTGGGTTGCGAGCTGTGGATGGGTATCATCGCAGGGGTTACAATCTTTCGGATTTCCCCCCAATGCAATGAGGGGCGGTAAGCCACTTTCAGGCTGAGCGAGAGTTTGTTGGCTTAAGGATCACAGTGTACATGGAAAGGTGACCTCTCATATTCAACGTAGCTTTGAATGTTAGGGACAGTGTCACGCATTTGAATTAGCGTATAAAGTTGAGGTTCTGTGTGGGTTGGTCGTTTCCCTTTACGCTTCTTGTGTTATGCATTGTGGCTGTGTTTGGTGTGCAGTGTGCAGTGTGTTGAGTGTGTGTGGTGTGCTGTGTTGTCTACTAAGTTGTGTGGTTGTGTGTTTTGTGTGTGTGGTATGTGTGGTGTGCATACTCTGCATTGTGCGTTGCGTGGTACTGTGTGTGCTTGTTGCCTGTGTTGTGATGTGCGTGTGTTAGGTTGTGTGTAATGTGTGTGCTGTGTTGGGCGAGATGTCTGTCTTGTAAGTGTGTTGTTTTCCTTGGTTGTGTGCGTTGACTGTGTCATTCCGTCCTTAGTTTTGAATGTATTGTGTCTGTTGTGCTGAGTGTGTTGTGTGTTTATGGTGGGTGCATTGTGTTTACCGCCTGTTGGGAGCAATTTATATGTGTTGTGTGTGTGCTTGTGCTTTGTGTGTTCTGTGTGGTTGTACGCTCTGTTTGTGTTCTTTGCATTGATTGCTCTCAGCTGTGCTGAGCGTGTTGTGTAGTATTGTGTGTGTTCCTCTGTGTGTGTTGCATCCTGTGTCCGTGATCGTGTGGGTTGTGTATTGTGTGTGTGTGTGTGCGTGTGTGTGTGTGTGTGTGTGTCTTTCCCTGCATCATGTGCGGTGTGTGATCCGTGTGTCCTCTGTGTTTTGTATTGTGTGATGTACTGTGCTCTGTGCTGTGTGTATGGTCCTTTGTATGTTTAGCGTAGTGCGTGTTTAGTGTTCGGTGTGTGTTGCGTGCTGTTGTGTTCACTGTGCGTGCTGTGACTGTTATTTTGTGTGTTTGTGTGCTGTGTTTGTGTTGGTTATTTCAGAGTTTGCAGGCTGGCGGTGTGCATGGTGTGTGTTGAATGTGTGCTTCTGTGGGTGGGTTAGGAATGTGAAGTGTGTTGCAACTGTCCTGTGTTCTTCGTGTTGTGGGTTATGTGCGGTATTTCGTGTCCTGTGCTGTGGGTTGTGTGTGCTTTGAAATTGCGATTATCTTTTCTGCATGGTGTTGTTTGTGTGTGCGTGGGGGGGCTTGGATGTGTGAAATCTCTGTGTATGAGATGTGTTGTCTGTGTGATTTTTTGTGTGTGATTCCCTGTGTGTGATATGCGAAGCTGTGATTCATCTGGGTTTATTCGGGTTGCATGATGTGTGTGGACCGTGTGTGTTGATTCCTGTGTTTCGCTGCCATGGTTGTGCTGTGCGTAAGCTCGTTGATGTGTTACGTGCGTTGTAGTTTCCCTGTTCCGTTATGTGTGTTTGTTGTGTGGTTTAGTGTGTTTCCTGTGATCCTTGTTTGTGTGCTGTGTTGAGATTGCTGTGTGTCGTGTGCTGGGTCATCAATGAGGTGTGGGTGAGGCATGGAGTGTGAGGGGAGAACGATAATGCTGAGGGTGAGAGTGAAGTAGGTCTCTGGCCAACTGTTCCCATAACAATATTCAAGAGGGTAAAGCCGCACTCAGACTGCTGCCATTTGGCATTTTTCGCAGGACGCGGGTTTTCCTAGGATTGTGGCTACAGTAGAGTTCATGAGCATGACCCGGACGCACCTTCTTCAGAAGGATCTGAACGGCTCTCTCCATCAGCCACGTGGGTCAGGGCAATGTCGCAGAAAAGAAACACACATTGCCTTGGCTCTGGGTGACATGATCCTTAATGCTGCCAAGGTGGTCAGCTGCCACCTCACCAAAGTCACTCCCAAGGCAGAGGCCTCAAGCCCGGAGCTAGGAAACTGCTCCCCTCACCGAGCACATTCTGTCTCGAGGAAACGGTCGCTGCTGTGATGCCACAGAACCTGCAGGCAACACTGCTGCAGTTGCAGCGTCCTCCACTAGAGGGCCTGAATTGCCCCAGCCTGGAAAGGTCCATCATCTTAGACAGCAAACATTAATTCTTCAGGCACATATACATACATATATGAGGGCGCATATTTATGTGTATAAGAAGAGCTATGCCATGGCAGCTCCAAATGTGAGAAATACCAGTACCGTGTCCACCACACCGGCTGCATTTATCCTACTTTCACAGGCCTCTGATGGCCTTGGACATCATCAGGTTTCAAGGCGATATTCAAAGTGGTCGCCCCCAGTGCCGTGTTTGCTCCTAGGTTCACATTATGCATTTGGTCTGGTATTTGTGTTGGGGCTCACGTGTGAAGCCCATGCTTGGGTTGCGAGCTGTGGATGGGTATCATCGCAGGGGTTACAATCTTTCGGATTTCCCCCCAATGCAATGAGGGGCGGTAAGCCACTTTCAGGCTGAGCGAGAGTTTGTTGGCTTAAGGATCACAGTGTACATGGAAAGGTGACCTCTCATATTCAACGTAGCTTTGAATGTTAGGGACAGTGTCACGCATTTGAATTAGCGTATAAAGTTGAGGTTCTGTGTGGGTTGGTCGTTTCCCTTTACGCTTCTTGTGTTATGCATTGTGGCTGTGTTTGGTGTGCAGTGTGCAGTGTGTTGAGTGTGTGTGGTGTGCTGTGTTGTCTACTAAGTTGTGTGGTTGTGTGTTTTGTGTGTGTGGTATGTGTGGTGTGCATACTCTGCATTGTGCGTTGCGTGGTACTGTGTGTGCTTGTTGCCTGTGTTGTGATGTGCGTGTGTTAGGTTGTGTGTAATGTGTGTGCTGTGTTGGGCGAGATGTCTGTCTTGTAAGTGTGTTGTTTTCCTTGGTTGTGTGCGTTGACTGTGTCAATCCGTCCTTAGTTTTGAATGTATTGTGTCTGTTGTGTTGAGTGTGTTGTGTGTTTATGGTGGGTGCATTGTGTTTACCGTCTGTTGGGAGCGATTTATATGTGTTGTGTGTGTGCTTGTGCTTTGTGTGTTCTGTGTGGTTGTACGCTGTTTGTGTTCTTTGCATTGATTGCTCTCAGCTGTGCTGAGAGTGTTGTGTATTATTGTGTGTGTTCCACTGTGTGTGTTGCATCCTGTGTCCGTGATCGTGTGGGTTGTGTATTGTGTGTGTGTGTGTGTGTGATTCCGTGTGTCTTTCCCTCCTCATGTGCAGGGTGTGATCCGTGTGTAGTCTCTGTTTTGTATTGTGTGATGTACTGTGCTCTGTGCTGTGTATATGGTCCTTTGTATGTTTAGCGTAGTGCGGGTTTAGTGTTCGGTGTGTGTTGCGTGCTGTTTTGTTCACTGTGCGTGCTGTGACTGTTATTTTGTGTGTTTGTGTGCTGTGTTTGTGTTGGTTATTTCAAAGTTTGCAGGCTGGCGGTGTGCATGGTGTGTGTTGAATGTGTGCTTCTGTGGGTGGGTTAGGAATGTGAAGTGTGTTGCAACTGTCCTGTGTTCTTCGTGTTGTGGGTTATGTGCGGTATTTCGTGTCCTGTGCTGTGGGTTGTGTGTGCTTTGAAATTGCGATTATCTTTTCTGCATGGTGTTGTTTGTGTGTGCGTGGGGGGGCTTGGATGTGTGAAATCTCTGTGTATGAGATGTGTTGTCTGTGTGATTTTTTGTGTGTGATTCCCTGTGTGTGATATGCGAAGCTGTGATTCATCTGGGTTTATTCGGGTTGCATGATGTGTGTGGACCGTGTGTGTTGATTCCTGTGTTTCGCTGCCATGGTTGTGCTGTGCGTAAGCTCGTTGATGTGTTACGTGCGTTGTAGTTTCCCTGTTCCGTTATGTGTGTTTGTTGTGTGGTTTAGTGTGTTTCCTGTGATCCTTGTTTGTGTGCTGTGTTGAGATTGCTGTGTGTCGTGTGCTGGGTCATCAATGAGGTGTGGGTGAGGCATGGAGTGTGAGGGGAGAACGATAATGCTGAGGGTGAGAGTGGAGTAGGTCTCTGGCCAACTGTTCCCATAACAATATTCAAGAGGGTAAAGCCGCACTCAGACTGCTGCCATTTGGCATTTTTCGCAGGACGCGGGTTTTCCTAGGATTGTGGCTACAGTAGAGTTCATGAGCATGACCCGGACGCACCTTCTTCAGAAGGATCAGAGCGGCTCTCTCCATCAGCCACGTGGGTCAGGGCAATGTCGCAGAAAAGAAACACACATTGCCTTGGCTCTGGGTGACATGATCCTTAATGCTGCCAAGGTGGTCAGCTGCCACCTCACCAAAGTCACTCCCAAGGCAGAGGCCTCAAGCCCGGAGCTAGGAAACTGCTCCCCTCACCGAGCACATTCTGTCTCGAGGAAACGGTCGCTGCTGTGATGCCACAGAACCTGCAGGCAACACTGCTGCAGTTGCAGCGTCCTCCACTAGAGGGCCTGAATTGCCCCAGCCTGGAAAGGTCCATCATCTTAGACAGCAAACATTGATTCTTCAGGCACATATACATACATATATGAGGGCGCATATTTATGTGTATAAGAAGAGCTATGCCATGGCAGCTCCAAATGTGAGAAATACCAGTACCGTGTCCACCACACCGGCTGCATTTATCCTACTTTCACAGGCCTCTGATGGCCTTGGACATCATCAGGTTTCAAGGCGATATTCAAAGTGGTCGCCCCCAGTGCCGTGTTTGCTCCTAGGTTCACATTATGCATTTGGTCTGGTATTTGTGTTGGGGCTCACGTGTGAAGCCCATGCTTGGGTTGCGAGCTGTGGATGGGTATCATCGCAGGGGTTACAATCTTTCGGATTTCCCCCCAATGCAATGAGGGGCGGTAAGCCACTTTCAGGCTGAGCGAGAGTTTGTTGGCTTAAGGATCACAGTGTACATGGAAAGGTGACCTCTCATATTCAACGTAGCTTTGAATGTTAGGGACAGTGTCACGCATTTGAATTAGCGTATAAAGTTGAGGTTCTGTGTGGGTTGGTCGTTTCCCTTTACGCTTCTTGTGTTATGCATTGTGGCTGTGTTTGGTGTGCAGTGTGCAGTGTGTTGAGTGTGTGTGGTGTGCTGTGTTGTCTACTAAGTTGTGTGGTTGTGTGTTTTGTGTGTGTGGTTTGTGTGGTGTGCATACTCTGCATTGTGCGTTGCGTGGTACTGTGTGTGCTTGTTGCCTGTGTTGTGATGTGCGTGTGTTAGGTTGTGTGTAATGTGTGTGCTGTGTTGGGCGAGATGTCTGTCTTGTAAGTGTGTTGTTTTCCTTGGTTGTGTGCGTTGACTGTGTCATTCCGTCCTTAGTTTTGAATGTATTGTGTCTGTTGTGCTGAGTGTGTTGTGTGTTTATGGTGGGTGCATTGTGTTTACCGCCTGTTGGGAGCAATTTATATGTGTTGTGTGTGTGCTTGTGCTTTGTGTGTTCTGTGTGGTTGTACGCTCTGTTTGTGTTCTTTGCATTGATTGCTCTCAGCTGTGCTGAGCGTGTTGTGTAGTATTGTGTGTGTTCCTCTGTGTGTGTTGCATCCTGTGTCCGTGATCGTGTGGGTTGTGTATTGTGTGTGTGTGTGTGCGTGTGTGTGTGTGTGTGTGTGTCTTTCCCTGCATCATGTGCGGTGTGTGATCCGTGTGTCCTCTGTGTTTTGTATTGTGTGATGTACTGTGCTCTGTGCTGTGTGTATGGTCCTTTGTATGTTTAGCGTAGTGCGTGTTTAGTGTTCGGTGTGTGTTGCGTGCTGTTGTGTTCACTGTGCGTGCTGTGACTGTTATTTTGTGTGTTTGTGTGCTGTGTTTGTGTTGGTTATTTCAGAGTTTGCAGGCTGGCGGTGTGCATGGTGTGTGTTGAATGTGTGCTTCTGTGGGTGGGTTAGGAATGTGAAGTGTGTTGCAACTGTCCTGTGTTCTTCGTGTTGTGGGTTATGTGCGGTATTTCGTGTCCTGTGCTGTGGGTTGTGTGTGCTTTGAAATTGCGATTATCTTTTCTGCATGGTGTTGTTTGTGTGTGCGTGGGGGGGCTTGGATGTGTGAAATCTCTGTGTATGAGATGTGTTGTCTGTGTGATTTTTTGTGTGTGATTCCCTGTGTGTGATATGCGAAGCTGTGATTCATCTGGGTTTATTCGGGTTGCATGATGTGTGTGGACCGTGTGTGTTGATTCCTGTGTTTCGCTGCCATGGTTGTGCTGTGCGTAAGCTCGTTGATGTGTTACGTGCGTTGTAGTTTCCCTGTTCCGTTATGTGTGTTTGTTGTGTGGTTTAGTGTGTTTCCTGTGATCCTTGTTTGTGTGCTGTGTTGAGATTGCTGTGTGTCGTGTGCTGTGTCATCAATGAGGTGTGGGTGAGGCATGGAGTGTGAGGGGAGAACGATAATGCTGAGGGTGAGAGTGAAGTAGGTCTCTGGCCAACTGTTCCCATAACAATATTCAAGAGGGTAAAGCCGCACTCAGACTGCTGCCATTTGGCATTTTTCGCAGGACGCGGGTTTTCCTAGGATTGTGGCTACAGTAGAGTTCATGAGCATGACCCGGACGCACCTTCTTCAGAAGGATCAGAGCGGCTCTCTCCATCAGCCACGTGGGTCAGGGCAATGTCGCAGAAAAGAAACACACATTGCCTTGGCTCTGGGTGACATGATCCTTAATGCTGCCAAGGTGGTCAGCTGCCACCTCACCAAAGTCACTCCCAAGGCAGAGGCCTCAAGCCCGGAGCTAGGAAACTGCTCCCCTCACCGAGCACATTCTGTCTCGAGGAAACTGTCGCTGCTGTGATGCCACAGAACCTGCAGGCAACACTGCTGCAGTTGCAGCGTCCTCCACTAGAGGGCCTGAATTGCCCCAGCCTGGAAAGGTCCATCATCTTAGACAGCAAACATTAATTCTTCAGGCACATATACATACATATATGAGGGCGCATATTTATGTGTATAAGAAGAGCTAAGCCATGGCAGCTCCAAATGTGAGAAATACCAGTACCGTGTCCACCACACCGGCTGCATTTATCCTACTTTCAGAGGCCTCTGATGGCCTTGGACATCATCAGGTTTCAAGGCGATATTCAAAGTGGTCGCCCCCAGTGCCGTGTTTGCTCCTAGGTTCACATTATGCATTTGGTCTGGTATTTGTGTTGGGGCTCACGTGTGAAGCCCATGCTTGGGTTGCGAGCTGTGGATGGGTATCATCGCAGGGGTTACAATGTTTCGCATTTCCCCCCAATGCAATGAGGGGCGGTAAGCCACTTTCAGGCTGAGCGAGAGTTTGTTGGCTTAAGGATCACAGTGTACATTTAAAGGTGACCTCTCATATTCAACATAGCTTTGAATGTTAGGGACAGTGTCACGCATTTGAATTAGCGTATAAAGTTGAGGTTCTGTGTGGGTTGGTCGTTTCCCTTTACGCTTCTTGTGTTATGCATTGTGGCTGTGTTTGGTGTGCAGTGTGCAGTGTGTTGAGTGTGTGTGGTGTGCTGTGTTGTCTACTAAGTTGTGTGGTTGTGTGTTTTGTGTGGTGTGCATACTCTGCATTGTGCGTTGCGTGGTACTGTGTGTGCTTGTTGCCTGTGTTGTGATGTGCGTGTGTTAGGTGTGTGTAGTGTGTGTGCTGTGTTGGGCGAGATGTCTGTCTTGTAAGTGTGTTGTTTTCCTTGGTTGTGTGCGTTGACTGTGTCAATCCGTCCTTAGTTTTGAATGTATTGTGTCTGTTGTGTTGAGTGTGTTGTGTGTTTATGGTGGGTGCATTGTGTTTACCGTCTGTTGGGAGCGATTTATATGTGTTGTGTGTGTGCTTGTGCTTTGTGTGTTCTGTGTGGTTGTACGCTGTTTGTGTTCTTTGCATTGATTGCTCTCAGCTGTGCTGAGAGTGTTGTGTATTATTGTGTGTGTTCCACTGTGTGTGTTGCATCCTGTGTCCGTGATCGTGTGGGTTGTGTATTGTGTGTGTGTGTGTGTGTGATTCCGTGTGTCTTTCCCTCCTCATGTGCAGGGTGTGATCCGTGTGTAGTCTCTGTTTTGTATTGTGTGATGTACTGTGCTCTGTGCTGTGTATATGGTCCTTTGTATGTTTAGCGTAGTGCGGGTTTAGTGTTCGGTGTGTGTTGCGTGCTGTTTTGTTCACTGTGCGTGCTGTGACTGTTATTTTGTGTGTTTGTGTGCTGTGTTTGTGTTGGTTATTTCAAAGTTTGCAGGCTGGCGGTGTGCATGGTGTGTGTTGAATGTGTGCTTCTGTGGGTGGGTTAGGAATGTGAAGTGTGTTGCAACTGTCCTGTGTTCTTCGTGTTGTGGGTTATGTGCGGTATTTCGTGTCCTGTGCTGTGGGTTGTGTGTGCTTTGAAATTGCGATTATCTTTTCTGCATGGTGTTGTTTGTGTGTGCGTGGGGGGGCTTGGATGTGTGAAATCTCTGTGTATGAGATGTGTTGTCTGTGTGATTTTTTGTGTGTGATTCCCTGTGTGTGATATGCGAAGCTGTGATTCATCTGGGTTTATTCGGGTTGCATGATGTGTGTGGACCGTGTGTGTTGATTCCTGTGTTTCGCTGCCATGGTTGTGCTGTGCGTAAGCTCGTTGATGTGTTACGTGCGTTGTAGTTTCCCTGTTCCGTTATGTGTGTTTGTTGTGTGGTTTAGTGTGTTTCCTGTGATCCTTGTTTGTGTGCTGTGTTGAGATTGCTGTGTGTCGTGTGCTGGGTCATCAATGAGGTGTGGGTGAGGCATGGAGTGTGAGGGGAGAACGATAATGCTGAGGGTGAGAGTGGAGTAGGTCTCTGGCCAACTGTTCCCATAACAATATTCAAGAGGGTAAAGCCGCACTCAGACTGCTGCCATTTGGCATTTTTCGCAGGACGCGGGTTTTCCTAGGATTGTGGCTACAGTAGAGTTCATGAGCATGACCCGGACGCACCTTCTTCAGAAGGATCAGAGCGGCTCTCTCCATCAGCCACGTGGGTCAGGGCAATGTCGCAGAAAAGAAACACACATTGCCTTGGCTCTGGGTGACATGATCCTTAATGCTGCCAAGGTGGTCAGCTGCCACCTCACCAAAGTCACTCCCAAGGCAGAGGCCTCAAGCCCGGAGCTAGGAAACTGCTCCCCTCACCGAGCACATTCTGTCTCGAGGAAACGGTCGCTGCTGTGATGCCACAGAACCTGCAGGCAACACTGCTGCAGTTGCAGCGTCCTCCACTAGAGGGCCTGAATTGCCCCAGCCTGGAAAGGTCCATCATCTTAGACAGCAAACATTGATTCTTCAGGCACATATACATACATATATGAGGGCGCATATTTATGTGTATAAGAAGAGCTATGCCATGGCAGCTCCAAATGTGAGAAATACCAGTACCGTGTCCACCACACCGGCTGCATTTATCCTACTTTCACAGGCCTCTGATGGCCTTGGACATCATCAGGTTTCAAGGCGATATTCAAAGTGGTCGCCCCCAGTGCCGTGTTTGCTCCTAGGTTCACATTATGCATTTGGTCTGGTATTTGTGTTGGGGCTCACGTGTGAAGCCCATGCTTGGGTTGCGAGCTGTGGATGGGTATCATCGCAGGGGTTACAATCTTTCGGATTTCCCCCCAATGCAATGAGGGGCGGTAAGCCACTTTCAGGCTGAGCGAGAGTTTGTTGGCTTAAGGATCACAGTGTACATGGAAAGGTGACCTCTCATATTCAACGTAGCTTTGAATGTTAGGGACAGTGTCACGCATTTGAATTAGCGTATAAAGTTGAGGTTCTGTGTGGGTTGGTCGTTTCCCTTTACGCTTCTTGTGTTATGCATTGTGGCTGTGTTTGGTGTGCAGTGTGCAGTGTGTTGAGTGTGTGTGGTGTGCTGTGTTGTCTACTAAGTTGTGTGGTTGTGTGTTTTGTGTGTGTGGTTTGTGTGGTGTGCATACTCTGCATTGTGCGTTGCGTGGTACTGTGTGTGCTTGTTGCCTGTGTTGTGATGTGCGTGTGTTAGGTTGTGTGTAATGTGTGTGCTGTGTTGGGCGAGATGTCTGTCTTGTAAGTGTGTTGTTTTCCTTGGTTGTGTGCGTTGACTGTGTCATTCCGTCCTTAGTTTTGAATGTATTGTGTCTGTTGTGCTGAGTGTGTTGTGTGTTTATGGTGGGTGCATTGTGTTTACCGCCTGTTGGGAGCAATTTATATGTGTTGTGTGTGTGCTTGTGCTTTGTGTGTTCTGTGTGGTTGTACGCTCTGTTTGTGTTCTTTGCATTGATTGCTCTCAGCTGTGCTGAGCGTGTTGTGTAGTATTGTGTGTGTTCCTCTGTGTGTGTTGCATCCTGTGTCCGTGATCGTGTGGGTTGTGTATTGTGTGTGTGTGTGTGCGTGTGTGTGTGTGTGTGTGTGTCTTTCCCTGCATCATGTGCGGTGTGTGATCCGTGTGTCCTCTGTGTTTTGTATTGTGTGATGTACTGTGCTCTGTGCTGTGTGTATGGTCCTTTGTATGTTTAGCGTAGTGCGTGTTTAGTGTTCGGTGTGTGTTGCGTGCTGTTGTGTTCACTGTGCGTGCTGTGACTGTTATTTTGTGTGTTTGTGTGCTGTGTTTGTGTTGGTTATTTCAGAGTTTGCAGGCTGGCGGTGTGCATGGTGTGTGTTGAATGTGTGCTTCTGTGGGTGGGTTAGGAATGTGAAGTGTGTTGCAACTGTCCTGTGTTCTTCGTGTTGTGGGTTATGTGCGGTATTTCGTGTCCTGTGCTGTGGGTTGTGTGTGCTTTGAAATTGCGATTATCTTTTCTGCATGGTGTTGTTTGTGTGTGCGTGGGGGGGCTTGGATGTGTGAAATCTCTGTGTATGAGATGTGTTGTCTGTGTGATTTTTTGTGTGTGATTCCCTGTGTGTGATATGCGAAGCTGTGATTCATCTGGGTTTATTCGGGTTGCATGATGTGTGTGGACCGTGTGTGTTGATTCCTGTGTTTCGCTGCCATGGTTGTGCTGTGCGTAAGCTCGTTGATGTGTTACGTGCGTTGTAGTTTCCCTGTTCCGTTATGTGTGTTTGTTGTGTGGTTTAGTGTGTTTCCTGTGATCCTTGTTTGTGTGCTGTGTTGAGATTGCTGTGTGTCGTGTGCTGTGTCATCAATGAGGTGTGGGTGAGGCATGGAGTGTGAGGGGAGAACGATAATGCTGAGGGTGAGAGTGAAGTAGGTCTCTGGCCAACTGTTCCCATAACAATATTCAAGAGGGTAAAGCCGCACTCAGACTGCTGCCATTTGGCATTTTTCGCAGGACGCGGGTTTTCCTAGGATTGTGGCTACAGTAGAGTTCATGAGCATGACCCGGACGCACCTTCTTCAGAAGGATCAGAGCGGCTCTCTCCATCAGCCACGTGGGTCAGGGCAATGTCGCAGAAAAGAAACACACATTGCCTTGGCTCTGGGTGACATGATCCTTAATGCTGCCAAGGTGGTCAGCTGCCACCTCACCAAAGTCACTCCCAAGGCAGAGGCCTCAAGCCCGGAGCTAGGAAACTGCTCCCCTCACCGAGCACATTCTGTCTCGAGGAAACTGTCGCTGCTGTGATGCCACAGAACCTGCAGGCAACACTGCTGCAGTTGCAGCGTCCTCCACTAGAGGGCCTGAATTGCCCCAGCCTGGAAAGGTCCATCATCTTAGACAGCAAACATTAATTCTTCAGGCACATATACATACATATATGAGGGCGCATATTTATGTGTATAAGAAGAGCTAAGCCATGGCAGCTCCAAATGTGAGAAATACCAGTACCGTGTCCACCACACCGGCTGCATTTATCCTACTTTCAGAGGCCTCTGATGGCCTTGGACATCATCAGGTTTCAAGGCGATATTCAAAGTGGTCGCCCCCAGTGCCGTGTTTGCTCCTAGGTTCACATTATGCATTTGGTCTGGTATTTGTGTTGGGGCTCACGTGTGAAGCCCATGCTTGGGTTGCGAGCTGTGGATGGGTATCATCGCAGGGGTTACAATGTTTCGCATTTCCCCCCAATGCAATGAGGGGCGGTAAGCCACTTTCAGGCTGAGCGAGAGTTTGTTGGCTTAAGGATCACAGTGTACATTTAAAGGTGACCTCTCATATTCAACATAGCTTTGAATGTTAGGGACAGTGTCACGCATTTGAATTAGCGTATAAAGTTGAGGTTCTGTGTGGGTTGGTCGTTTCCCTTTACGCTTCTTGTGTTATGCATTGTGGCTGTGTTTGGTGTGCAGTGTGCAGTGTGTTGAGTGTGTGTGGTGTGCTGTGTTGTCTACTAAGTTGTGTGGTTGTGTGTTTTGTGTGGTGTGCATACTCTGCATTGTGCGTTGCGTGGTACTGTGTGTGCTTGTTGCCTGTGTTGTGATGTGCGTGTGTTAGGTTGTGTGTAGTGTGTGTGCTGTGTTGGGCGAGATGTCTGTCTTGTAAGTGTGTTGTTTTCCTTGGTTGTGTGCGTTGACTGTGTCAATCCGTCCTTAGTTTTGAATGTATTGTGTCTGTTGTGTTGAGTGTGTTGTGTGTTTATGGTGGGTGCATTGTGTTTACCGTCTGTTGGGAGCGATTTATATGTGTTGTGTGTGTGCTTGTGCTTTGTGTGTTCTGTGTGGTTGTACGCTGTTTGTGTTCTTTGCATTGATTGCTCTCAGCTGTGCTGAGAGTGTTGTGTATTATTGTGTGTGTTCCACTGTGTGTGTTGCATCCTGTGTCCGTGATCGTGTGGGTTGTGTATTGTGTGTGTGTGTGTGTGTGATTCCGTGTGTCTTTCCCTCCTCATGTGCAGGGTGTGATCCGTGTGTAGTCTCTGTTTTGTATTGTGTGATGTACTGTGCTCTGTGCTGTGTATATGGTCCTTTGTATGTTTAGCGTAGTGCGGGTTTAGTGTTCGGTGTGTGTTGCGTGCTGTTTTGTTCACTGTGCGTGCTGTGACTGTTATTTTGTGTGTTTGTGTGCTGTGTTTGTGTTGGTTATTTCAAAGTTTGCAGGCTGGCGGTGTGCATGGTGTGTTGAATGTGTGCTTCTGTGGGTGGGTTAGGAATGTGAAGTGTGTTGCAACTGTCCTGTGTTCTTCGTGTTGTGGGTTATGTGCGGTATTTCGTGTCCTGTGCTGTGGGTTGTGTGTGCTTTGAAATTGCGATTATCTTTTCTGCATGGTGTTGTTTGTGTGTGCGTGGGGGGGCTTGGATGTGTGAAATCTCTGTGTATGAGATGTGTTGTCTGTGTGATTTTTTGTGTGTGATTCCCTGTGTGTGATATGCGAAGCTGTGATTCATCTGGGTTTATTCGGGTTGCATGATGTGTGTGGACCGTGTGTGTTGATTCCTGTGTTTCGCTGCCATGGTTGTGCTGTGCGTAAGCTCGTTGATGTGTTACGTGCGTTGTAGTTTCCCTGTTCCGTTATGTGTGTTTGTTGTGTGGTTTAGTGTGTTTCCTGTGATCCTTGTTTGTGTGCTGTGTTGAGATTGCTGTGTGTCGTGTGCTGGGTCATCAATGAGGTGTGGGTGAGGCATGGAGTGTGAGGGGAGAACGATAATGCTGAGGGTGAGAGTGAAGTAGGTCTCTGGCCAACTGTTCCCATAACAATATTCAAGAGGGTAAAGCCGCACTCAGACTGCTGCCATTTGGCATTTTTCGCAGGACGCGGGTTTTCCTAGGATTGTGGCTACAGTAGAGTTCATGAGCATGA
Source organism: Manis pentadactyla (assembly GCF_030020395.1). Taxonomy (NCBI): domain Eukaryota; kingdom Metazoa; phylum Chordata; class Mammalia; order Pholidota; family Manidae; genus Manis; species Manis pentadactyla. The sequence continues at coordinate 28,968,594 of NC_080033.1, forward strand.
CCCGGACGCACCTTCTTCAGAAGGATCAGAGCGGCTCTCTCCATCAGCCACGTGGGTCAGGGCAATGTCGCAGAAAAGAAACACACATTGCCTTGGCTCTGGGTGACATGATCCTTAATGCTGCCAAGGTGGTCAGCTGCCACCTCACCAAAGTCACTCCCAAGGCAGAGGCCTCAAGCCCGGAGCTAGGAAACTGCTCCCCTCACCGAGCACATTCTGTCTCGAGGAAACGGTCGCTGCTGTGATGCCACAGAACCTGCAGGCAACACTGCTGCAGTTGCAGCGTCCTCCACTAGAGGGCCTGAATTGCCCCAGCCTGGAAAGGTCCATCATCTTAGACAGCAAACATTAATTCTTCAGGCACATATACATACATATATGAGGGCGCATATTTATGTGTATAAGAAGAGCTATGCCATGGCAGCTCCAAATGTGAGAAATACCAGTACCGTGTCCACCACACCGGCTGCATTTATCCTACTTTCACAGGCCTCTGATGGCCTTGGACATCATCAGGTTTCAAGGCGATATTCAAAGTGGTCGCCCCCAGTGCCGTGTTTGCTCCTAGGTTCACATTATGCATTTGGTCTGGTATTTGTGTTGGGGCTCACGTGTGAAGCCCATGCTTGGGTTGCGAGCTGTGGATGGGTATCATCGCAGGGGTTACAATCTTTCGGATTTCCCCCCAATGCAATGAGGGGCGGTAAGCCACTTTCAGGCTGAGCGAGAGTTTGTTGGCTTAAGGATCACAGTGTACATGGAAAGGTGACCTCTCATATTCAACGTAGCTTTGAATGTTAGGGACAGTGTCACGCATTTGAATTAGCGTATAAAGTTGAGGTTCTGTGTGGGTTGGTCGTTTCCCTTTACGCTTCTTGTGTTATGCATTGTGGCTGTGTTTGGTGTGCAGTGTGCAGTGTGTTGAGTGTGTGTGGTGTGCTGTGTTGTCTACTAAGTTGTGTGGTTGTGTGTTTTGTGTGTGTGGTATGTGTGGTGTGCATACTCTGCATTGTGCGTTGCGTGGTACTGTGTGTGCTTGTTGCCTGTGTTGTGATGTGCGTGTGTTAGGTTGTGTGTAATGTGTGTGCTGTGTTGGGCGAGATGTCTGTCTTGTAAGTGTGTTGTTTTCCTTGGTTGTGTGCGTTGACTGTGTCAATCCGTCCTTAGTTTTGAATGTATTGTGTCTGTTGTGTTGAGTGTGTTGTGTGTTTATGGTGGGTGCATTGTGTTTACCGTCTGTTGGGAGCGATTTATATGTGTTGTGTGTGTGCTTGTGCTTTGTGTGTTCTGTGTGGTTGTACGCTGTTTGTGTTCTTTGCATTGATTGCTCTCAGCTGTGCTGAGAGTGTTGTGTATTATTGTGTGTGTTCCACTGTGTGTGTTGCATCCTGTGTCCGTGATCGTGTGGGTTGTGTATTGTGTGTGTGTGTGTGTGTGATTCCGTGTGTCTTTCCCTCCTCATGTGCAGGGTGTGATCCGTGTGTAGTCTCTGTTTTGTATTGTGTGATGTACTGTGCTCTGTGCTGTGTATATGGTCCTTTGTATGTTTAGCGTAGTGCGGGTTTAGTGTTCGGTGTGTGTTGCGTGCTGTTTTGTTCACTGTGCGTGCTGTGACTGTTATTTTGTGTGTTTGTGTGCTGTGTTTGTGTTGGTTATTTCAAAGTTTGCAGGCTGGCGGTGTGCATGGTGTGTGTTGAATGTGTGCTTCTGTGGGTGGGTTAGGAATGTGAAGTGTGTTGCAACTGTCCTGTGTTCTTCGTGTTGTGGGTTATGTGCGGTATTTCGTGTCCTGTGCTGTGGGTTGTGTGTGCTTTGAAATTGCGATTATCTTTTCTGCATGGTGTTGTTTGTGTGTGCGTGGGGGGGCTTGGATGTGTGAAATCTCTGTGTATGAGATGTGTTGTCTGTGTGATTTTTTGTGTGTGATTCCCTGTGTGTGATATGCGAAGCTGTGATTCATCTGGGTTTATTCGGGTTGCATGATGTGTGTGGACCGTGTGTGTTGATTCCTGTGTTTCGCTGCCATGGTTGTGCTGTGCGTAAGCTCGTTGATGTGTTACGTGCGTTGTAGTTTCCCTGTTCCGTTATGTGTGTTTGTTGTGTGGTTTAGTGTGTTTCCTGTGATCCTTGTTTGTGTGCTGTGTTGAGATTGCTGTGTGTCGTGTGCTGGGTCATCAATGAGGTGTGGGTGAGGCATGGAGTGTGAGGGGAGAACGATAATGCTGAGGGTGAGAGTGAAGTAGGTCTCTGGCCAACTGTTCCCATAACAATATTCAAGAGGGTAAAGCCGCACTCAGACTGCTGCCATTTGGCATTTTTCGCAGGACGCGGGTTTTCCTAGGATTGTGGCTACAGTAGAGTTCATGAGCATGACCCGGACGCACCTTCTTCAGAAGGATCAGAGCGGCTCTCTCCATCAGCCACGTGGGTCAGGGCAATGTCGCAGAAAAGAAACACACATTGCCTTGGCTCTGGGTGACATGATCCTTAATGCTGCCAAGGTGGTCAGCTGCCACCTCACCAAAGTCACTCCCAAGGCAGAGGCCTCAAGCCCGGAGCTAGGAAACTGCTCCCCTCACCGAGCACATTCTGTCTCGAGGAAACGGTCGCTGCTGTGATGCCACAGAACCTGCAGGCAACACTGCTGCAGTTGCAGCGTCCTCCACTAGAGGGCCTGAATTGCCCCAGCCTGGAAAGGTCCATCATCTTAGACAGCAAACATTGATTCTTCAGGCACATATACATACATATATGAGGGCGCATATTTATGTGTATAAGAAGAGCTATGCCATGGCAGCTCCAAATGTGAGAAATACCAGTACCGTGTCCACCACACCGGCTGCATTTATCCTACTTTCACAGGCCTCTGATGGCCTTGGACATCATCAGGTTTCAAGGCGATATTCAAAGTGGTCGCCCCCAGTGCCGTGTTTGCTCCTAGGTTCACATTATGCATTTGGTCTGGTATTTGTGTTGGGGCTCACGTGTGAAGCCCATGCTTGGGTTGCGAGCTGTGGATGGGTATCATCGCAGGGGTTACAATCTTTCGGATTTCCCCCCAATGCAATGAGGGGCGGTAAGCCACTTTCAGGCTGAGCGAGAGTTTGTTGGCTTAAGGATCACAGTGTACATGGAAAGGTGACCTCTCATATTCAACGTAGCTTTGAATGTTAGGGACAGTGTCACGCATTTGAATTAGCGTATAAAGTTGAGGTTCTGTGTGGGTTGGTCGTTTCCCTTTACGCTTCTTGTGTTATGCATTGTGGCTGTGTTTGGTGTGCAGTGTGCAGTGTGTTGAGTGTGTGTGGTGTGCTGTGTTGTCTACTAAGTTGTGTGGTTGTGTGTTTTGTGTGTGTGGTTTGTGTGGTGTGCATACTCTGCATTGTGCGTTGCGTGGTACTGTGTGTGCTTGTTGCCTGTGTTGTGATGTGCGTGTGTTAGGTTGTGTGTAATGTGTGTGCTGTGTTGGGCGAGATGTCTGTTTTGTAAGTGTGTTGTTTTCCTTGGTTGTGTGCGTTGACTGTGTCATTCCGTCCTTAGTTTTGAATGTATTGTGTCTGTTGTGCTGAGTGTGTTGTGTGTTTATGGTGGGTGCATTGTGTTTACCGCCTGTTGGGAGCAATTTATATGTGTTGTGTGTGTGCTTGTGCTTTGTGTGTTCTGTGTGGTTGTACGCTCTGTTTGTGTTCTTTGCATTGATTGCTCTCAGCTGTGCTGAGCGTGTTGTGTAGTATTGTGTGTGTTCCTCTGTGTGTGTTGCATCCTGTGTCCGTGATCGTGTGGGTTGTGTATTGTGTGTGTGTGTGTGCGTGTGTGTGTGTGTGTGTGTGTCTTTCCCTGCATCATGTGCGGTGTGTGATCCGTGTGTCCTCTGTGTTTTGTATTGTGTGATGTACTGTGCTCTGTGCTGTGTGTATGGTCCTTTGTATGTTTAGCGTAGTGCGTGTTTAGTGTTCGGTGTGTGTTGCGTGCTGTTGTGTTCACTGTGCGTGCTGTGACTGTTATTTTGTGTGTTTGTGTGCTGTGTTTGTGTTGGTTATTTCAGAGTTTGCAGGCTGGCGGTGTGCATGGTGTGTGTTGAATGTGTGCTTCTGTGGGTGGGTTAGGAATGTGAAGTGTGTTGCAACTGTCCTGTGTTCTTCGTGTTGTGGGTTATGTGCGGTATTTCGTGTCCTGTGCTGTGGGTTGTGTGTGCTTTGAAATTGCGATTATCTTTTCTGCATGGTGTTGTTTGTGTGTGCGTGGGGGGGCTTGGATGTGTGAAATCTCTGTGTATGAGATGTGTTGTCTGTGTGATTTTTTGTGTGTGATTCCCTGTGTGTGATATGCGAAGCTGTGATTCATCTGGGTTTATTCGGGTTGCATGATGTGTGTGGACCGTGTGTGTTGATTCCTGTGTTTCGCTGCCATGGTTGTGCTGTGCGTAAGCTCGTTGATGTGTTACGTGCGTTGTAGTTTCCCTGTTCCGTTATGTGTGTTTGTTGTGTGGTTTAGTGTGTTTCCTGTGATCCTTGTTTGTGTGCTGTGTTGAGATTGCTGTGTGTCGTGTGCTGGGTCATCAATGAGGTGTGGGTGAGGCATGGAGTGTGAGGGGAGAACGATAATGCTGAGGGTGAGAGTGAAGTAGGTCTCTGGCCAACTGTTCCCATAACAATATTCAAGAGGGTAAAGCCGCACTCAGACTGCTGCCATTTGGCATTTTTCGCAGGACGCGGGTTTTCCTAGGATTGTGGCTACAGTAGAGTTCATGAGCATGACCCGGACGCACCTTCTTCAGAAGGATCAGAGCGGCTCTCTCCATCAGCCACGTGGGTCAGGGCAATGTCGCAGAAAAGAAACACACATTGCCTTGGCTCTGGGTGACATGATCCTTAATGCTGCCAAGGTGGTCAGCTGCCACCTCACCAAAGTCACTCCCAAGGCAGAGGCCTCAAGCCCGGAGCTAGGAAACTGCTCCCCTCACCGAGCACATTCTGTCTCGAGGAAACGGTCGCTGCTGTGATGCCACAGAACCTGCAGGCAACACTGCTGCAGTTGCAGCGTCCTCCACTAGAGGGCCTGAATTGCCCCAGCCTGGAAAGGTCCATCATCTTAGACAGCAAACATTGATTCTTCAGGCACATATACATACATATATGAGGGCGCATATTTATGTGTATAAGAAGAGCTATGCCATGGCAGCTCCAAATGTGAGAAATACCAGTACCGTGTCCACCACACCGGCTGCATTTATCCTACTTTCACAGGCCTCTGATGGCCTTGGACATCATCAGGTTTCAAGGCGATATTCAAAGTGGTCGCCCCCAGTGCCGTGTTTGCTCCTAGGTTCACATTATGCATTTGGTCTGGTATTTGTGTTGGGGCTCACGTGTGAAGCCCATGCTTGGGTTGCGAGCTGTGGATGGGTATCATCGCAGGGGTTACAATCTTTCGGATTTCCCCCCAATGCAATGAGGGGCGGTAAGCCACTTTCAGGCTGAGCGAGAGTTTGTTGGCTTAAGGATCACAGTGTACATGGAAAGGTGACCTCTCATATTCAACGTAGCTTTGAATGTTAGGGACAGTGTCACGCATTTGAATTAGCGTATAAAGTTGAGGTTCTGTGTGGGTTGGTCGTTTCCCTTTACGCTTCTTGTGTTATGCATTGTGGCTGTGTTTGGTGTGCAGTGTGCAGTGTGTTGAGTGTGTGTGGTGTGCTGTGTTGTCTACTAAGTTGTGTGGTTGTGTGTTTTGTGTGTGTGGTATGTGTGGTGTGCATACTCTGCATTGTGCGTTGCGTGGTACTGTGTGTGCTTGTTGCCTGTGTTGTGATGTGCGTGTGTTAGGTTGTGTGTAATGTGTGTGCTGTGTTGGGCGAGATGTCTGTTTTGTAAGTGTGTTGTTTTCCTTGGTTGTGTGCGTTGACTGTGTCATTCCGTCCTTAGTTTTGAATGTATTGTGTCTGTTGTGCTGAGTGTGTTGTGTGTTTATGGTGGGTGCATTGTGTTTACCGCCTGTTGGGAGCAATTTATATGTGTTGTGTGTGTGCTTGTGCTTTGTGTGTTCTGTGTGGTTGTACGCTCTGTTTGTGTTCTTTGCATTGATTGCTCTCAGCTGTGCTGAGCGTGTTGTGTAGTATTGTGTGTGTTCCTCTGTGTGTGTTGCATCCTGTGTCCGTGATCGTGTGGGTTGTGTATTGTGTGTGTGTGTGTGCGTGTGTGTGTGTGTGTGTGTGTCTTTCCCTGCATCATGTGCGGTGTGTGATCCGTGTGTCCTCTGTGTTTTGTATTGTGTGATGTACTGTGCTCTGTGCTGTGTGTATGGTCCTTTGTATGTTTAGCGTAGTGCGTGTTTAGTGTTCGGTGTGTGTTGCGTGCTGTTGTGTTCACTGTGCGTGCTGTGACTGTTATTTTGTGTGTTTGTGTGCTGTGTTTGTGTTGGTTATTTCAGAGTTTGCAGGCTGGCGGTGTGCATGGTGTGTGTTGAATGTGTGCTTCTGTGGGTGGGTTAGGAATGTGAAGTGTGTTGCAACTGTCCTGTGTTCTTCGTGTTGTGGGTTATGTGCGGTATTTCGTGTCCTGTGCTGTGGGTTGTGTGTGCTTTGAAATTGCGATTATCTTTTCTGCATGGTGTTGTTTGTGTGTGCGTGGGGGGGCTTGGATGTGTGAAATCTCTGTGTATGAGATGTGTTGTCTGTGTGATTTTTTGTGTGTGATTCCCTGTGTGTGATATGCGAAGCTGTGATTCATCTGGGTTTATTCGGGTTGCATGATGTGTGTGGACCGTGTGTGTTGATTCCTGTGTTTCGCTGCCATGGTTGTGCTGTGCGTAAGCTCGTTGATGTGTTACGTGCGTTGTAGTTTCCCTGTTCCGTTATGTGTGTTTGTTGTGTGGTTTAGTGTGTTTCCTGTGATCCTTGTTTGTGTGCTGTGTTGAGATTGCTGTGTGTCGTGTGCTGGGTCATCAATGAGGTGTGGGTGAGGCATGGAGTGTGAGGGGAGAACGATAATGCTGAGGGTGAGAGTGAAGTAGGTCTCTGGCCAACTGTTCCCATAACAATATTCAAGAGGGTAAAGCCGCACTCAGACTGCTGCCATTTGGCATTTTTCGCAGGACGCGGGTTTTCCTAGGATTGTGGCTACAGTAGAGTTCATGAGCATGACCCGGACGCACCTTCTTCAGAAGGATCAGAGCGGCTCTCTCCATCAGCCACGTGGGTCAGGGCAATGTCGCAGAAAAGAAACACACATTGCCTTGGCTCTGGGTGACATGATCCTTAATGCTGCCAAGGTGGTCAGCTGCCACCTCACCAAAGTCACTCCCAAGGCAGAGGCCTCAAGCCCGGAGCTAGGAAACTGCTCCCCTCACCGAGCACATTCTGTCTCGAGGAAACTGTCGCTGCTGTGATGCCACAGAACCTGCAGGCAACACTGCTGCAGTTGCAGCGTCCTCCACTAGAGGGCCTGAATTGCCCCAGCCTGGAAAGGTCCATCATCTTAGACAGCAAACATTAATTCTTCAGGCACATATACATACATATATGAGGGCGCATATTTATGTGTATAAGAAGAGCTAAGCCATGGCAGCTCCAAATGTGAGAAATACCAGTACCGTGTCCACCACACCGGCTGCATTTATCCTACTTTCAGAGGCCTCTGATGGCCTTGGACATCATCAGGTTTCAAGGCGATATTCAAAGTGGTCGCCCCCAGTGCCGTGTTTGCTCCTAGGTTCACATTATGCATTTGGTCTGGTATTTGTGTTGGGGCTCACGTGTGAAGCCCATGCTTGGGTTGCGAGCTGTGGATGGGTATCATCGCAGGGGTTACAATGTTTCGCATTTCCCCCCAATGCAATGAGGGGCGGTAAGCCACTTTCAGGCTGAGCGAGAGTTTGTTGGCTTAAGGATCACAGTGTACATTTAAAGGTGACCTCTCATATTCAACATAGCTTTGAATGTTAGGGACAGTGTCACGCATTTGAATTAGCGTATAAAGTTGAGGTTCTGTGTGGGTTGGTCGTTTCCCTTTACGCTTCTTGTGTTATGCATTGTGGCTGTGTTTGGTGTGCAGTGTGCAGTGTGTTGAGTGTGTGTGGTGTGCTGTGTTGTCTACTAAGTTGTGTGGTTGTGTGTTTTGTGTGGTGTGCATACTCTGCATTGTGCGTTGCGTGGTACTGTGTGTGCTTGTTGCCTGTGTTGTGATGTGCGTGTGTTAGGTTGTGTGTAATGTGTGTGCTGTGTTGGGCGAGATGTCTGTCTTGTAAGTGTGTTGTTTTCCTTGGTTGTGTGCGTTGACTGTGTCAATCCGTCCTTAGTTTTGAATGTATTGTGTCTGTTGTGTTGAGTGTGTTGTGTGTTTATGGTGGGTGCATTGTGTTTACCGTCTGTTGGGAGCGATTTATATGTGTTGTGTGTGTGCTTGTGCTTTGTGTGTTCTGTGTGGTTGTACGCTGTTTGTGTTCTTTGCATTGATTGCTCTCAGCTGTGCTGAGAGTGTTGTGTATTATTGTGTGTGTTCCACTGTGTGTGTTGCATCCTGTGTCCGTGATCGTGTGGGTTGTGTATTGTGTGTGTGTGTGTGTGTGATTCCGTGTGTCTTTCCCTCCTCATGTGCAGGGTGTGATCCGTGTGTAGTCTCTGTTTTGTATTGTGTGATGTACTGTGCTCTGTGCTGTGTATATGGTCCTTTGTATGTTTAGCGTAGTGCGGGTTTAGTGTTCGGTGTGTGTTGCGTGCTGTTTTGTTCACTGTGCGTGCTGTGACTGTTATTTTGTGTGTTTGTGTGCTGTGTTTGTGTTGGTTATTTCAAAGTTTGCAGGCTGGCGGTGTGCATGGTGTGTTGAATGTGTGCTTCTGTGGGTGGGTTAGGAATGTGAAGTGTGTTGCAACTGTCCTGTGTTCTTCGTGTTGTGGGTTATGTGCGGTATTTCGTGTCCTGTGCTGTGGGTTGTGTGTGCTTTGAAATTGCGATTATCTTTTCTGCATGGTGTTGTTTGTGTGTGCGTGGGGGGGCTTGGATGTGTGAAATCTCTGTGTATGAGATGTGTTGTCTGTGTGATTTTTTGTGTGTGATTCCCTGTGTGTGATATGCGAAGCTGTGATTCATCTGGGTTTATTCGGGTTGCATGATGTGTGTGGACCGTGTGTGTTGATTCCTGTGTTTCGCTGCCATGGTTGTGCTGTGCGTAAGCTCGTTGATGTGTTACGTGCGTTGTAGTTTCCCTGTTCCGTTATGTGTGTTTGTTGTGTGGTTTAGTGTGTTTCCTGTGATCCTTGTTTGTGTGCTGTGTTGAGATTGCTGTGTGTCGTGTGCTGGGTCATCAATGAGGTGTGGGTGAGGCATGGAGTGTGAGGGGAGAACGATAATGCTGAGGGTGAGAGTGAAGTAGGTCTCTGGCCAACTGTTCCCATAACAATATTCAAGAGGGTAAAGCCGCACTCAGACTGCTGCCATTTGGCATTTTTCGCAGGACGCGGGTTTTCCTAGGATTGTGGCTACAGTAGAGTTCATGAGCATGACCCGGACGCACCTTCTTCAGAAGGATCAGAGCGGCTCTCTCCATCAGCCACGTGGGTCAGGGCAATGTCGCAGAAAAGAAACACACATTGCCTTGGCTCTGGGTGACATGATCCTTAATGCTGCCAAGGTGGTCAGCTGCCACCTCACCAAAGTCACTCCCAAGGCAGAGGCCTCAAGCCCGGAGCTAGGAAACTGCTCCCCTCACCGAGCACATTCTGTCTCGAGGAAACGGTCGCTGCTGTGATGCCACAGAACCTGCAGGCAACACTGCTGCAGTTGCAGCGTCCTCCACTAGAGGGCCTGAATTGCCCCAGCCTGGAAAGGTCCATCATCTTAGACAGCAAACATTAATTCTTCAGGCACATATACATACATATATGAGGGCGCATATTTATGTGTATAAGAAGAGCTATGCCATGGCAGCTCCAAATGTGAGAAATACCAGTACCGTGTCCACCACACCGGCTGCATTTATCCTACTTTCACAGGCCTCTGATGGCCTTGGACATCATCAGGTTTCAAGGCGATATTCAAAGTGGTCGCCCCCAGTGCCGTGTTTGCTCCTAGGTTCACATTATGCATTTGGTCTGGTATTTGTGTTGGGGCTCACGTGTGAAGCCCATGCTTGGGTTGCGAGCTGTGGATGGGTATCATCGCAGGGGTTACAATCTTTCGGATTTCCCCCCAATGCAATGAGGGGCGGTAAGCCACTTTCAGGCTGAGCGAGAGTTTGTTGGCTTAAGGATCACAGTGTACATGGAAAGGTGACCTCTCATATTCAACGTAGCTTTGAATGTTAGGGACAGTGTCACGCATTTGAATTAGCGTATAAAGTTGAGGTTCTGTGTGGGTTGGTCGTTTCCCTTTACGCTTCTTGTGTTATGCATTGTGGCTGTGTTTGGTGTGCAGTGTGCAGTGTGTTGAGTGTGTGTGGTGTGCTGTGTTGTCTACTAAGTTGTGTGGTTGTGTGTTTTGTGTGTGTGGTATGTGTGGTGTGCATACTCTGCATTGTGCGTTGCGTGGTACTGTGTGTGCTTGTTGCCTGTGTTGTGATGTGCGTGTGTTAGGTTGTGTGTAATGTGTGTGCTGTGTTGGGCGAGATGTCTGTCTTGTAAGTGTGTTGTTTTCCTTGGTTGTGTGCGTTGACTGTGTCAATCCGTCCTTAGTTTTGAATGTATTGTGTCTGTTGTGTTGAGTGTGTTGTGTGTTTATGGTGGGTGCATTGTGTTTACCGTCTGTTGGGAGCGATTTATATGTGTTGTGTGTGTGCTTGTGCTTTGTGTGTTCTGTGTGGTTGTACGCTGTTTGTGTTCTTTGCATTGATTGCTCTCAGCTGTGCTGAGAGTGTTGTGTATTATTGTGTGTGTTCCACTGTGTGTGTTGCATCCTGTGTCCGTGATCGTGTGGGTTGTGTATTGTGTGTGTGTGTGTGTGTGATTCCGTGTGTCTTTCCCTCCTCATGTGCAGGGTGTGATCCGTGTGTAGTCTCTGTTTTGTATTGTGTGATGTACTGTGCTCTGTGCTGTGTATATGGTCCTTTGTATGTTTAGCGTAGTGCGGGTTTAGTGTTCGGTGTGTGTTGCGTGCTGTTTTGTTCACTGTGCGTGCTGTGACTGTTATTTTGTGTGTTTGTGTGCTGTGTTTGTGTTGGTTATTTCAAAGTTTGCAGGCTGGCGGTGTGCATGGTGTGTGTTGAATGTGTGCTTCTGTGGGTGGGTTAGGAATGTGAAGTGTGTTGCAACTGTCCTGTGTTCTTCGTGTTGTGGGTTATGTGCGGTATTTCGTGTCCTGTGCTGTGGGTTGTGTGTGCTTTGAAATTGCGATTATCTTTTCTGCATGGTGTTGTTTGTGTGTGCGTGGGGGGGCTTGGATGTGTGAAATCTCTGTGTATGAGATGTGTTGTCTGTGTGATTTTTTGTGTGTGATTCCCTGTGTGTGATATGCGAAGCTGTGATTCATCTGGGTTTATTCGGGTTGCATGATGTGTGTGGACCGTGTGTGTTGATTCCTGTGTTTCGCTGCCATGGTTGTGCTGTGCGTAAGCTCGTTGATGTGTTACGTGCGTTGTAGTTTCCCTGTTCCGTTATGTGTGTTTGTTGTGTGGTTTAGTGTGTTTCCTGTGATCCTTGTTTGTGTGCTGTGTTGAGATTGCTGTGTGTCGTGTGCTGGGTCATCAATGAGGTGTGGGTGAGGCATGGAGTGTGAGGGGAGAACGATAATGCTGAGGGTGAGAGTGAAGTAGGTCTCTGGCCAACTGTTCCCATAACAATATTCAAGAGGGTAAAGCCGCACTCAGACTGCTGCCATTTGGCATTTTTCGCAGGACGCGGGTTTTCCTAGGATTGTGGCTACAGTAGAGTTCATGAGCATGACCCGGACGCACCTTCTTCAGAAGGATCAGAGCGGCTCTCTCCATCAGCCACGTGGGTCAGGGCAATGTCGCAGAAAAGAAACACACATTGCCTTGGCTCTGGGTGACATGATCCTTAATGCTGCCAAGGTGGTCAGCTGCCACCTCACCAAAGTCACTCCCAAGGCAGAGGCCTCAAGCCCGGAGCTAGGAAACTGCTCCCCTCACCGAGCACATTCTGTCTCGAGGAAACGGTCGCTGCTGTGATGCCACAGAACCTGCAGGCAACACTGCTGCAGTTGCAGCGTCCTCCACTAGAGGGCCTGAATTGCCCCAGCCTGGAAAGGTCCATCATCTTAGACAGCAAACATTAATTCTTCAGGCACATATACATACATATATGAGGGCGCATATTTATGTGTATAAGAAGAGCTATGCCATGGCAGCTCCAAATGTGAGAAATACCAGTACCGTGTCCACCACACCGGCTGCATTTATCCTACTTTCACAGGCCTCTGATGGCCTTGGACATCATCAGGTTTCAAGGCGATATTCAAAGTGGTCGCCCCCAGTGCCGTGTTTGCTCCTAGGTTCACATTATGCATTTGGTCTGGTATTTGTGTTGGGGCTCACGTGTGAAGCCCATGCTTGGGTTGCGAGCTGTGGATGGGTATCATCGCAGGGGTTACAATCTTTCGGATTTCCCCCCAATGCAATGAGGGGCGGTAAGCCACTTTCAGGCTGAGCGAGAGTTTGTTGGCTTAAGGATCACAGTGTACATGGAAAGGTGACCTCTCATATTCAACGTAGCTTTGAATGTTAGGGACAGTGTCACGCATTTGAATTAGCGTATAAAGTTGAGGTTCTGTGTGGGTTGGTCGTTTCCCTTTACGCTTCTTGTGTTATGCATTGTGGCTGTGTTTGGTGTGCAGTGTGCAGTGTGTTGAGTGTGTGTGGTGTGCTGTGTTGTCTACTAAGTTGTGTGGTTGTGTGTTTTGTGTGTGTGGTATGTGTGGTGTGCATACTCTGCATTGTGCGTTGCGTGGTACTGTGTGTGCTTGTTGCCTGTGTTGTGATGTGCGTGTGTTAGGTTGTGTGTAATGTGTGTGCTGTGTTGGGCGAGATGTCTGTCTTGTAAGTGTGTTGTTTTCCTTGGTTGTGTGCGTTGACTGTGTCATTCCGTCCTTAGTTTTGAATGTATTGTGTCTGTTGTGCTGAGTGTGTTGTGTGTTTATGGTGGGTGCATTGTGTTTACCGCCTGTTGGGAGCAATTTATATGTGTTGTGTGTGTGCTTGTGCTTTGTGTGTTCTGTGTGGTTGTACGCTCTGTTTGTGTTCTTTGCATTGATTGCTCTCAGCTGTGCTGAGCGTGTTGTGTAGTATTGTGTGTGTTCCTCTGTGTGTGTTGCATCCTGTGTCCGTGATCGTGTGGGTTGTGTATTGTGTGTGTGTGTGTGCGTGTGTGTGTGTGTGTGTGTGTCTTTCCCTGCATCATGTGCGGTGTGTGATCCGTGTGTCCTCTGTGTTTTGTATTGTGTGATGTACTGTGCTCTGTGCTGTGTGTATGGTCCTTTGTATGTTTAGCGTAGTGCGTGTTTAGTGTTCGGTGTGTGTTGCGTGCTGTTGTGTTCACTGTGCGTGCTGTGACTGTTATTTTGTGTGTTTGTGTGCTGTGTTTGTGTTGGTTATTTCAGAGTTTGCAGGCTGGCGGTGTGCATGGTGTGTGTTGAATGTGTGCTTCTGTGGGTGGGTTAGGAATGTGAAGTGTGTTGCAACTGTCCTGTGTTCTTCGTGTTGTGGGTTATGTGCGGTATTTCGTGTCCTGTGCTGTGGGTTGTGTGTGCTTTGAAATTGCGATTATCTTTTCTGCATGGTGTTGTTTGTGTGTGCGTGGGGGGGCTTGGATGTGTGAAATCTCTGTGTATGAGATGTGTTGTCTGTGTGATTTTTTGTGTGTGATTCCCTGTGTGTGATATGCGAAGCTGTGATTCATCTGGGTTTATTCGGGTTGCATGATGTGTGTGGACCGTGTGTGTTGATTCCTGTGTTTCGCTGCCATGGTTGTGCTGTGCGTAAGCTCGTTGATGTGTTACGTGCGTTGTAGTTTCCCTGTTCCGTTATGTGTGTTTGTTGTGTGGTTTAGTGTGTTTCCTGTGATCCTTGTTTGTGTGCTGTGTTGAGATTGCTGTGTGTCGTGTGCTGGGTCATCAATGAGGTGTGGGTGAGGCATGGAGTGTGAGGGGAGAACGATAATGCTGAGGGTGAGAGTGGAGTAGGTCTCTGGCCAACTGTTCCCATAACAATATTCAAGAGGGTAAAGCCGCACTCAGACTGCTGCCATTTGGCATTTTTCGCAGGACGCGGGTTTTCCTAGGATTGTGGCTACAGTAGAGTTCATGAGCATGACCCGGACGCACCTTCTTCAGAAGGATCAGAGCGGCTCTCTCCATCAGCCACGTGGGTCAGGGCAATGTCGCAGAAAAGAAACACACATTGCCTTGGCTCTGGGTGACATGATCCTTAATGCTGCCAAGGTGGTCAGCTGCCACCTCACCAAAGTCACTCCCAAGGCAGAGGCCTCAAGCCCGGAGCTAGGAAACTGCTCCCCTCACCGAGCACATTCTGTCTCGAGGAAACGGTCGCTGCTGTGATGCCACAGAACCTGCAGGCAACACTGCTGCAGTTGCAGCGTCCTCCACTAGAGGGCCTGAATTGCCCCAGCCTGGAAAGGTCCATCATCTTAGACAGCAAACATTGATTCTTCAGGCACATATACATACATATATGAGGGCGCATATTTATGTGTATAAGAAGAGCTATGCCATGGCAGCTCCAAATGTGAGAAATACCAGTACCGTGTCCACCACACCGGCTGCATTTATCCTACTTTCACAGGCCTCTGATGGCCTTGGACATCATCAGGTTTCAAGGCGATATTCAAAGTGGTCGCCCCCAGTGCCGTGTTTGCTCCTAGGTTCACATTATGCATTTGGTCTGGTATTTGTGTTGGGGCTCACGTGTGAAGCCCATGCTTGGGTTGCGAGCTGTGGATGGGTATCATCGCAGGGGTTACAATCTTTCGGATTTCCCCCCAATGCAATGAGGGGCGGTAAGCCACTTTCAGGCTGAGCGAGAGTTTGTTGGCTTAAGGATCACAGTGTACATGGAAAGGTGACCTCTCATATTCAACGTAGCTTTGAATGTTAGGGACAGTGTCACGCATTTGAATTAGCGTATAAAGTTGAGGTTCTGTGTGGGTTGGTCGTTTCCCTTTACGCTTCTTGTGTTATGCATTGTGGCTGTGTTTGGTGTGCAGTGTGCAGTGTGTTGAGTGTGTGTGGTGTGCTGTGTTGTCTACTAAGTTGTGTGGTTGTGTGTTTTGTGTGTGTGGTTTGTGTGGTGTGCATACTCTGCATTGTGCGTTGCGTGGTACTGTGTGTGCTTGTTGCCTGTGTTGTGATGTGCGTGTGTTAGGTTGTGTGTAATGTGTGTGCTGTGTTGGGCGAGATGTCTGTCTTGTAAGTGTGTTGTTTTCCTTGGTTGTGTGCGTTGACTGTGTCATTCCGTCCTTAGTTTTGAATGTATTGTGTCTGTTGTGCTGAGTGTGTTGTGTGTTTATGGTGGGTGCATTGTGTTTACCGCCTGTTGGGAGCAATTTATATGTGTTGTGTGTGTGCTTGTGCTTTGTGTGTTCTGTGTGGTTGTACGCTCTGTTTGTGTTCTTTGCATTGATTGCTCTCAGCTGTGCTGAGCGTGTTGTGTAGTATTGTGTGTGTTCCTCTGTGTGTGTTGCATCCTGTGTCCGTGATCGTGTGGGTTGTGTATTGTGTGTGTGTGTGTGCGTGTGTGTGTGTGTGTGTGTGTCTTTCCCTGCATCATGTGCGGTGTGTGATCCGTGTGTCCTCTGTGTTTTGTATTGTGTGATGTACTGTGCTCTGTGCTGTGTGTATGGTCCTTTGTATGTTTAGCGTAGTGCGTGTTTAGTGTTCGGTGTGTGTTGCGTGCTGTTGTGTTCACTGTGCGTGCTGTGACTGTTATTTTGTGTGTTTGTGTGCTGTGTTTGTGTTGGTTATTTCAGAGTTTGCAGGCTGGCGGTGTGCATGGTGTGTGTTGAATGTGTGCTTCTGTGGGTGGGTTAGGAATGTGAAGTGTGTTGCAACTGTCCTGTGTTCTTCGTGTTGTGGGTTATGTGCGGTATTTCGTGTCCTGTGCTGTGGGTTGTGTGTGCTTTGAAATTGCGATTATCTTTTCTGCATGGTGTTGTTTGTGTGTGCGTGGGGGGGCTTGGATGTGTGAAATCTCTGTGTATGAGATGTGTTGTCTGTGTGATTTTTTGTGTGTGATTCCCTGTGTGTGATATGCGAAGCTGTGATTCATCTGGGTTTATTCGGGTTGCATGATGTGTGTGGACCGTGTGTGTTGATTCCTGTGTTTCGCTGCCATGGTTGTGCTGTGCGTAAGCTCGTTGATGTGTTACGTGCGTTGTAGTTTCCCTGTTCCGTTATGTGTGTTTGTTGTGTGGTTTAGTGTGTTTCCTGTGATCCTTGTTTGTGTGCTGTGTTGAGATTGCTGTGTGTCGTGTGCTGTGTCATCAATGAGGTGTGGGTGAGGCATGGAGTGTGAGGGGAGAACGATAATGCTGAGGGTGAGAGTGAAGTAGGTCTCTGGCCAACTGTTCCCATAACAATATTCAAGAGGGTAAAGCCGCACTCAGACTGCTGCCATTTGGCATTTTTCGCAGGACGCGGGTTTTCCTAGGATTGTGGCTACAGTAGAGTTCATGAGCATGACCCGGACGCACCTTCTTCAGAAGGATCAGAGCGGCTCTCTCCATCAGCCACGTGGGTCAGGGCAATGTCGCAGAAAAGAAACACACATTGCCTTGGCTCTGGGTGACATGATCCTTAATGCTGCCAAGGTGGTCAGCTGCCACCTCACCAAAGTCACTCCCAAGGCAGAGGCCTCAAGCCCGGAGCTAGGAAACTGCTCCCCTCACCGAGCACATTCTGTCTCGAGGAAACTGTCGCTGCTGTGATGCCACAGAACCTGCAGGCAACACTGCTGCAGTTGCAGCGTCCTCCACTAGAGGGCCTGAATTGCCCCAGCCTGGAAAGGTCCATCATCTTAGACAGCAAACATTAATTCTTCAGGCACATATACATACATATATGAGGGCGCATATTTATGTGTATAAGAAGAGCTAAGCCATGGCAGCTCCAAATGTGAGAAATACCAGTACCGTGTCCACCACACCGGCTGCATTTATCCTACTTTCAGAGGCCTCTGATGGCCTTGGACATCATCAGGTTTCAAGGCGATATTCAAAGTGGTCGCCCCCAGTGCCGTGTTTGCTCCTAGGTTCACATTATGCATTTGGTCTGGTATTTGTGTTGGGGCTCACGTGTGAAGCCCATGCTTGGGTTGCGAGCTGTGGATGGGTATCATCGCAGGGGTTACAATGTTTCGCATTTCCCCCCAATGCAATGAGGGGCGGTAAGCCACTTTCAGGCTGAGCGAGAGTTTGTTGGCTTAAGGATCACAGTGTACATTTAAAGGTGACCTCTCATATTCAACATAGCTTTGAATGTTAGGGACAGTGTCACGCATTTGAATTAGCGTATAAAGTTGAGGTTCTGTGTGGGTTGGTCGTTTCCCTTTACGCTTCTTGTGTTATGCATTGTGGCTGTGTTTGGTGTGCAGTGTGCAGTGTGTTGAGTGTGTGTGGTGTGCTGTGTTGTCTACTAAGTTGTGTGGTTGTGTGTTTTGTGTGGTGTGCATACTCTGCATTGTGCGTTGCGTGGTACTGTGTGTGCTTGTTGCCTGTGTTGTGATGTGCGTGTGTTAGGTTGTGTGTAGTGTGTGTGCTGTGTTGGGCGAGATGTCTGTCTTGTAAGTGTGTTGTTTTCCTTGGTTGTGTGCGTTGACTGTGTCAATCCGTCCTTAGTTTTGAATGTATTGTGTCTGTTGTGTTGAGTGTGTTGTGTGTTTATGGTGGGTGCATTGTGTTTACCGTCTGTTGGGAGCGATTTATATGTGTTGTGTGTGTGCTTGTGCTTTGTGTGTTCTGTGTGGTTGTACGCTGTTTGTGTTCTTTGCATTGATTGCTCTCAGCTGTGCTGAGAGTGTTGTGTATTATTGTGTGTGTTCCACTGTGTGTGTTGCATCCTGTGTCCGTGATCGTGTGGGTTGTGTATTGTGTGTGTGTGTGTGTGTGATTCCGTGTGTCTTTCCCTCCTCATGTGCAGGGTGTGATCCGTGTGTAGTCTCTGTTTTGTATTGTGTGATGTACTGTGCTCTGTGCTGTGTATATGGTCCTTTGTATGTTTAGCGTAGTGCGGGTTTAGTGTTCGGTGTGTGTTGCGTGCTGTTTTGTTCACTGTGCGTGCTGTGACTGTTATTTTGTGTGTTTGTGTGCTGTGTTTGTGTTGGTTATTTCAAAGTTTGCAGGCTGGCGGTGTGCATGGTGTGTGTTGAATGTGTGCTTCTGTGGGTGGGTTAGGAATGTGAAGTGTGTTGCAACTGTCCTGTGTTCTTCGTGTTGTGGGTTATGTGCGGTATTTCGTGTCCTGTGCTGTGGGTTGTGTGTGCTTTGAAATTGCGATTATCTTTTCTGCATGGTGTTGTTTGTGTGTGCGTGGGGGGGCTTGGATGTGTGAAATCTCTGTGTATGAGATGTGTTGTCTGTGTGATTTTTTGTGTGTGATTCCCTGTGTGTGATATGCGAAGCTGTGATTCATCTGGGTTTATTCGGGTTGCATGATGTGTGTGGACCGTGTGTGTTGATTCCTGTGTTTCGCTGCCATGGTTGTGCTGTGCGTAAGCTCGTTGATGTGTTACGTGCGTTGTAGTTTCCCTGTTCCGTTATGTGTGTTTGTTGTGTGGTTTAGTGTGTTTCCTGTGATCCTTGTTTGTGTGCTGTGTTGAGATTGCTGTGTGTCGTGTGCTGGGTCATCAATGAGGTGTGGGTGAGGCATGGAGTGTGAGGGGAGAACGATAATGCTGAGGGTGAGAGTGGAGTAGGTCTCTGGCCAACTGTTCCCATAACAATATTCAAGAGGGTAAAGCCGCACTCAGACTGCTGCCATTTGGCATTTTTCGCAGGACGCGGGTTTTCCTAGGATTGTGGCTACAGTAGAGTTCATGAGCATGACCCGGACGCACCTTCTTCAGAAGGATCAGAGCGGCTCTCTCCATCAGCCACGTGGGTCAGGGCAATGTCGCAGAAAAGAAACACACATTGCCTTGGCTCTGGGTGACATGATCCTTAATGCTGCCAAGGTGGTCAGCTGCCACCTCACCAAAGTCACTCCCAAGGCAGAGGCCTCAAGCCCGGAGCTAGGAAACTGCTCCCCTCACCGAGCACATTCTGTCTCGAGGAAACGGTCGCTGCTGTGATGCCACAGAACCTGCAGGCAACACTGCTGCAGTTGCAGCGTCCTCCACTAGAGGGCCTGAATTGCCCCAGCCTGGAAAGGTCCATCATCTTAGACAGCAAACATTGATTCTTCAGGCACATATACATACATATATGAGGGCGCATATTTATGTGTATAAGAAGAGCTATGCCATGGCAGCTCCAAATGTGAGAAATACCAGTACCGTGTCCACCACACCGGCTGCATTTATCCTACTTTCACAGGCCTCTGATGGCCTTGGACATCATCAGGTTTCAAGGCGATATTCAAAGTGGTCGCCCCCAGTGCCGTGTTTGCTCCTAGGTTCACATTATGCATTTGGTCTGGTATTTGTGTTGGGGCTCACGTGTGAAGCCCATGCTTGGGTTGCGAGCTGTGGATGGGTATCATCGCAGGGGTTACAATCTTTCGGATTTCCCCCCAATGCAATGAGGGGCGGTAAGCCACTTTCAGGCTGAGCGAGAGTTTGTTGGCTTAAGGATCACAGTGTACATGGAAAGGTGACCTCTCATATTCAACGTAGCTTTGAATGTTAGGGACAGTGTCACGCATTTGAATTAGCGTATAAAGTTGAGGTTCTGTGTGGGTTGGTCGTTTCCCTTTACGCTTCTTGTGTTATGCATTGTGGCTGTGTTTGGTGTGCAGTGTGCAGTGTGTTGAGTGTGTGTGGTGTGCTGTGTTGTCTACTAAGTTGTGTGGTTGTGTGTTTTGTGTGTGTGGTTTGTGTGGTGTGCATACTCTGCATTGTGCGTTGCGTGGTACTGTGTGTGCTTGTTGCCTGTGTTGTGATGTGCGTGTGTTAGGTTGTGTGTAATGTGTGTGCTGTGTTGGGCGAGATGTCTGTCTTGTAAGTGTGTTGTTTTCCTTGGTTGTGTGCGTTGACTGTGTCATTCCGTCCTTAGTTTTGAATGTATTGTGTCTGTTGTGCTGAGTGTGTTGTGTGTTTATGGTGGGTGCATTGTGTTTACCGCCTGTTGGGAGCAATTTATATGTGTTGTGTGTGTGCTTGTGCTTTGTGTGTTCTGTGTGGTTGTACGCTCTGTTTGTGTTCTTTGCATTGATTGCTCTCAGCTGTGCTGAGCGTGTTGTGTAGTATTGTGTGTGTTCCTCTGTGTGTGTTGCATCCTGTGTCCGTGATCGTGTGGGTTGTGTATTGTGTGTGTGTGTGTGCGTGTGTGTGTGTGTGTGTGTGTCTTTCCCTGCATCATGTGCGGTGTGTGATCCGTGTGTCCTCTGTGTTTTGTATTGTGTGATGTACTGTGCTCTGTGCTGTGTGTATGGTCCTTTGTATGTTTAGCGTAGTGCGTGTTTAGTGTTCGGTGTGTGTTGCGTGCTGTTGTGTTCACTGTGCGTGCTGTGACTGTTATTTTGTGTGTTTGTGTGCTGTGTTTGTGTTGGTTATTTCAGAGTTTGCAGGCTGGCGGTGTGCATGGTGTGTGTTGAATGTGTGCTTCTGTGGGTGGGTTAGGAATGTGAAGTGTGTTGCAACTGTCCTGTGTTCTTCGTGTTGTGGGTTATGTGCGGTATTTCGTGTCCTGTGCTGTGGGTTGTGTGTGCTTTGAAATTGCGATTATCTTTTCTGCATGGTGTTGTTTGTGTGTGCGTGGGGGGGCTTGGATGTGTGAAATCTCTGTGTATGAGATGTGTTGTCTGTGTGATTTTTTGTGTGTGATTCCCTGTGTGTGATATGCGAAGCTGTGATTCATCTGGGTTTATTCGGGTTGCATGATGTGTGTGGACCGTGTGTGTTGATTCCTGTGTTTCGCTGCCATGGTTGTGCTGTGCGTAAGCTCGTTGATGTGTTACGTGCGTTGTAGTTTCCCTGTTCCGTTATGTGTGTTTGTTGTGTGGTTTAGTGTGTTTCCTGTGATCCTTGTTTGTGTGCTGTGTTGAGATTGCTGTGTGTCGTGTGCTGTGTCATCAATGAGGTGTGGGTGAGGCATGGAGTGTGAGGGGAGAACGATAATGCTGAGGGTGAGAGTGAAGTAGGTCTCTGGCCAACTGTTCCCATAACAATATTCAAGAGGGTAAAGCCGCACTCAGACTGCTGCCATTTGGCATTTTTCGCAGGACGCGGGTTTTCCTAGGATTGTGGCTACAGTAGAGTTCATGAGCATGACCCGGACGCACCTTCTTCAGAAGGATCAGAGCGGCTCTCTCCATCAGCCACGTGGGTCAGGGCAATGTCGCAGAAAAGAAACACACATTGCCTTGGCTCTGGGTGACATGATCCTTAATGCTGCCAAGGTGGTCAGCTGCCACCTCACCAAAGTCACTCCCAAGGCAGAGGCCTCAAGCCCGGAGCTAGGAAACTGCTCCCCTCACCGAGCACATTCTGTCTCGAGGAAACTGTCGCTGCTGTGATGCCACAGAACCTGCAGGCAACACTGCTGCAGTTGCAGCGTCCTCCACTAGAGGGCCTGAATTGCCCCAGCCTGGAAAGGTCCATCATCTTAGACAGCAAACATTAATTCTTCAGGCACATATACATACATATATGAGGGCGCATATTTATGTGTATAAGAAGAGCTAAGCCATGGCAGCTCCAAATGTGAGAAATACCAGTACCGTGTCCACCACACCGGCTGCATTTATCCTACTTTCAGAGGCCTCTGATGGCCTTGGACATCATCAGGTTTCAAGGCGATATTCAAAGTGGTCGCCCCCAGTGCCGTGTTTGCTCCTAGGTTCACATTATGCATTTGGTCTGGTATTTGTGTTGGGGCTCACGTGTGAAGCCCATGCTTGGGTTGCGAGCTGTGGATGGGTATCATCGCAGGGGTTACAATGTTTCGCATTTCCCCCCAATGCAATGAGGGGCGGTAAGCCACTTTCAGGCTGAGCGAGAGTTTGTTGGCTTAAGGATCACAGTGTACATTTAAAGGTGACCTCTCATATTCAACATAGCTTTGAATGTTAGGGACAGTGTCACGCATTTGAATTAGCGTATAAAGTTGAGGTTCTGTGTGGGTTGGTCGTTTCCCTTTACGCTTCTTGTGTTATGCATTGTGGCTGTGTTTGGTGTGCAGTGTGCAGTGTGTTGAGTGTGTGTGGTGTGCTGTGTTGTCTACTAAGTTGTGTGGTTGTGTGTTTTGTGTGGTGTGCATACTCTGCATTGTGCGTTGCGTGGTACTGTGTGTGCTTGTTGCCTGTGTTGTGATGTGCGTGTGTTAGGTTGTGTGTAGTGTGTGTGCTGTGTTGGGCGAGATGTCTGTCTTGTAAGTGTGTTGTTTTCCTTGGTTGTGTGCGTTGACTGTGTCAATCCGTCCTTAGTTTTGAATGTATTGTGTCTGTTGTGTTGAGTGTGTTGTGTGTTTATGGTGGGTGCATTGTGTTTACCGTCTGTTGGGAGCGATTTATATGTGTTGTGTGTGTGCTTGTGCTTTGTGTGTTCTGTGTGGTTGTACGCTGTTTGTGTTCTTTGCATTGATTGCTCTCAGCTGTGCTGAGAGTGTTGTGTATTATTGTGTGTGTTCCACTGTGTGTGTTGCATCCTGTGTCCGTGATCGTGTGGGTTGTGTATTGTGTGTGTGTGTGTGTGTGATTCCGTGTGTCTTTCCCTCCTCATGTGCAGGGTGTGATCCGTGTGTAGTCTCTGTTTTGTATTGTGTGATGTACTGTGCTCTGTGCTGTGTATATGGTCCTTTGTATGTTTAGCGTAGTGCGGGTTTAGTGTTCGGTGTGTGTTGCGTGCTGTTTTGTTCACTGTGCGTGCTGTGACTGTTATTTTGTGTGTTTGTGTGCTGTGTTTGTGTTGGTTATTTCAAAGTTTGCAGGCTGGCGGTGTGCATGGTGTGTTGAATGTGTGCTTCTGTGGGTGGGTTAGGAATGTGAAGTGTGTTGCAACTGTCCTGTGTTCTTCGTGTTGTGGGTTATGTGCGGTATTTCGTGTCCTGTGCTGTGGGTTGTGTGTGCTTTGAAATTGCGATTATCTTTTCTGCATGGTGTTGTTTGTGTGTGCGTGGGGGGGCTTGGATGTGTGAAATCTCTGTGTATGAGATGTGTTGTCTGTGTGATTTTTTGTGTGTGATTCCCTGTGTGTGATATGCGAAGCTGTGATTCATCTGGGTTTATTCGGGTTGCATGATGTGTGTGGACCGTGTGTGTTGATTCCTGTGTTTCGCTGCCATGGTTGTGCTGTGCGTAAGCTCGTTGATGTGTTACGTGCGTTGTAGTTTCCCTGTTCCGTTATGTGTGTTTGTTGTGTGGTTTAGTGTGTTTCCTGTGATCCTTGTTTGTGTGCTGTGTTGAGATTGCTGTGTGTCGTGTGCTGGGTCATCAATGAGGTGTGGGTGAGGCATGGAGTGTGAGGGGAGAACGATAATGCTGAGGGTGAGAGTGAAGTAGGTCTCTGGCCAACTGTTCCCATAACAATATTCAAGAGGGTAAAGCCGCACTCAGACTGCTGCCATTTGGCATTTTTCGCAGGACGCGGGTTTTCCTAGGATTGTGGCTACAGTAGAGTTCATGAGCATGACCCGGACGCACCTTCTTCAGAAGGATCAGAGCGGCTCTCTCCATCAGCCACGTGGGTCAGGGCAATGTCGCAGAAAAGAAACACACATTGCCTTGGCTCTGGGTGACATGATCCTTAATGCTGCCAAGGTGGTCAGCTGCCACCTCACCAAAGTCACTCCCAAGGCAGAGGCCTCAAGCCCGGAGCTAGGAAACTGCTCCCCTCACCGAGCACATTCTGTCTCGAGGAAACGGTCGCTGCTGTGATGCCACAGAACCTGCAGGCAACACTGCTGCAGTTGCAGCGTCCTCCACTAGAGGGCCTGAATTGCCCCAGCCTGGAAAGGTCCATCATCTTAGACAGCAAACATTAATTCTTCAGGCACATATACATACATATATGAGGGCGCATATTTATGTGTATAAGAAGAGCTATGCCATGGCAGCTCCAAATGTGAGAAATACCAGTACCGTGTCCACCACACCGGCTGCATTTATCCTACTTTCACAGGCCTCTGATGGCCTTGGACATCATCAGGTTTCAAGGCGATATTCAAAGTGGTCGCCCCCAGTGCCGTGTTTGCTCCTAGGTTCACATTATGCATTTGGTCTGGTATTTGTGTTGGGGCTCACGTGTGAAGCCCATGCTTGGGTTGCGAGCTGTGGATGGGTATCATCGCAGGGGTTACAATCTTTCGGATTTCCCCCCAATGCAATGAGGGGCGGTAAGCCACTTTCAGGCTGAGCGAGAGTTTGTTGGCTTAAGGATCACAGTGTACATGGAAAGGTGACCTCTCATATTCAACGTAGCTTTGAATGTTAGGGACAGTGTCACGCATTTGAATTAGCGTATAAAGTTGAGGTTCTGTGTGGGTTGGTCGTTTCCCTTTACGCTTCTTGTGTTATGCATTGTGGCTGTGTTTGGTGTGCAGTGTGCAGTGTGTTGAGTGTGTGTGGTGTGCTGTGTTGTCTACTAAGTTGTGTGGTTGTGTGTTTTGTGTGTGTGGTATGTGTGGTGTGCATACTCTGCATTGTGCGTTGCGTGGTACTGTGTGTGCTTGTTGCCTGTGTTGTGATGTGCGTGTGTTAGGTTGTGTGTAATGTGTGTGCTGTGTTGGGCGAGATGTCTGTCTTGTAAGTGTGTTGTTTTCCTTGGTTGTGTGCGTTGACTGTGTCAATCCGTCCTTAGTTTTGAATGTATTGTGTCTGTTGTGTTGAGTGTGTTGTGTGTTTATGGTGGGTGCATTGTGTTTACCGTCTGTTGGGAGCGATTTATATGTGTTGTGTGTGTGCTTGTGCTTTGTGTGTTCTGTGTGGTTGTACGCTGTTTGTGTTCTTTGCATTGATTGCTCTCAGCTGTGCTGAGAGTGTTGTGTATTATTGTGTGTGTTCCACTGTGTGTGTTGCATCCTGTGTCCGTGATCGTGTGGGTTGTGTATTGTGTGTGTGTGTGTGTGTGATTCCGTGTGTCTTTCCCTCCTCATGTGCAGGGTGTGATCCGTGTGTAGTCTCTGTTTTGTATTGTGTGATGTACTGTGCTCTGTGCTGTGTATATGGTCCTTTGTATGTTTAGCGTAGTGCGGGTTTAGTGTTCGGTGTGTGTTGCGTGCTGTTTTGTTCACTGTGCGTGCTGTGACTGTTATTTTGTGTGTTTGTGTGCTGTGTTTGTGTTGGTTATTTCAAAGTTTGCAGGCTGGCGGTGTGCATGGTGTGTGTTGAATGTGTGCTTCTGTGGGTGGGTTAGGAATGTGAAGTGTGTTGCAACTGTCCTGTGTTCTTCGTGTTGTGGGTTATGTGCGGTATTTCGTGTCCTGTGCTGTGGGTTGTGTGTGCTTTGAAATTGCGATTATCTTTTCTGCATGGTGTTGTTTGTGTGTGCGTGGGGGGGCTTGGATGTGTGAAATCTCTGTGTATGAGATGTGTTGTCTGTGTGATTTTTTGTGTGTGATTCCCTGTGTGTGATATGCGAAGCTGTGATTCATCTGGGTTTATTCGGGTTGCATGATGTGTGTGGACCGTGTGTGTTGATTCCTGTGTTTCGCTGCCATGGTTGTGCTGTGCGTAAGCTCGTTGATGTGTTACGTGCGTTGTAGTTTCCCTGTTCCGTTATGTGTGTTTGTTGTGTGGTTTAGTGTGTTTCCTGTGATCCTTGTTTGTGTGCTGTGTTGAGATTGCTGTGTGTCGTGTGCTGGGTCATCAATGAGGTGTGGGTGAGGCATGGAGTGTGAGGGGAGAACGATAATGCTGAGGGTGAGAGTGAAGTAGGTCTCTGGCCAACTGTTCCCATAACAATATTCAAGAGGGTAAAGCCGCACTCAGACTGCTGCCATTTGGCATTTTTCGCAGGACGCGGGTTTTCCTAGGATTGTGGCTACAGTAGAGTTCATGAGCATGACCCGGACGCACCTTCTTCAGAAGGATCAGAGCGGCTCTCTCCATCAGCCACGTGGGTCAGGGCAATGTCGCAGAAAAGAAACACACATTGCCTTGGCTCTGGGTGACATGATCCTTAATGCTGCCAAGGTGGTCAGCTGCCACCTCACCAAAGTCACTCCCAAGGCAGAGGCCTCAAGCCCGGAGCTAGGAAACTGCTCCCCTCACCGAGCACATTCTGTCTCGAGGAAACGGTCGCTGCTGTGATGCCACAGAACCTGCAGGCAACACTGCTGCAGTTGCAGCGTCCTCCACTAGAGGGCCTGAATTGCCCCAGCCTGGAAAGGTCCATCATCTTAGACAGCAAACATTGATTCTTCAGGCACATATACATACATATATGAGGGCGCATATTTATGTGTATAAGAAGAGCTATGCCATGGCAGCTCCAAATGTGAGAAATACCAGTACCGTGTCCACCACACCGGCTGCATTTATCCTACTTTCACAGGCCTCTGATGGCCTTGGACATCATCAGGTTTCAAGGCGATATTCAAAGTGGTCGCCCCCAGTGCCGTGTTTGCTCCTAGGTTCACATTATGCATTTGGTCTGGTATTTGTGTTGGGGCTCACGTGTGAAGCCCATGCTTGGGTTGCGAGCTGTGGATGGGTATCATCGCAGGGGTTACAATCTTTCGGATTTCCCCCCAATGCAATGAGGGGCGGTAAGCCACTTTCAGGCTGAGCGAGAGTTTGTTGGCTTAAGGATCACAGTGTACATGGAAAGGTGACCTCTCATATTCAACGTAGCTTTGAATGTTAGGGACAGTGTCACGCATTTGAATTAGCGTATAAAGTTGAGGTTCTGTGTGGGTTGGTCGTTTCCCTTTACGCTTCTTGTGTTATGCATTGTGGCTGTGTTTGGTGTGCAGTGTGCAGTGTGTTGAGTGTGTGTGGTGTGCTGTGTTGTCTACTAAGTTGTGTGGTTGTGTGTTTTGTGTGTGTGGTTTGTGTGGTGTGCATACTCTGCATTGTGCGTTGCGTGGTACTGTGTGTGCTTGTTGCCTGTGTTGTGATGTGCGTGTGTTAGGTTGTGTGTAATGTGTGTGCTGTGTTGGGCGAGATGTCTGTTTTGTAAGTGTGTTGTTTTCCTTGGTTGTGTGCGTTGACTGTGTCATTCCGTCCTTAGTTTTGAATGTATTGTGTCTGTTGTGCTGAGTGTGTTGTGTGTTTATGGTGGGTGCATTGTGTTTACCGCCTGTTGGGAGCAATTTATATGTGTTGTGTGTGTGCTTGTGCTTTGTGTGTTCTGTGTGGTTGTACGCTCTGTTTGTGTTCTTTGCATTGATTGCTCTCAGCTGTGCTGAGCGTGTTGTGTAGTATTGTGTGTGTTCCTCTGTGTGTGTTGCATCCTGTGTCCGTGATCGTGTGGGTTGTGTATTGTGTGTGTGTGTGTGCGTGTGTGTGTGTGTGTGTGTGTCTTTCCCTGCATCATGTGCGGTGTGTGATCCGTGTGTCCTCTGTGTTTTGTATTGTGTGATGTACTGTGCTCTGTGCTGTGTGTATGGTCCTTTGTATGTTTAGCGTAGTGCGTGTTTAGTGTTCGGTGTGTGTTGCGTGCTGTTGTGTTCACTGTGCGTGCTGTGACTGTTATTTTGTGTGTTTGTGTGCTGTGTTTGTGTTGGTTATTTCAGAGTTTGCAGGCTGGCGGTGTGCATGGTGTGTGTTGAATGTGTGCTTCTGTGGGTGGGTTAGGAATGTGAAGTGTGTTGCAACTGTCCTGTGTTCTTCGTGTTGTGGGTTATGTGCGGTATTTCGTGTCCTGTGCTGTGGGTTGTGTGTGCTTTGAAATTGCGATTATCTTTTCTGCATGGTGTTGTTTGTGTGTGCGTGGGGGGGCTTGGATGTGTGAAATCTCTGTGTATGAGATGTGTTGTCTGTGTGATTTTTTGTGTGTGATTCCCTGTGTGTGATATGCGAAGCTGTGATTCATCTGGGTTTATTCGGGTTGCATGATGTGTGTGGACCGTGTGTGTTGATTCCTGTGTTTCGCTGCCATGGTTGTGCTGTGCGTAAGCTCGTTGATGTGTTACGTGCGTTGTAGTTTCCCTGTTCCGTTATGTGTGTTTGTTGTGTGGTTTAGTGTGTTTCCTGTGATCCTTGTTTGTGTGCTGTGTTGAGATTGCTGTGTGTCGTGTGCTGGGTCATCAATGAGGTGTGGGTGAGGCATGGAGTGTGAGGGGAGAACGATAATGC
This sequence comes from Manis pentadactyla, assembly GCF_030020395.1. Taxonomy (NCBI): domain Eukaryota; kingdom Metazoa; phylum Chordata; class Mammalia; order Pholidota; family Manidae; genus Manis; species Manis pentadactyla. The sequence goes on from NC_080033.1 coordinate 28,996,943, forward strand.
TGAGGGTGAGAGTGAAGTAGGTCTCTGGCCAACTGTTCCCATAACAATATTCAAGAGGGTAAAGCCGCACTCAGACTGCTGCCATTTGGCATTTTTCGCAGGACGCGGGTTTTCCTAGGATTGTGGCTACAGTAGAGTTCATGAGCATGACCCGGACGCACCTTCTTCAGAAGGATCAGAGCGGCTCTCTCCATCAGCCACGTGGGTCAGGGCAATGTCGCAGAAAAGAAACACACATTGCCTTGGCTCTGGGTGACATGATCCTTAATGCTGCCAAGGTGGTCAGCTGCCACCTCACCAAAGTCACTCCCAAGGCAGAGGCCTCAAGCCCGGAGCTAGGAAACTGCTCCCCTCACCGAGCACATTCTGTCTCGAGGAAACTGTCGCTGCTGTGATGCCACAGAACCTGCAGGCAACACTGCTGCAGTTGCAGCGTCCTCCACTAGAGGGCCTGAATTGCCCCAGCCTGGAAAGGTCCATCATCTTAGACAGCAAACATTAATTCTTCAGGCACATATACATACATATATGAGGGCGCATATTTATGTGTATAAGAAGAGCTAAGCCATGGCAGCTCCAAATGTGAGAAATACCAGTACCGTGTCCACCACACCGGCTGCATTTATCCTACTTTCAGAGGCCTCTGATGGCCTTGGACATCATCAGGTTTCAAGGCGATATTCAAAGTGGTCGCCCCCAGTGCCGTGTTTGCTCCTAGGTTCACATTATGCATTTGGTCTGGTATTTGTGTTGGGGCTCACGTGTGAAGCCCATGCTTGGGTTGCGAGCTGTGGATGGGTATCATCGCAGGGGTTACAATGTTTCGCATTTCCCCCCAATGCAATGAGGGGCGGTAAGCCACTTTCAGGCTGAGCGAGAGTTTGTTGGCTTAAGGATCACAGTGTACATTTAAAGGTGACCTCTCATATTCAACATAGCTTTGAATGTTAGGGACAGTGTCACGCATTTGAATTAGCGTATAAAGTTGAGGTTCTGTGTGGGTTGGTCGTTTCCCTTTACGCTTCTTGTGTTATGCATTGTGGCTGTGTTTGGTGTGCAGTGTGCAGTGTGTTGAGTGTGTGTGGTGTGCTGTGTTGTCTACTAAGTTGTGTGGTTGTGTGTTTTGTGTGGTGTGCATACTCTGCATTGTGCGTTGCGTGGTACTGTGTGTGCTTGTTGCCTGTGTTGTGATGTGCGTGTGTTAGGTTGTGTGTAATGTGTGTGCTGTGTTGGGCGAGATGTCTGTCTTGTAAGTGTGTTGTTTTCCTTGGTTGTGTGCGTTGACTGTGTCAATCCGTCCTTAGTTTTGAATGTATTGTGTCTGTTGTGTTGAGTGTGTTGTGTGTTTATGGTGGGTGCATTGTGTTTACCGTCTGTTGGGAGCGATTTATATGTGTTGTGTGTGTGCTTGTGCTTTGTGTGTTCTGTGTGGTTGTACGCTGTTTGTGTTCTTTGCATTGATTGCTCTCAGCTGTGCTGAGAGTGTTGTGTATTATTGTGTGTGTTCCACTGTGTGTGTTGCATCCTGTGTCCGTGATCGTGTGGGTTGTGTATTGTGTGTGTGTGTGTGTGTGTGATTCCGTGTGTCTTTCCCTCCTCATGTGCAGGGTGTGATCCGTGTGTAGTCTCTGTTTTGTATTGTGTGATGTACTGTGCTCTGTGCTGTGTATATGGTCCTTTGTATGTTTAGCGTAGTGCGGGTTTAGTGTTCGGTGTGTGTTGCGTGCTGTTTTGTTCACTGTGCGTGCTGTGACTGTTATTTTGTGTGTTTGTGTGCTGTGTTTGTGTTGGTTATTTCAAAGTTTGCAGGCTGGCGGTGTGCATGGTGTGTGTTGAATGTGTGCTTCTGTGGGTGGGTTAGGAATGTGAAGTGTGTTGCAACTGTCCTGTGTTCTTCGTGTTGTGGGTTATGTGCGGTATTTCGTGTCCTGTGCTGTGGGTTGTGTGTGCTTTGAAATTGCGATTATCTTTTCTGCATGGTGTTGTTTGTGTGTGCGTGGGGGGGCTTGGATGTGTGAAATCTCTGTGTATGAGATGTGTTGTCTGTGTGATTTTTTGTGTGTGATTCCCTGTGTGTGATATGCGAAGCTGTGATTCATCTGGGTTTATTCGGGTTGCATGATGTGTGTGGACCGTGTGTGTTGATTCCTGTGTTTCGCTGCCATGGTTGTGCTGTGCGTAAGCTCGTTGATGTGTTACGTGCGTTGTAGTTTCCCTGTTCCGTTATGTGTGTTTGTTGTGTGGTTTAGTGTGTTTCCTGTGATCCTTGTTTGTGTGCTGTGTTGAGATTGCTGTGTGTCGTGTGCTGGGTCATCAATGAGGTGTGGGTGAGGCATGGAGTGTGAGGGGAGAACGATAATGCTGAGGGTGAGAGTGAAGTAGGTCTCTGGCCAACTGTTCCCATAACAATATTCAAGAGGGTAAAGCCGCACTCAGACTGCTGCCATTTGGCATTTTTCGCAGGACGCGGGTTTTCCTAGGATTGTGGCTACAGTAGAGTTCATGAGCATGACCCGGACGCACCTTCTTCAGAAGGATCAGAGCGGCTCTCTCCATCAGCCACGTGGGTCAGGGCAATGTCGCAGAAAAGAAACACACATTGCCTTGGCTCTGGGTGACATGATCCTTAATGCTGCCAAGGTGGTCAGCTGCCACCTCACCAAAGTCACTCCCAAGGCAGAGGCCTCAAGCCCGGAGCTAGGAAACTGCTCCCCTCACCGAGCACATTCTGTCTCGAGGAAACGGTCGCTGCTGTGATGCCACAGAACCTGCAGGCAACACTGCTGCAGTTGCAGCGTCCTCCACTAGAGGGCCTGAATTGCCCCAGCCTGGAAAGGTCCATCATCTTAGACAGCAAACATTAATTCTTCAGGCACATATACATACATATATGAGGGCGCATATTTATGTGTATAAGAAGAGCTATGCCATGGCAGCTCCAAATGTGAGAAATACCAGTACCGTGTCCACCACACCGGCTGCATTTATCCTACTTTCACAGGCCTCTGATGGCCTTGGACATCATCAGGTTTCAAGGCGATATTCAAAGTGGTCGCCCCCAGTGCCGTGTTTGCTCCTAGGTTCACATTATGCATTTGGTCTGGTATTTGTGTTGGGGCTCACGTGTGAAGCCCATGCTTGGGTTGCGAGCTGTGGATGGGTATCATCGCAGGGGTTACAATCTTTCGGATTTCCCCCCAATGCAATGAGGGGCGGTAAGCCACTTTCAGGCTGAGCGAGAGTTTGTTGGCTTAAGGATCACAGTGTACATGGAAAGGTGACCTCTCATATTCAACGTAGCTTTGAATGTTAGGGACAGTGTCACGCATTTGAATTAGCGTATAAAGTTGAGGTTCTGTGTGGGTTGGTCGTTTCCCTTTACGCTTCTTGTGTTATGCATTGTGGCTGTGTTTGGTGTGCAGTGTGCAGTGTGTTGAGTGTGTGTGGTGTGCTGTGTTGTCTACTAAGTTGTGTGGTTGTGTGTTTTGTGTGTGTGGTATGTGTGGTGTGCATACTCTGCATTGTGCGTTGCGTGGTACTGTGTGTGCTTGTTGCCTGTGTTGTGATGTGCGTGTGTTAGGTTGTGTGTAATGTGTGTGCTGTGTTGGGCGAGATGTCTGTCTTGTAAGTGTGTTGTTTTCCTTGGTTGTGTGCGTTGACTGTGTCATTCCGTCCTTAGTTTTGAATGTATTGTGTCTGTTGTGCTGAGTGTGTTGTGTGTTTATGGTGGGTGCATTGTGTTTACCGCCTGTTGGGAGCAATTTATATGTGTTGTGTGTGTGCTTGTGCTTTGTGTGTTCTGTGTGGTTGTACGCTCTGTTTGTGTTCTTTGCATTGATTGCTCTCAGCTGTGCTGAGCGTGTTGTGTAGTATTGTGTGTGTTCCTCTGTGTGTGTTGCATCCTGTGTCCGTGATCGTGTGGGTTGTGTATTGTGTGTGTGTGTGTGCGTGTGTGTGTGTGTGTGTGTGTCTTTCCCTGCATCATGTGCGGTGTGTGATCCGTGTGTCCTCTGTGTTTTGTATTGTGTGATGTACTGTGCTCTGTGCTGTGTGTATGGTCCTTTGTATGTTTAGCGTAGTGCGTGTTTAGTGTTCGGTGTGTGTTGCGTGCTGTTGTGTTCACTGTGCGTGCTGTGACTGTTATTTTGTGTGTTTGTGTGCTGTGTTTGTGTTGGTTATTTCAGAGTTTGCAGGCTGGCGGTGTGCATGGTGTGTGTTGAATGTGTGCTTCTGTGGGTGGGTTAGGAATGTGAAGTGTGTTGCAACTGTCCTGTGTTCTTCGTGTTGTGGGTTATGTGCGGTATTTCGTGTCCTGTGCTGTGGGTTGTGTGTGCTTTGAAATTGCGATTATCTTTTCTGCATGGTGTTGTTTGTGTGTGCGTGGGGGGGCTTGGATGTGTGAAATCTCTGTGTATGAGATGTGTTGTCTGTGTGATTTTTTGTGTGTGATTCCCTGTGTGTGATATGCGAAGCTGTGATTCATCTGGGTTTATTCGGGTTGCATGATGTGTGTGGACCGTGTGTGTTGATTCCTGTGTTTCGCTGCCATGGTTGTGCTGTGCGTAAGCTCGTTGATGTGTTACGTGCGTTGTAGTTTCCCTGTTCCGTTATGTGTGTTTGTTGTGTGGTTTAGTGTGTTTCCTGTGATCCTTGTTTGTGTGCTGTGTTGAGATTGCTGTGTGTCGTGTGCTGGGTCATCAATGAGGTGTGGGTGAGGCATGGAGTGTGAGGGGAGAACGATAATGCTGAGGGTGAGAGTGAAGTAGGTCTCTGGCCAACTGTTCCCATAACAATATTCAAGAGGGTAAAGCCGCACTCAGACTGCTGCCATTTGGCATTTTTCGCAGGACGCGGGTTTTCCTAGGATTGTGGCTACAGTAGAGTTCATGAGCATGACCCGGACGCACCTTCTTCAGAAGGATCAGAGCGGCTCTCTCCATCAGCCACGTGGGTCAGGGCAATGTCGCAGAAAAGAAACACACATTGCCTTGGCTCTGGGTGACATGATCCTTAATGCTGCCAAGGTGGTCAGCTGCCACCTCACCAAAGTCACTCCCAAGGCAGAGGCCTCAAGCCCGGAGCTAGGAAACTGCTCCCCTCACCGAGCACATTCTGTCTCGAGGAAACGGTCGCTGCTGTGATGCCACAGAACCTGCAGGCAACACTGCTGCAGTTGCAGCGTCCTCCACTAGAGGGCCTGAATTGCCCCAGCCTGGAAAGGTCCATCATCTTAGACAGCAAACATTAATTCTTCAGGCACATATACATACATATATGAGGGCGCATATTTATGTGTATAAGAAGAGCTATGCCATGGCAGCTCCAAATGTGAGAAATACCAGTACCGTGTCCACCACACCGGCTGCATTTATCCTACTTTCACAGGCCTCTGATGGCCTTGGACATCATCAGGTTTCAAGGCGATATTCAAAGTGGTCGCCCCCAGTGCCGTGTTTGCTCCTAGGTTCACATTATGCATTTGGTCTGGTATTTGTGTTGGGGCTCACGTGTGAAGCCCATGCTTGGGTTGCGAGCTGTGGATGGGTATCATCGCAGGGGTTACAATCTTTCGGATTTCCCCCCAATGCAATGAGGGGCGGTAAGCCACTTTCAGGCTGAGCGAGAGTTTGTTGGCTTAAGGATCACAGTGTACATGGAAAGGTGACCTCTCATATTCAACGTAGCTTTGAATGTTAGGGACAGTGTCACGCATTTGAATTAGCGTATAAAGTTGAGGTTCTGTGTGGGTTGGTCGTTTCCCTTTACGCTTCTTGTGTTATGCATTGTGGCTGTGTTTGGTGTGCAGTGTGCAGTGTGTTGAGTGTGTGTGGTGTGCTGTGTTGTCTACTAAGTTGTGTGGTTGTGTGTTTTGTGTGTGTGGTTTGTGTGGTGTGCATACTCTGCATTGTGCGTTGCGTGGTACTGTGTGTGCTTGTTGCCTGTGTTGTGATGTGCGTGTGTTAGGTTGTGTGTAATGTGTGTGCTGTGTTGGGCGAGATGTCTGTTTTGTAAGTGTGTTGTTTTCCTTGGTTGTGTGCGTTGACTGTGTCATTCCGTCCTTAGTTTTGAATGTATTGTGTCTGTTGTGCTGAGTGTGTTGTGTGTTTATGGTGGGTGCATTGTGTTTACCGCCTGTTGGGAGCAATTTATATGTGTTGTGTGTGTGCTTGTGCTTTGTGTGTTCTGTGTGGTTGTACGCTCTGTTTGTGTTCTTTGCATTGATTGCTCTCAGCTGTGCTGAGCGTGTTGTGTAGTATTGTGTGTGTTCCTCTGTGTGTGTTGCATCCTGTGTCCGTGATCGTGTGGGTTGTGTATTGTGTGTGTGTGTGTGCGTGTGTGTGTGTGTGTGTGTGTCTTTCCCTGCATCATGTGCGGTGTGTGATCCGTGTGTCCTCTGTGTTTTGTATTGTGTGATGTACTGTGCTCTGTGCTGTGTGTATGGTCCTTTGTATGTTTAGCGTAGTGCGTGTTTAGTGTTCGGTGTGTGTTGCGTGCTGTTGTGTTCACTGTGCGTGCTGTGACTGTTATTTTGTGTGTTTGTGTGCTGTGTTTGTGTTGGTTATTTCAGAGTTTGCAGGCTGGCGGTGTGCATGGTGTGTGTTGAATGTGTGCTTCTGTGGGTGGGTTAGGAATGTGAAGTGTGTTGCAACTGTCCTGTGTTCTTCGTGTTGTGGGTTATGTGCGGTATTTCGTGTCCTGTGCTGTGGGTTGTGTGTGCTTTGAAATTGCGATTATCTTTTCTGCATGGTGTTGTTTGTGTGTGCGTGGGGGGGCTTGGATGTGTGAAATCTCTGTGTATGAGATGTGTTGTCTGTGTGATTTTTTGTGTGTGATTCCCTGTGTGTGATATGCGAAGCTGTGATTCATCTGGGTTTATTCGGGTTGCATGATGTGTGTGGACCGTGTGTGTTGATTCCTGTGTTTCGCTGCCATGGTTGTGCTGTGCGTAAGCTCGTTGATGTGTTACGTGCGTTGTAGTTTCCCTGTTCCGTTATGTGTGTTTGTTGTGTGGTTTAGTGTGTTTCCTGTGATCCTTGTTTGTGTGCTGTGTTGAGATTGCTGTGTGTCGTGTGCTGGGTCATCAATGAGGTGTGGGTGAGGCATGGAGTGTGAGGGGAGAACGATAATGCTGAGGGTGAGAGTGAAGTAGGTCTCTGGCCAACTGTTCCCATAACAATATTCAAGAGGGTAAAGCCGCACTCAGACTGCTGCCATTTGGCATTTTTCGCAGGACGCGGGTTTTCCTAGGATTGTGGCTACAGTAGAGTTCATGAGCATGACCCGGACGCACCTTCTTCAGAAGGATCAGAGCGGCTCTCTCCATCAGCCACGTGGGTCAGGGCAATGTCGCAGAAAAGAAACACACATTGCCTTGGCTCTGGGTGACATGATCCTTAATGCTGCCAAGGTGGTCAGCTGCCACCTCACCAAAGTCACTCCCAAGGCAGAGGCCTCAAGCCCGGAGCTAGGAAACTGCTCCCCTCACCGAGCACATTCTGTCTCGAGGAAACTGTCGCTGCTGTGATGCCACAGAACCTGCAGGCAACACTGCTGCAGTTGCAGCGTCCTCCACTAGAGGGCCTAAATTGCCCCAGCCTGGAAAGGTCCATCATCTTAGACAGCAAACATTAATTCTTCAGGCACATATACATACATATATGAGGGCGCATATTTATGTGTATAAGAAGAGCTAAGCCATGGCAGCTCCAAATGTGAGAAATACCAGTACCGTGTCCACCACACCGGCTGCATTTATCCTACTTTCAGAGGCCTCTGATGGCCTTGGACATCATCAGGTTTCAAGGCGATATTCAAAGTGGTCGCCCCCAGTGCCGTGTTTGCTCCTAGGTTCACATTATGCATTTGGTCTGGTATTTGTGTTGGGGCTCACGTGTGAAGCCCATGCTTGGGTTGCGAGCTGTGGATGGGTATCATCGCAGGAGTTACAATGTTTCGCATTTCCCCCCAATGCAATGAGGGGCGGTAAGCCACTTTCAGGCTGAGCGAGAGTTTGTTGGCTTAAGGATCACAGTGTACATGGAAAGGTGACCTCTCATATTCAACATAGCTTTGAATGTTAGGGACAGTGTCACGCATTTGAATTAGCGTATAAAGTTGAGGTTCTGTGTGGGTTGGTCGTTTCCCTTTACGCTTCTTGTGTTATGCATTGTGGCTGTGTTTGGTGTGCAGTGTGCAGTGTGTTGAGTGTGTGTGGTGTGCTGTGTTGTCTACTAAGTTGTGTGGTTGTGTGTTTTGTGTGGTGTGCATACTCTGCATTGTGCGTTGCGTGGTACTGTGTGTGCTTGTTGCCTGTGTTGTGATGTGCGTGTGTTAGGTTGTGTGTAATGTGTGTGCTGTGTTGGGCGAGATGTCTGTCTTGTAAGTGTGTTGTTTTCCTTGGTTGTGTGCGTTGACTGTGTCATTCCGTCCTTAGTTTTGAATGTATTGTGTCTGTTGTGTTGAGTGTGTTGTGTGTTTATGGTGGGTGCATTGTGTTTACCGTCTGTTGGGAGCGATTTATATGTGTTGTGTGTGTGCTTGTGCTTTGTGTGTTCTGTGTGGTTGTACGCTGTTTGTGTTCTTTGCATTGATTGCTCTCAGCTGTGCTGAGAGTGTTGTGTATTATTGTGTGTGTTCCACTGTGTGTGTTGCATCCTGTGTCCGTGATCGTGTGGGTTGTGTATTGTGTGTGTGTGTGTGTGTGTGATTCTGTGTGTCTTTCCCTCCTCATGTGCAGGGTGTGATCCGTGTGTAGTCTCTGTTTTGTATTGTGTGATGTACTGTGCTCTGTGCTGTGTATATGGTCCTCTGTATGTTTAGCGTAGTGCGGGTTTAGTGTTCGGTGTGTGTTGCGTGCTGTTTTGTTCACTGTGTGTGCTGTGACTGTTATTTTGTGTGTTTGTGTGCTGTGTTTGTGTTGGTTATTTCAAAGTTTGCAGGCTGGCGGTGTGCATGGTGTGTGTTGAATGTGTGCTTCTGTGGGTGGGTTAGGAATGTGAAGTGTGTTGCAACTGTCCTGTGTTCTTCGTGTTGTGGGTTATGTGCGGTATTTCGTGTCCTGTGCTTTGGGTTGTGTGTGCTTTGAAATTGCGATTATCTTTTCTGCATGGTGTTGTTTGTGTGTGCGTGGGGGGGCTTGGATGTGTGAAATCTCTGTGTATGAGATGTGTTGTCTGTGTGATTTTTTGTGTGTGATTCCCTGTGTGTGATATGCGAAGCTGTGATTCATCTGGGTTTATTCGGGTTGCATGATGTGTGTGGACCGTGTGTGTTGATTCCTGTGTTTCGCTGCCATGGTTGTGCTGTGCATAAGCTCGTTGATGTGTTACGTGCGTTGTAGTTTCCCTGTTCCGTTATGTGTGTTTGTTGTGTGGTTTAGTGTGTTTCCTGTGATCCTTGTTTGTGTGCTGTGTTGAGATTGCTGTGTGTCGTGTGCTGGGTCATCAATGAGGTGTGGGTGAGGCATGGAGTGTGAGGGGAGAACGATAATGCTGAGGGTGAGAGTGAAGTAGGTCTCTGGCCAACTGTTCCCATAACAATATTCAAGAGGGTAAAGCCGCACTCAGACTGCTGCCATTTGGCATTTTTCGCAGGACGCGGGTTTTCCTAGGATTGTGGCTACAGTAGAGTTCATGAGCATGACCCGGACGCACCTTCTTCAGAAGGATCAGAGCGGCTCTCTCCATCAGCCACGTGGGTCAGGGCAATGTCGCAGAAAAGAAACACACATTGCCTTGGCTCTGGGTGACATGATCCTTAATGCTGCCAAGGTGGTCAGCTGCCACCTCACCAAAGTCACTCCCAAGGCAGAGGCCTCAAGCCCGGAGCTAGGAAACTGCTCCCCTCACCGAGCACATTCTGTCTCGAGGAAACGGTCGCTGCTGTGATGCCACAGAACCTGCAGGCAACACTGCTGCAGTTGCAGCGTCCTCCACTAGAGGGCCTGAATTGCCCCAGCCTGGAAAGGTCCATCATCTTAGACAGCAAACATTAATTCTTCAGGCACATATACATACATATATGAGGGCGCATATTTATGTGTATAAGAAGAGCTATGCCATGGCAGCTCCAAATGTGAGAAATACCAGTACCGTGTCCACCACACCGGCTGCATTTATCCTACTTTCACAGGCCTCTGATGGCCTTGGACATCATCAGGTTTCAAGGCGATATTCAAAGTGGTCGCCCCCAGTGCCGTGTTTGCTCCTAGGTTCACATTATGCATTTGGTCTGGTATTTGTGTTGGGGCTCACGTGTGAAGCCCATGCTTGGGTTGCGAGCTGTGGATGGGTATCATCGCAGGGGTTACAATCTTTCGGATTTCCCCCCAATGCAATGAGGGGCGGTAAGCCACTTTCAGGCTGAGCGAGAGTTTGTTGGCTTAAGGATCACAGTGTACATGGAAAGGTGACCTCTCATATTCAACGTAGCTTTGAATGTTAGGGACAGTGTCACGCATTTGAATTAGCGTATAAAGTTGAGGTTCTGTGTGGGTTGGTCGTTTCCCTTTACGCTTCTTGTGTTATGCATTGTGGCTGTGTTTGGTGTGCAGTGTGCAGTGTGTTGAGTGTGTGTGGTGTGCTGTGTTGTCTACTAAGTTGTGTGGTTGTGTGTTTTGTGTGTGTGGTTTGTGTGGTGTGCATACTCTGCATTGTGCGTTGCGTGGTACTGTGTGTGCTTGTTGCCTGTGTTGTGATGTGCGTGTGTTAGGTTGTGTGTAATGTGTGTGCTGTGTTGGGCGAGATGTCTGTTTTGTAAGTGTGTTGTTTTCCTTGGTTGTGTGCGTTGACTGTGTCATTCCGTCCTTAGTTTTGAATGTATTGTGTCTGTTGTGCTGAGTGTGTTGTGTGTTTATGGTGGGTGCATTGTGTTTACCGCCTGTTGGGAGCAATTTATATGTGTTGTGTGTGTGCTTGTGCTTTGTGTGTTCTGTGTGGTTGTACGCTCTGTTTGTGTTCTTTGCATTGATTGCTCTCAGCTGTGCTGAGCGTGTTGTGTAGTATTGTGTGTGTTCCTCTGTGTGTGTTGCATCCTGTGTCCGTGATCGTGTGGGTTGTGTATTGTGTGTGTGTGTGTGCGTGTGTGTGTGTGTGTGTGTGTCTTTCCCTGCATCATGTGCGGTGTGTGATCCGTGTGTCCTCTGTGTTTTGTATTGTGTGATGTACTGTGCTCTGTGCTGTGTGTATGGTCCTTTGTATGTTTAGCGTAGTGCGTGTTTAGTGTTCGGTGTGTGTTGCGTGCTGTTGTGTTCACTGTGCGTGCTGTGACTGTTATTTTGTGTGTTTGTGTGCTGTGTTTGTGTTGGTTATTTCAGAGTTTGCAGGCTGGCGGTGTGCATGGTGTGTGTTGAATGTGTGCTTCTGTGGGTGGGTTAGGAATGTGAAGTGTGTTGCAACTGTCCTGTGTTCTTCGTGTTGTGGGTTATGTGCGGTATTTCGTGTCCTGTGCTGTGGGTTGTGTGTGCTTTGAAATTGCGATTATCTTTTCTGCATGGTGTTGTTTGTGTGTGCGTGGGGGGGCTTGGATGTGTGAAATCTCTGTGTATGAGATGTGTTGTCTGTGTGATTTTTTGTGTGTGATTCCCTGTGTGTGATATGCGAAGCTGTGATTCATCTGGGTTTATTCGGGTTGCATGATGTGTGTGGACCGTGTGTGTTGATTCCTGTGTTTCGCTGCCATGGTTGTGCTGTGCGTAAGCTCGTTGATGTGTTACGTGCGTTGTAGTTTCCCTGTTCCGTTATGTGTGTTTGTTGTGTGGTTTAGTGTGTTTCCTGTGATCCTTGTTTGTGTGCTGTGTTGAGATTGCTGTGTGTCGTGTGCTGGGTCATCAATGAGGTGTGGGTGAGGCATGGAGTGTGAGGGGAGAACGATAATGCTGAGGGTGAGAGTGAAGTAGGTCTCTGGCCAACTGTTCCCATAACAATATTCAAGAGGGTAAAGCCGCACTCAGACTGCTGCCATTTGGCATTTTTCGCAGGACGCGGGTTTTCCTAGGATTGTGGCTACAGTAGAGTTCATGAGCATGACCCGGACGCACCTTCTTCAGAAGGATCAGAGCGGCTCTCTCCATCAGCCACGTGGGTCAGGGCAATGTCGCAGAAAAGAAACACACATTGCCTTGGCTCTGGGTGACATGATCCTTAATGCTGCCAAGGTGGTCAGCTGCCACCTCACCAAAGTCACTCCCAAGGCAGAGGCCTCAAGCCCGGAGCTAGGAAACTGCTCCCCTCACCGAGCACATTCTGTCTCGAGGAAACTGTCGCTGCTGTGATGCCACAGAACCTGCAGGCAACACTGCTGCAGTTGCAGCGTCCTCCACTAGAGGGCCTGAATTGCCCCAGCCTGGAAAGGTCCATCATCTTAGACAGCAAACATTAATTCTTCAGGCACATATACATACATATATGAGGGCGCATATTTATGTGTATAAGAAGAGCTAAGCCATGGCAGCTCCAAATGTGAGAAATACCAGTACCGTGTCCACCACACCGGCTGCATTTATCCTACTTTCAGAGGCCTCTGATGGCCTTGGACATCATCAGGTTTCAAGGCGATATTCAAAGTGGTCGCCCCCAGTGCCGTGTTTGCTCCTAGGTTCACATTATGCATTTGGTCTGGTATTTGTGTTGGGGCTCACGTGTGAAGCCCATGCTTGGGTTGCGAGCTGTGGATGGGTATCATCGCAGGAGTTACAATGTTTCGCATTTCCCCCCAATGCAATGAGGGGCGGTAAGCCACTTTCAGGCTGAGCGAGAGTTTGTTGGCTTAAGGATCACAGTGTACATGGAAAGGTGACCTCTCATATTCAACATAGCTTTGAATGTTAGGGACAGTGTCACGCATTTGAATTAGCATATAAAGTTGAGGTTCTGTGTGGGTTGGTCGTTTCCCTTTACGCTTCTTGTGTTATGCATTGTGGCTGTGTTTGGTGTGCAGTGTGCAGTGTGTTGAGTGTGTGTGGTGTGCTGTGTTGTCTACTAAGTTGTGTGGTTGTGTGTTTTGTGTGGTGTGCATACTCTGCATTGTGCGTTGCGTGGTACTGTGTGTGCTTGTTGCCTGTGTTGTGATGTGCGTGTGTTAGGTTGTGTGTAATGTGTGTGCTGTGTTGGGCGAGATGTCTGTCTTGTAAGTGTGTTGTTTTCCTTGGTTGTGTGCGTTGACTGTGTCATTCCGTCCTTAGTTTTGAATGTATTGTGTCTGTTGTGTTGAGTGTGTTGTGTGTTTATGGTGGGTGCATTGTGTTTACCGTCTGTTGGGAGCGATTTATATGTGTTGTGTGTGTGCTTGTGCTTTGTGTGTTCTGTGTGGTTGTACGCTGTTTGTGTTCTTTGCATTGATTGCTCTCAGCTGTGCTGAGAGTGTTGTGTATTATTGTGTGTGTTCCACTGTGTGTGTTGCATCCTGTGTCCGTGATCGTGTGGGTTGTGTATTGTGTGTGTGTGTGTGTGTGTGATTCTGTGTGTCTTTCCCTCCTCATGTGCAGGGTGTGATCCGTGTGTAGTCTCTGTTTTGTATTGTGTGATGTACTGTGCTCTGTGCTGTGTATATGGTCCTCTGTATGTTTAGCGTAGTGCGGGTTTAGTGTTCGGTGTGTGTTGCGTGCTGTTTTGTTCACTGTGTGTGCTGTGACTGTTATTTTGTGTGTTTGTGTGCTGTGTTTGTGTTGGTTATTTCAAAGTTTGCAGGCTGGCGGTGTGCATGGTGTGTGTTGAATGTGTGCTTCTGTGGGTGGGTTAGGAATGTGAAGTGTGTTGCAACTGTCCTGTGTTCTTCGTGTTGTGGGTTATGTGCGGTATTTCGTGTCCTGTGCTTTGGGTTGTGTGTGCTTTGAAATTGCGATTATCTTTTCTGCATGGTGTTGTTTGTGTGTGCGTGGGGGGGCTTGGATGTGTGAAATCTCTGTGTATGAGATGTGTTGTCTGTGTGATTTTTTGTGTGTGATTCCCTGTGTGTGATATGCGAAGCTGTGATTCATCTGGGTTTATTCGGGTTGCATGATGTGTGTGGACCGTGTGTGTTGATTCCTGTGTTTCGCTGCCATGGTTGTGCTGTGCATAAGCTCGTTGATGTGTTACGTGCGTTGTAGTTTCCCTGTTCCGTTATGTGTGTTTGTTGTGTGGTTTAGTGTGTTTCCTGTGATCCTTGTTTGTGTGCTGTGTTGAGATTGCTGTGTGTCGTGTGCTGGGTCATCAATGAGGTGTGGGTGAGGCATGGAGTGTGAGGGGAGAACGATAATGCTGAGGGTGAGAGTGAAGTAGGTCTCTGGCCAACTGTTCCCATAACAATATTCAAGAGGGTAAAGCCGCACTCAGACTGCTGCCATTTGGCATTTTTCGCAGGACGCTGGTTTTCCTAGGATTGTGGCTACAGTAGAGTTCATGAGCATGTCCGGGACGCTCCTTCTTCAGAAGGATCTGAGCAGCACTCTCCATCAGCCACGTGGGTCAGGGCAATGTCGCAGAAAAGAAACACACATTGCCTTGGCTCTGGGTGACCTGAACCTTAATGCTGCCAAGGTGGTCAGCTGCCACCTCACCAAAGTCACTCCCAAGGCAGAGGCCTCAAGCCCGGAGCTAGGAAACTGCTCCCCTCATCGAGCACATTCTGTCTCGAGGAAACGGTCGCTGCTGTGATGCCACAGAACCTGCAGGCAACACTGCTGCAGTTGCGGTGTCCTCCACTAGAGGGCCTGAATTGCCCCAGCCTGGAAAGGTCCATCATCTTAGACAGCAAACATTAATTCTTCAGGCACATATACATACATATATGAGGGCGCATATTTATGTGTATAAGAAGAGCTATGGCATGCCAGTTCCAAATGTGAGAAATACCAGTACCGTGTCCACCACACCGGCTGCATTTATTCTACTTCACAGGCCTCTGATGGCCTTAGACATCATAAGGTTTCAAGGCGATATTCCAAGGGGTAGCCCCCAGTGCTGTGTTTGCTCCTAGGTTAATATTATGCATTTGGTCATGTATTTGTGTTGGGGTTCATGTGTGAAGTCCATGCTTGGGTTGCGAGCTGTGGATGGTTATCATCGCAGGGGTTACTATGTTTTGCTTTTCCCACCAAGGCACTGAGTTGCTGTAAGCCACTTTCAGGCTGAGCGAGAGTGTGTTGGCTTAAGGATCACAGTGTACATGGAAAGGAGACCTCTCATATTCAACATAGCTTTGAAAGTTAGGGACAGTGTTACGCATTTGAATTAGCATATAAAGTTGAGGTTCTGTGTGGGTTGATCGTTTCCTTTTACGCTTATGTGTTATGCGTTGTGGCTGTGTTTGGTGTGCAGTGTGCGGTGTGTTGAGTGTGTGTGTTGTGCTGTGTTGTCTATTAAGTTGTGTGGTTGTGTGTTTTGTGTGTGTGGTTTGTGTGGTGTGAATACTCTGCATTGTGCGTTGCGTGGTATTGTGTGTGCTTGTTGCCTGTGTTGTGATGTGCGTGTATTAGGTTGTGTGTAATGTGTGTGCTGTGTTGGGCGAGATGTGTGTCTTGTAAGTGTGTGGTTTTCCTTGGTTGTGTGCGTTGATTGTGTCATTCTGTCTTTAGTTTTGAATGTATTGTGTCTGTTGTGTTGAGTGTGTTGTGTTACTGTGTAGTGTGTTTATGGTGGGTGTATTGTGTTTACCGACTGTTGGGTGCAATTTATATGTGTTCTGTGTGTGCTTGTCATTTGTGTGTTCTGTGTTGTTGTACGCTGTGCTTGTGTTCTCTACATTGATTGCTCTCAGCTGTTCTGAGCGTGTTGTGTAGTATTCTGTGTGTTCTTCTGTGTGTGTTGCATCCTGTGTCCGTGTTCGGTTGGTTTGTGTATTGTGTGTGCGTGTGTGTGTTTGTGTGTGATTGTGTGTGTCTTTCCCTGTGCCATGTGCAGTGTGTGATCTGTGTGTCCACTGTGTTTCGTATTGTGTGATGTACTGTGATCTGTGTTGTGTGTATGGATTTTTGTATGTTTAGTGTGGTGTGTGTTTAGTGTTCGGTGTGTGTTGCGTGCTGTTGTGTTCACTGTGCGTGCTGTGACTGTTATTTTGTGTGTTTTTGTGCTGTATGTCTTTGTGTTGCTTATTTCAAAGTTTGCAGGCTGGCGGTGTGCATATTGTGTGTTGAATGTGCGCTTCTGTGGGTTGGTTAGGAATGTGAAGTGTGTGTTGCAAGTGTCCTGTGTTCTTCGTGTTGTGGGTTATGTACGGCATTTCATGTCCTGTGCTGTGGGTTGTGTGTGCTTTGAAATTGCGATTATCTTTTCTGCATGGTGTTGTTTGAGTGGGTGTGTGTGGGCTTGGATGTGTGAAATCTGTGTGTATGAGACGTGTTGTCTGTGTGATTTTTTGTGTGTGATTCCCTGTGTGTGATATGTGAGGCTGTGATTCATCTGGGTTCGGGTTGCATGTTGTGTGTGGACCGTGTGTGTTGATTCTTGTGTTTCGCTGCCATGGTTGTGCTGTGCATAAGCTCGTTGATGTGTTGCGTGCGTTGTAGTTTCCCTGTTCCGTTATGTGTGTTTGTTGTGTGGTTTAGTGTGTTTCCTGTGATCCTTGTTTGTGTGCTGTGTTGAGATTTTCTGTGTGTCATGTGCTGGGTCATCAATGAGGTGTTTGTGAGGCATGGAGTGTGAGGGGAGAACGATAATGCTGAGGGTGAGAGTGGAGTAGGTCTCTGGCCAACTGTTCCCATACCAATATTCAAGAGGGTAATGCCGCACTCAGACTGCTGCCATTTGGCATTTTTCGCAGGACCCGAGTTTTCCTAGGATTGTGGCTACAGTAGAGTTCATGAGCATGAGCCGGACGCACCTTCTTCAGAAGGATCTGAACGGCTCTCTCCATCAGCCACGTGGGTCAGGGCAATGTCGCAGAAAAGAAACACACATTGCCTTGGCTCTGGGTGACCTGAACCTTAATGCTGCCAAGGTGGTCAGCTGCCACCTCACCAAAGTCACTCCCAAGGCAGAGGCCTCAAGCCCGGAGCTAGGAAACTGCACCCCTCATCGAGCACATTCTGTCTCGAGGAAACGGTCGCTGCTGTGATGCCACAGAACCTGCAGGCAACACTGCTGCAGTTGCGGTGTCCTCCACTAGAGGGCCTGAATTGCCCCAGCCTGGAAAGGTCCATCATCTTAGACAGCAAACATTAATTCTTCAGGCACATATACATACATATATGAGGGCGCATATTTATGTGTATAAGAAGAGCTATGGCATGCCAGTTCCAAATGTGAGAAACACCAGTACCGTGTCCACCACACCGGCTGCATTTATTCTACTTCACAGGCCTCTGATGGCCTTAGACATCATAAGGTTTCAAGGCGATATTCCAAGGGGTAGCCCCCAGTGCTGTGTTTGCTCCTAGGTTAATATTATGCATTTGGTCATGTATTTGTGTTGGGGTTCATGTGTGAAGTCCATGCTTGGGTTGCGAGCTGTGGATGGTTATCATCGCAGGGGTTACTATGTTTTGCTTTTCCCACCAAGGCACTGAGTTGCTGTAAGCCACTTTCAGGCTGAGCGAGAGTGTGTTGGCTTAAGGATCACAGTGTACATGGAAAGGAGACCTCTCATATTCAACATAGCTTTGAAAGTTAGGGACAGTGTTACGCATTTGAATTAGCATATAAAGTTGAGGTTCTGTGTGGGTTGATCGTTTCCTTTTACGCTTATGTGTTATGCGTTGTGGCTGTGTTTGGTGTGCAGTGTGCGGTGTGTTGAGTGTGTGTGTTGTGCTGTGTTGTCTATTAAGTTGTGTGGTTGTGTGTTTTGTGTGTGTGGTTTGTGTGGTGTGAATACTCTGCATTGTGCGTTGCGTGGTATTGTGTGTGCTTGTTGCCTGTGTTGTGATGTGCGTGTATTAGGTTGTGTGTAATGTGTGTGCTGTGTTGGGCGAGATGTGTGTCTTGTAAGTGTGTGGTTTTCCTTGGTTGTGTGCGTTGATTGTGTCATTCTGTCTTTAGTTTTGAATGTATTGTGTCTGTTGTGTTGAGTGTGTTGTGTTACTGTGTAGTGTGTTTATGGTGGGTGTATTGTGTTTACCGACTGTTGGGTGCAATTTATATGTGTTCTGTGTGTGCTTGTCATTTGTGTGTTCTGTGTTGTTGTACGCTGTGCTTGTGTTCTCTACATTGATTGCTCTCAGCTGTTCTGAGCGTGTTGTGTAGTATTCTGTGTGTTCTTCTGTGTGTGTTGCATCCTGTGTCCGTGTTCGGTTGGTTTGTGTATTGTGTGTGCGTGTGTGTGTTTGTGTGTGATTGTGTGTGTCTTTCCCTGTGCCATGTGCAGTGTGTGATCTGTGTGTCCACTGTGTTTCGTATTGTGTGATGTACTGTGATCTGTGTTGTGTGTATGGATTTTTGTATGTTTAGTGTGGTGTGTGTTTAGTGTTCGGTGTGTGTTGCGTGCTGTTGTGTTCACTGTGCGTGCTGTGACTGTTATTTTGTGTGTTTTTGTGCTGTATGTCTTTGTGTTGCTTATTTCAAAGTTTGCAGGCTGGCGGTGTGCATATTGTGTGTTGAATGTGCGCTTCTGTGGGTTGGTTAGGAATGTGAAGTGTGTGTTGCAAGTGTCCTGTGTTCTTCGTGTTGTGGGTTATGTACGGCATTTCATGTCCTGTGCTGTGGGTTGTGTGTGCTTTGAAATTGCGATTATCTTTTCTGCATGGTGTTGTTTGAGTGGGTGTGTGTGGGCTTGGATGTGTGAAATCTGTGTGTATGAGACGTGTTGTCTGTGTGATTTTTTGTGTGTGATTCCCTGTGTGTGATATGTGAGGCTGTGATTCATCTGGGTTCGGGTTGCATGTTGTGTGTGGACCGTGTGTGTTGATTCTTGTGTTTCGCTGCCATGGTTGTGCTGTGCGTAAGCTCGTTGATGTGTTGCGTGCGTTGTAGTTTCCCTGTTCCGTTATGTGTGTTTGTTGTGTGGTTTAGTGTGTTTCCTGTGATCCTTGTTTGTGTGCTGTGTTGAGATTTTCTGTGTGTCATGTGCTGGGTCATCAATGAGGTGTTTGTGAGGCATGGAGTGTGAGGGGAGAACGATAATGCTGAGGGTGAGAGTGGAGTAGGTCTCTGGCCAACTGTTCCCATACCAATATTCAAGAGGGTAATGCCGCACTCAGACTGCTGCCATTTGGCATTTTTCGCAGGACCCGAGTTTTCCTAGGATTGTGGCTACAGTAGAGTTCATGAGCATGAGCCGGACGCACCTTCTTCAGAAGGATCTGAACGGCTCTCTCCATCAGCCACGTGGGTCAGGGCAATGTCGCAGAAAAGAAACACACATTGCCTTGGCTCTGGGTGACCTGAACCTTAATGCTGCCAAGGTGGTCAGCTGCCACCTCACCAAAGTCACTCCCAAGGCAGAGGCCTCAAGCCCGGAGCTAGGAAACTGCACCCCTCATCGAGCACATTCTGTCTCGAGGAAACGGTCGCTGCTGTGATGCCACAGAACCTGCAGGCAACACTGCTGCAGTTGCGGTGTCCTCCACTAGAGGGCCTGAATTGCCCCAGCCTGGAAAGGTCCATCATCTTAGACAGCAAACATTAATTCTTCAGGCACATATACATACATATATGAGGGCGCATATTTATGTGTATAAGAAGAGCTATGGCATGCCAGTTCCAAATGTGAGAAACACCAGTACCGTGTCCACCACACCGGCTGCATTTATTCTACTTCACAGGCCTCTGATGGCCTTAGACATCATAAGGTTTCAAGGCGATATTCCAAGGGGTAGCCCCCAGTGCTGTGTTTGCTCCTAGGTTAATATTATGCATTTGGTCATGTATTTGTGTTGGGGTTCATGTGTGAAGTCCATGCTTGGGTTGCGAGCTGTGGATGGTTATCATCGCAGGGGTTACTATGTTTTGCTTTTCCCACCAAGGCACTGAGTTGCTGTAAGCCACTTTCAGGCTGAGCGAGAGTGTGTTGGCTTAAGGATCACAGTGTACATGGAAAGGAGACCTCTCATATTCAACATAGCTTTGAAAGTTAGGGACAGTGTTACGCATTTGAATTAGCATATAAAGTTGAGGTTCTGTGTGGGTTGATCGTTTCCTTTTACGCTTATGTGTTATGCGTTGTGGCTGTGTTTGGTGTGCAGTGTGCGGTGTGTTGAGTGTGTGTGTTGTGCTGTGTTGTCTATTAAGTTGTGTGGTTGTGTGTTTTGTGTGTGTGGTTTGTGTGGTGTGAATACTCTGCATTGTGCGTTGCGTGGTATTGTGTGTGCTTGTTGCCTGTGTTGTGATGTGCGTGTATTAGGTTGTGTGTAATGTGTGTGCTGTGTTGGGCGAGATGTGTGTCTTGTAAGTGTGTGGTTTTCCTTGGTTGTGTGCGTTGATTGTGTCATTCTGTCTTTAGTTTTGAATGTATTGTGTCTGTTGTGTTGAGTGTGTTGTGTTACTGTGTAGTGTGTTTATGGTGGGTGTATTGTGTTTACCGACTGTTGGGTGCAATTTATATGTGTTCTGTGTGTGCTTGTCATTTGTGTGTTCTGTGTTGTTGTACGCTGTGCTTGTGTTCTCTACATTGATTGCTCTCAGCTGTTCTGAGCGTGTTGTGTAGTATTCTGTGTGTTCTTCTGTGTGTGTTGCATCCTGTGTCCGTGTTCGGGTGGTTTGTGTATTGTGTGTGCGTGTGTGTGTTTGTGTGTGATTGTGTGTGTCTTTCCCTGTGCCATGTGCAGTGTGTGATCTGTGTGTCCACTGTGTTTCGTATTGTGTGATGTACTGTGATCTGTGTTGTGTGTATGGATTTTTGTATGTTTAGTGTGGTGTGTGTTTAGTGTTCGGTGTGTGTTGCGTGCTGTTGTGTTCACTGTGCGTGCTGTGACTGTTATTTTGTGTGTTTTTGTGCTGTATGTCTTTGTGTTGCTTATTTCAAAGTTTGCAGGCTGGCGGTGTGCATATTGTGTGTTGAATGTGCGCTTCTGTGGGTTGGTTAGGAATGTGAAGTGTGTGTTGCAAGTGTCCTGTGTTCTTCGTGTTGTGGGTTATGTACGGCATTTCATGTCCTGTGCTGTGGGTTGTGTGTGCTTTGAAATTGCGATTATCTTTTCTGCATGGTGTTGTTTGAGTGGGTGTGTGTGGGCTTGGATGTGTGAAATCTGTGTGTATGAGACGTGTTGTCTGTGTGATTTTTTGTGTGTGATTCCCTGTGTGTGATATGTGAGGCTGTGATTCATCTGGGTTCGGGTTGCATGTTGTGTGTGGACCGTGTGTGTTGATTCTTGTGTTTCGCTGCCATGGTTGTGCTGTGCGTAAGCTCGTTGATGTGTTGCGTGCGTTGTAGTTTCCCTGTTCCGTTATGTGTGTTTGTTGTGTGGTTTAGTGTGTTTCCTGTGATCCTTGTTTGTGTGCTGTGTTGAGATTTTCTGTGTGTCATGTGCTGGGTCATCAATGAGGTGTTTGTGAGGCATGGAGTGTGAGGGGAGAACGATAATGCTGAGGGTGAGAGTGGAGTAGGTCTCTGGCCAACTGTTCCCATACCAATATTCAAGAGGGTAATGCCGCACTCAGACTGCTGCCATTTGGCATTTTTCGCAGGACCCGAGTTTTCCTAGGATTGTGGCTACAGTAGAGTTCATGAGCATGAGCCGGACGCACCTTCTTCAGAAGGATCTGAACGGCTCTCTCCATCAGCCACGTGGGTCAGGGCAATGTCGCAGAAAAGAAACACACATTGCCTTGGCTCTGGGTGACCTGAACCTTAATGCTGCCAAGGTGGTCAGCTGCCACCTCACCAAAGTCACTCCCAAGGCAGAGGCCTCAAGCCCGGAGCTAGGAAACTGCACCCCTCATCGAGCACATTCTGTCTCGAGGAAACGGTCGCTGCTGTGATGCCACAGAACCTGCAGGCAACACTGCTGCAGTTGCGGTGTCCTCCACTAGAGGGCCTGAATTGCCCCAGCCTGGAAAGGTCCATCATCTTAGACAGCAAACATTAATTCTTCAGGCACATATACATACATATATGAGGGCGCATATTTATGTGTATAAGAAGAGCTATGGCATGCCAGTTCCAAATGTGAGAAACACCAGTACCGTGTCCACCACACCGGCTGCATTTATTCTACTTCACAGGCCTCTGATGGCCTTAGACATCATAAGGTTTCAAGGCGATATTCCAAGGGGTAGCCCCCAGTGCTGTGTTTGCTCCTAGGTTAATATTATGCATTTGGTCATGTATTTGTGTTGGGGTTCATGTGTGAAGTCCATGCTTGGGTTGCGAGCTGTGGATGGTTATCATCGCAGGGGTTACTATGTTTTGCTTTTCCCACCAAGGCACTGAGTTGCTGTAAGCCACTTTCAGGCTGAGCGAGAGTGTGTTGGCTTAAGGATCACAGTGTACATGGAAAGGAGACCTCTCATATTCAACATAGCTTTGAAAGTTAGGGACAGTGTTACGCATTTGAATTAGCATATAAAGTTGAGGTTCTGTGTGGGTTGATCGTTTCCTTTTACGCTTATGTGTTATGCGTTGTGGCTGTGTTTGGTGTGCAGTGTGCGGTGTGTTGAGTGTGTGTGTTGTGCTGTGTTGTCTATTAAGTTGTGTGGTTGTGTGTTTTGTGTGTGTGGTTTGTGTGGTGTGAATACTCTGCATTGTGCGTTGCGTGGTATTGTGTGTGCTTGTTGCCTGTGTTGTGATGTGCGTGTATTAGGTTGTGTGTAATGTGTGTGCTGTGTTGGGCGAGATGTGTGTCTTGTAAGTGTGTGGTTTTCCTTGGTTGTGTGCGTTGATTGTGTCATTCTGTCTTTAGTTTTGAATGTACTGTGTCTGTTGTGTTGAGTGTGTTGTGTTACTGTGTAGTGTGTTTATGGTGGGTGTATTGTGTTTACCGACTGTTGGGTGCAATTTATATGTGTTCTGTGTGTGCTTGTCATTTGTGTGTTCTGTGTTGTTGTACGCTGTGCTTGTGTTCTCTACATTGATTGCTCTCAGCTGTTCTGAGCGTGTTGTGTAGTATTCTGTGTGTTCTTCTGTGTGTGTTGCATCCTGTGTCCGTGTTCGGGTGGTTTGTGTATTGTGTGTGCGTGTGTGTGTTTGTGTGTGATTGTGTGTGTCTTTCCCTGTGCCATGTGCAGTGTGTGATCTGTGTGTCCACTGTGTTTCGTATTGTGTGATGTACTGTGATCTGTGTTGTGTGTATGGATTTTTGTATGTTTAGTGTGGTGTGTGTTTAGTGTTCGGTGTGTGTTGCGTGCTGTTGTGTTCACTGTGCGTGCTGTGACTGTTATTTTGTGTGTTTTTGTGCTGTATGTCTTTGTGTTGCTTATTTCAAAGTTTGCAGGCTGGCGGTGTGCATATTGTGTGTTGAATGTGCGCTTCTGTGGGTTGGTTAGGAATGTGAAGTGTGTGTTGCAAGTGTCCTGTGTTCTTCGTGTTGTGGGTTATGTACGGCATTTCATGTCCTGTGCTGTGGGTTGTGTGTGCTTTGAAATTGCGATTATCTTTTCTGCATGGTGTTGTTTGAGTGGGTGTGTGTGGGCTTGGATGTGTGAAATCTGTGTGTATGAGACGTGTTGTCTGTGTGATTTTTTGTGTGTGATTCCCTGTGTGTGATATGTGAGGCTGTGATTCATCTGGGTTCGGGTTGCATGTTGTGTGTGGACCGTGTGTGTTGATTCTTGTGTTTCGCTGCCATGGTTGTGCTGTGCGTAAGCTCGTTGATGTGTTGCGTGCGTTGTAGTTTCCCTGTTCCGTTATGTGTGTTTGTTGTGTGGTTTAGTGTGTTTCCTGTGATCCTTGTTTGTGTGCTGTGTTGAGATTTTCTGTGTGTCATGTGCTGGGTCATCAATGAGGTGTGGGTGAGGCATGGAGTGTGAGGGGAGAACGATAATGCTGAGGGTGAGAGTGGAGTAGGTCTCTGGCCAACTGTTCCCATACCAATATTCAAGAGGGTAATGCCGCACTCAGACTGCTGCCATTTGGCATTTTTCGCAGGACCCGAGTTTTCCTAGGATTGTGGCTACAGTAGAGTTCATGAGCATGAGCCGGACGCACCTTCTTCAGAAGGATCTGAACGGCTCTCTCCATCAGCCACGTGGGTCAGGGCAATGTCGCAGAAAAACACACATTGCCTTGGCTCTGGGTGACCTGAACCTTAATGCTGCCAAGGTGGTCAGCTGCCACCTCACCAAAGTCACTCCCAAGGCAGAGGCCTCAAGCCCGGAGCTAGGAAACTGCTCCCCTCATCGAGCACATTCTGTCTCGAGGAAACGGTCGCTGCTGTGATGCCACAGAACCTGCAGGCAACACTGCTGCAGTTGCAGTGTCCTCCACTAGAGGGCCTGAATTGCCCCAGCCTGGAAAGGTCCATCATCTTAGACAGCAAACATTAATTCTTCAGGCACATATACATACATATATGAGGGCGCATATTTATGTGTATAAGAAGAGCTATGGCATGCCAGTTCCAAATGTGAGAAATACCAGTACCGTGTCCACCACACCGGCTGCATTTATTCTACTTCACAGGCCTCTGATGGCCTTAGACATCATAAGGTTTCAAGGCGATATTCCAAGGGGTAGCCCCCAGTGCTGTGTTTGCTCCTAGGTTAATATTATGCATTTGGTCATGTATTTGTGTTGGGGTTCATGTGTGAAGTCCATGCTTGGGTTGCGAGCTGTGGATGGTTATCATCGCAGGGGTTACTATGTTTTGCTTTTCCCACCAAGGCACTGAGTTGCTGTAAGCCACTTTCAGGCTGAGCGAGAGTGTGTTGGCTTAAGGATCACAGTGTACATGGAAAGCAGACCTCTCATATTCAACATAGCTTTGAAAGTTAGGGACAGTGTTACGCATTTGAATTAGCATATAAAGTTGAGGTTCTGTGTGGGTTGATCGTTTCCTTTTACGCTTATGTGTTATGCGTTGTGGCTGTGTTTGGTGTGCAGTGTGCGGTGTGTTGAGTGTGTGTGTTGTGCTGTGTTGTCTATTAAGTTGTGTGGTTGTGTGTTTTGTGTGTGTGGTTTGTGTGGTGTGAATACTCTGCATTGTGCGTTGCGTGGTATTGTGTGTGCTTGTTGCCTGTGTTGTGATGTGCGTGTATTAGGTTGTGTGTAATGTGTGTGCTGTGTTGGGCGAGATGTGTGTCTTGTAAGTGTGTGGTTTTCCTTGGTTGTGTGCGTTGATTGTGTCATTCTGTCTTTAGTTTTGAATGTACTGTGTCTGTTGTGTTGAGTGTGTTGTGTTACTGTGTAGTGTGTTTATGGTGGGTGTATTGTGTTTACCGACTGTTGGGTGCAATTTATATGTGTTCTGTGTGTGCTTGTCATTTGTGTGTTCTGTGTTGTTGTACGCTGTGCTTGTGTTCTCTACATTGATTGCTCTCAGCTGTTCTGAGCGTGTTGTGTAGTATTCTGTGTGTTCTTCTGTGTGTGTTGCATCCTGTGTCCGTGTTCGGGTGGTTTGTGTATTGTGTGTGCGTGTGTGTGTTTGTGTGTGATTGTGTGTGTCTTTCCCTGTGCCATGTGCAGTGTGTGATCTGTGTGTCCACTGTGTTTCGTATTGTGTGATGTACTGTGATCTGTGTTGTGTGTATGGATTTTTGTATGTTTAGTGTGGTGTGTGTTTAGTGTTCGGTGTGTGTTGCGTGCTGTTGTGTTCACTGTGCGTGCTGTGACTGTTATTTTGTGTGTTTTTGTGCTGTATGTCTTTGTGTTGCTTATTTCAAAGTTTGCAGGCTGGCGGTGTGCATATTGTGTGTTGAATGTGCGCTTCTGTGGGTTGGTTAGGAATGTGAAGTGTGTGTTGCAAGTGTCCTGTGTTCTTCGTGTTGTGGGTTATGTACGGCATTTCATGTCCTGTGCTGTGGGTTGTGTGTGCTTTGAAATTGCGATTATCTTTTCTGCATGGTGTTGTTTGAGTGGGTGTGTGTGGGCTTGGATGTGTGAAATCTGTGTGTATGAGACGTGTTGTCTGTGTGATTTTTTGTGTGTGATTCCCTGTGTGTGATATGTGAGGCTGTGATTCATCTGGGTTCGGGTTGCATGTTGTGTGTGGACCGTGTGTGTTGATTCTTGTGTTTCGCTGCCATGGTTGTGCTGTGCGTAAGCTCGTTGATGTGTTGCGTGCGTTGTAGTTTCCCTGTTCCGTTATGTGTGTTTGTTGTGTGGTTTAGTGTGTTTCCTGTGATCCTTGTTTGTGTGCTGTGTTGAGATTTTCTGTGTGTCATGTGCTGGGTCATCAATGAGGTGTGGGTGAGGCATGGAGTGTGAGGGGAGAACGATAATGCTGAGGGTGAGAGTGGAGTAGGTCTCTGGCCAACTGTTCCCATACCAATATTCAAGAGGGTAATGCCGCACTCAGACTGCTGCCATTTGGCATTTTTCGCAGGACCCGAGTTTTCCTAGGATTGTGGCTACAGTAGAGTTCATGAGCATGAGCCGGACGCACCTTCTTCAGAAGGATCTGAACGGCTCTCTCCATCAGCCACGTGGGTCAGGGCAATGTCGCAGAAAAACACACATTGCCTTGGCTCTGGGTGACCTGAACCTTAATGCTGCCAAGGTGGTCAGCTGCCACCTCACCAAAGTCACTCCCAAGGCAGAGGCCTCAAGCCCGGAGCTAGGAAACTGCACCCCTCATCGAGCACATTCTGTCTCGAGGAAACGGTCGCTGCTGTGATGCCACAGAACCTGCAGGCAACACTGCTGCAGTTGCAGTGTCCTCCACTAGAGGGCCTGAATTGCCCCAGCCTGGAAAGGTCCATCATCTTAGACAGCAAACATTAATTCTTCAGGCACATATACATACATATATGAGGGCGCATATTTATGTGTATAAGAAGAGCTATGGCATGCCAGTTCCAAATGTGAGAAATACCAGTACCGTGTCCACCACACCGGCTGCATTTATTCTACTTCACAGGCCTCTGATGGCCTTAGACATCATAAGGTTTCAAGGCGATATTCCAAGGGGTAGCCCCCAGTGCTGTGTTTGCTCCTAGGTTAATATTATGCATTTGGTCATGTATTTGTGTTGGGGTTCATGTGTGAAGTCCATGCTTGGGTTGCGAGCTGTGGATGGTTATCATCGCAGGGGTTACTATGTTTTGCTTTTCCCACCAAGGCACTGAGTTGCTGTAAGCCACTTTCAGGCTGAGCGAGAGTGTGTTGGCTTAAGGATCACAGTGTACATGGAAAGCAGACCTCTCATATTCAACATAGCTTTGAAAGTTAGGGACAGTGTTACGCATTTGAATTAGCATATAAAGTTGAGGTTCTGTGTGGGTTGATCGTTTCCTTTTACGCTTATGTGTTATGCGTTGTGGCTGTGTTTGGTGTGCAGTGTGTGGTGTGTTGAGTGTGTGTGTTGTGCTGTGTTGTCTATTAAGTTGTGTGGTTGTGTGTTTTGTGTGTGTGGTTTGTGTGGTGTGAATACTCTGCATTGTGCGTTGCGTGGTATTGTGTGTGCTTGTTGCCTGTGTTGTGATGTGCGTGTATTAGGTTGTGTGTAATGTGTGTGCTGTGTTGGGCGAGATGTGTGTCTTGTAAGTGTGTGGTTTTCCTTGGTTGTGTGCGTTGATTGTGTCATTCTGTCTTTAGTTTTGAATGTATTGTGTCTGTTGTGTTGAGTGTGTTGTGTTACTGTGTAGTGTGTTTATGGTGGGTGTATTGTGTTTACCGACTGTTGGGTGCAATTTATATGTGTTCTGTGTGTGCTTGTCATTTGTGTGTTCTGTGTTGTTGTACGCTGTGCTTGTGTTCTCTACATTGATTGCTCTCAGCTGTTCTGAGCGTGTTGTGTAGTATTCTGTGTGTTCTTCTGTGTGTGTTGCATCCTGTGTCCGTGTTCGGGTGGTTTGTGTATTGTGTGTGCGTGTGTGTGTTTGTGTGTGATTGTGTGTGTCTTTCCCTGTGCCATGTGCAGTGTGTGATCTGTGTGTCCACTGTGTTTCGTATTGTGTGATGTACTGTGATCTGTGTTGTGTGTATGGATTTTTGTATGTTTAGTGTGGTGTGTGTTTAGTGTTCGGTGTGTGTTGCGTGCTGTTGTGTTCACTGTGCGTGCTGTGACTGTTATTTTGTGTGTTTTTGTGCTGTATGTCTTTGTGTTGCTTATTTCAAAGTTTGCAGGCTGGCGGTGTGCATATTGTGTGTTGAATGTGCGCTTCTGTGGGTTGGTTAGGAATGTGAAGTGTGTGTTGCAAGTGTCCTGTGTTCTTCGTGTTGTGGGTTATGTACGGCATTTCATGTCCTGTGCTGTGGGTTGTGTGTGCTTTGAAATTGCGATTATCTTTTCTGCATGGTGTTGTTTGAGTGGGTGTGTGTGGGCTTGGATGTGTGAAATCTGTGTGTATGAGACGTGTTGTCTGTGTGATTTTTTGTGTGTGATTCCCTGTGTGTGATATGTGAGGCTGTGATTCATCTGGGTTCGGGTTGCATGTTGTGTGTGGACCGTGTGTGTTGATTCTTGTGTTTCGCTGCCATGGTTGTGCTGTGCGTAAGCTCGTTGATGTGTTGCATGCGTTGTAGTTTCCCTGTTCCGTTATGTGTGTTTGTTGTGTGGTTTAGTGTGTTTCCTGTGATCCTTGTTTGTGTGCTGTGTTGAGATTTTCTGTGTGTCATGTGCTGGGTCATCAATGAGGTGTGGGTGAGGCATGGAGTGTGAGGGGAGAACGATAATGCTGAGGGTGAGAGTGGAGTAGGTCTCTGGCCAACTGTTCCCATACCAATATTCAAGAGGGTAATGCCGCACTCAGACTGCTGCCATTTGGCATTTTTCGCAGGACCCGAGTTTTCCTAGGATTGTGGCTACAGTAGAGTTCATGAGCATGAGCCGGACGCACCTTCTTCAGAAGGATCTGAACGGCTCTCTCCATCAGCCACGTGGGTCAGGGCAATGTCGCAGAAAAACACACATTGCCTTGGCTCTGGGTGACCTGAACCTTAATGCTGCCAAGGTGGTCAGCTGCCACCTCACCAAAGTCACTCCCAAGGCAGAGGCCTCAAGCCCGGAGCTAGGAAACTGCTCCCCTCATCGAGCACATTCTGTCTCGAGGAAACGGTCGCTGCTGTGATGCCACAGAACCTGCAGGCAACACTGCTGCAGTTGCAGTGTCCTCCACTAGAGGGCCTGAATTGCCCCAGCCTGGAAAGGTCCATCATCTTAGACAGCAAACATTAATTCTTCAGGCACATATACATACATATATGAGGGCGCATATTTATGTGTATAAGAAGAGCTATGGCATGCCAGTTCCAAATGTGAGAAATACCAGTACCGTGTCCACCACACCGGCTGCATTTATTCTACTTCACAGGCCTCTGATGGCCTTAGACATCATAAGGTTTCAAGGCGATATTCCAAGGGGTAGCCCCCAGTGCTGTGTTTGCTCCTAGGTTAATATTATGCATTTGGTCATGTATTTGTGTTGGGGTTCATGTGTGAAGTCCATGCTTGGGTTGCGAGCTGTGGATGGTTATCATCGCAGGGGTTACTATGTTTTGCTTTTCCCACCAAGGCACTGAGTTGCTGTAAGCCACTTTCAGGCTGAGCGAGAGTGTGTTGGCTTAAGGATCACAGTGTACATGGAAAGCAGACCTCTCATATTCAACATAGCTTTGAAAGTTAGGGACAGTGTTACGCATTTGAATTAGCATATAAAGTTGAGGTTCTGTGTGGGTTGATCGTTTCCTTTTACGCTTATGTGTTATGCGTTGTGGCTGTGTTTGGTGTGCAGTGTGTGGTGTGTTGAGTGTGTGTGTTGTGCTGTGTTGTCTATTAAGTTGTGTGGTTGTGTGTTTTGTGTGTGTGGTTTGTGTGGTGTGAATACTCTGCATTGTGCGTTGCGTGGTATTGTGTGTGCTTGTTGCCTGTGTTGTGATGTGCGTGTATTAGGTTGTGTGTAATGTGTGTGCTGTGTTGGGCGAGATGTGTGTCTTGTAAGTGTGTGGTTTTCCTTGGTTGTGTGCGTTGATTGTGTCATTCTGTCTTTAGTTTTGAATGTATTGTGTCTGTTGTGTTGAGTGTGTTGTGTTACTGTGTAGTGTGTTTATGGTGGGTGTATTGTGTTTACCGACTGTTGGGTGCAATTTATATGTGTTCTGTGTGTGCTTGTCATTTGTGTGTTCTGTGTTGTTGTACGCTGTGCTTGTGTTCTCTACATTGATTGCTCTCAGCTGTTCTGAGCGTGTTGTGTAGTATTCTGTGTGTTCTTCTGTGTGTGTTGCATCCTGTGTCCGTGTTCGGGTGGTTTGTGTATTGTGTGTGCGTGTGTGTGTTTGTGTGTGATTGTGTGTGTCTTTCCCTGTGCCATGTGCAGTGTGTGATCTGTGTGTCCACTGTGTTTCGTATTGTGTGATGTACTGTGATCTGTGTTGTGTGTATGGATTTTTGTATGTTTAGTGTGGTGTGTGTTTAGTGTTCGGTGTGTGTTGCGTGCTGTTGTGTTCACTGTGCGTGCTGTGACTGTTATTTTGTGTGTTTTTGTGCTGTATGTCTTTGTGTTGCTTATTTCAAAGTTTGCAGGCTGGCGGTGTGCATATTGTGTGTTGAATGTGCGCTTCTGTGGGTTGGTTAGGAATGTGAAGTGTGTGTTGCAAGTGTCCTGTGTTCTTCGTGTTGTGGGTTATGTACGGCATTTCATGTCCTGTGCTGTGGGTTGTGTGTGCTTTGAAATTGCGATTATCTTTTCTGCATGGTGTTGTTTGAGTGGGTGTGTGTGGGCTTGGATGTGTGAAATCTGTGTGTATGAGACGTGTTGTCTGTGTGATTTTTTGTGTGTGATTCCCTGTGTGTGATATGTGAGGCTGTGATTCATCTGGGTTCGGGTTGCATGTTGTGTGTGGACCGTGTGTGTTGATTCTTGTGTTTCGCTGCCATGGTTGTGCTGTGCGTAAGCTCGTTGATGTGTTGCATGCGTTGTAGTTTCCCTGTTCCGTTATGTGTGTTTGTTGTGTGGTTTAGTGTGTTTCCTGTGATCCTTGTTTGTGTGCTGTGTTGAGATTTTCTGTGTGTCATGTGCTGGGTCATCAATGAGGTGTGGGTGAGGCATGGAGTGTGAGGGGAGAACGATAATGCTGAGGGTGAGAGTGGAGTAGGTCTCTGGCCAACTGTTCCCATACCAATATTCAAGAGGGTAATGCCGC
Source organism: Manis pentadactyla (assembly GCF_030020395.1). Classification (NCBI taxonomy): domain Eukaryota; kingdom Metazoa; phylum Chordata; class Mammalia; order Pholidota; family Manidae; genus Manis; species Manis pentadactyla. The sequence continues at coordinate 29,028,026 of NC_080033.1, forward strand.
ACTCAGACTGCTGCCATTTGGCATTTTTCGCAGGACCCGAGTTTTCCTAGGATTGTGGCTACAGTAGAGTTCATGAGCATGAGCCGGACGCACCTTCTTCAGAAGGATCTGAACGGCTCTCTCCATCAGCCACGTGGGTCAGGGCAATGTCGCAGAAAAACACACATTGCCTTGGCTCTGGGTGACCTGAACCTTAATGCTGCCAAGGTGGTCAGCTGCCACCTCACCAAAGTCACTCCCAAGGCAGAGGCCTCAAGCCCGGAGCTAGGAAACTGCTCCCCTCATCGAGCACATTCTGTCTCGAGGAAACGGTCGCTGCTGTGATGCCACAGAACCTGCAGGCAACACTGCTGCAGTTGCAGTGTCCTCCACTAGAGGGCCTGAATTGCCCCAGCCTGGAAAGGTCCATCATCTTAGACAGCAAACATTAATTCTTCAGGCACATATACATACATATATGAGGGCGCATATTTATGTGTATAAGAAGAGCTATGGCATGCCAGTTCCAAATGTGAGAAATACCAGTACCGTGTCCACCACACCGGCTGCATTTATTCTACTTCACAGGCCTCTGATGGCCTTAGACATCATAAGGTTTCAAGGCGATATTCCAAGGGGTAGCCCCCAGTGCTGTGTTTGCTCCTAGGTTAATATTATGCATTTGGTCATGTATTTGTGTTGGGGTTCATGTGTGAAGTCCATGCTTGGGTTGCGAGCTGTGGATGGTTATCATCGCAGGGGTTACTATGTTTTGCTTTTCCCACCAAGGCACTGAGTTGCTGTAAGCCACTTTCAGGCTGAGCGAGAGTGTGTTGGCTTAAGGATCACAGTGTACATGGAAAGCAGACCTCTCATATTCAACATAGCTTTGAAAGTTAGGGACAGTGTTACGCATTTGAATTAGCATATAAAGTTGAGGTTCTGTGTGGGTTGATCGTTTCCTTTTACGCTTATGTGTTATGCGTTGTGGCTGTGTTTGGTGTGCAGTGTGCGGTGTGTTGAGTGTGTGTGTTGTGCTGTGTTGTCTATTAAGTTGTGTGGTTGTGTGTTTTGTGTGTGTGGTTTGTGTGGTGTGAATACTCTGCATTGTGCGTTGCGTGGTATTGTGTGTGCTTGTTGCCTGTGTTGTGATGTGCGTGTATTAGGTTGTGTGTAATGTGTGTGCTGTGTTGGGCGAGATGTGTGTCTTGTAAGTGTGTGGTTTTCCTTGGTTGTGTGCGTTGATTGTGTCATTCTGTCTTTAGTTTTGAATGTACTGTGTCTGTTGTGTTGAGTGTGTTGTGTTACTGTGTAGTGTGTTTATGGTGGGTGTATTGTGTTTACCGACTGTTGGGTGCAATTTATATGTGTTCTGTGTGTGCTTGTCATTTGTGTGTTCTGTGTTGTTGTACGCTGTGCTTGTGTTCTCTACATTGATTGCTCTCAGCTGTTCTGAGCGTGTTGTGTAGTATTCTGTGTGTTCTTCTGTGTGTGTTGCATCCTGTGTCCGTGTTCGGGTGGTTTGTGTATTGTGTGTGCGTGTGTGTGTTTGTGTGTGATTGTGTGTGTCTTTCCCTGTGCCATGTGCAGTGTGTGATCTGTGTGTCCACTGTGTTTCGTATTGTGTGATGTACTGTGATCTGTGTTGTGTGTATGGATTTTTGTATGTTTAGTGTGGTGTGTGTTTAGTGTTCGGTGTGTGTTGCGTGCTGTTGTGTTCACTGTGCGTGCTGTGACTGTTATTTTGTGTGTTTTTGTGCTGTATGTCTTTGTGTTGCTTATTTCAAAGTTTGCAGGCTGGCGGTGTGCATATTGTGTGTTGAATGTGCGCTTCTGTGGGTTGGTTAGGAATGTGAAGTGTGTGTTGCAAGTGTCCTGTGTTCTTCGTGTTGTGGGTTATGTACGGCATTTCATGTCCTGTGCTGTGGGTTGTGTGTGCTTTGAAATTGCGATTATCTTTTCTGCATGGTGTTGTTTGAGTGGGTGTGTGTGGGCTTGGATGTGTGAAATCTGTGTGTATGAGACGTGTTGTCTGTGTGATTTTTTGTGTGTGATTCCCTGTGTGTGATATGTGAGGCTGTGATTCATCTGGGTTCGGGTTGCATGTTGTGTGTGGACCGTGTGTGTTGATTCTTGTGTTTCGCTGCCATGGTTGTGCTGTGCGTAAGCTCGTTGATGTGTTGCGTGCGTTGTAGTTTCCCTGTTCCGTTATGTGTGTTTGTTGTGTGGTTTAGTGTGTTTCCTGTGATCCTTGTTTGTGTGCTGTGTTGAGATTTTCTGTGTGTCATGTGCTGGGTCATCAATGAGGTGTGGGTGAGGCATGGAGTGTGAGGGGAGAACGATAATGCTGAGGGTGAGAGTGGAGTAGGTCTCTGGCCAACTGTTCCCATACCAATATTCAAGAGGGTAATGCCGCACTCAGACTGCTGCCATTTGGCATTTTTCGCAGGACCCGAGTTTTCCTAGGATTGTGGCTACAGTAGAGTTCATGAGCATGAGCCGGACGCACCTTCTTCAGAAGGATCTGAACGGCTCTCTCCATCAGCCACGTGGGTCAGGGCAATGTCGCAGAAAAACACACATTGCCTTGGCTCTGGGTGACCTGAACCTTAATGCTGCCAAGGTGGTCAGCTGCCACCTCACCAAAGTCACTCCCAAGGCAGAGGCCTCAAGCCCGGAGCTAGGAAACTGCACCCCTCATCGAGCACATTCTGTCTCGAGGAAACGGTCGCTGCTGTGATGCCACAGAACCTGCAGGCAACACTGCTGCAGTTGCAGTGTCCTCCACTAGAGGGCCTGAATTGCCCCAGCCTGGAAAGGTCCATCATCTTAGACAGCAAACATTAATTCTTCAGGCACATATACATACATATATGAGGGCGCATATTTATGTGTATAAGAAGAGCTATGGCATGCCAGTTCCAAATGTGAGAAATACCAGTACCGTGTCCACCACACCGGCTGCATTTATTCTACTTCACAGGCCTCTGATGGCCTTAGACATCATAAGGTTTCAAGGCGATATTCCAAGGGGTAGCCCCCAGTGCTGTGTTTGCTCCTAGGTTAATATTATGCATTTGGTCATGTATTTGTGTTGGGGTTCATGTGTGAAGTCCATGCTTGGGTTGCGAGCTGTGGATGGTTATCATCGCAGGGGTTACTATGTTTTGCTTTTCCCACCAAGGCACTGAGTTGCTGTAAGCCACTTTCAGGCTGAGCGAGAGTGTGTTGGCTTAAGGATCACAGTGTACATGGAAAGCAGACCTCTCATATTCAACATAGCTTTGAAAGTTAGGGACAGTGTTACGCATTTGAATTAGCATATAAAGTTGAGGTTCTGTGTGGGTTGATCGTTTCCTTTTACGCTTATGTGTTATGCGTTGTGGCTGTGTTTGGTGTGCAGTGTGTGGTGTGTTGAGTGTGTGTGTTGTGCTGTGTTGTCTATTAAGTTGTGTGGTTGTGTGTTTTGTGTGTGTGGTTTGTGTGGTGTGAATACTCTGCATTGTGCGTTGCGTGGTATTGTGTGTGCTTGTTGCCTGTGTTGTGATGTGCGTGTATTAGGTTGTGTGTAATGTGTGTGCTGTGTTGGGCGAGATGTGTGTCTTGTAAGTGTGTGGTTTTCCTTGGTTGTGTGCGTTGATTGTGTCATTCTGTCTTTAGTTTTGAATGTATTGTGTCTGTTGTGTTGAGTGTGTTGTGTTACTGTGTAGTGTGTTTATGGTGGGTGTATTGTGTTTACCGACTGTTGGGTGCAATTTATATGTGTTCTGTGTGTGCTTGTCATTTGTGTGTTCTGTGTTGTTGTACGCTGTGCTTGTGTTCTCTACATTGATTGCTCTCAGCTGTTCTGAGCGTGTTGTGTAGTATTCTGTGTGTTCTTCTGTGTGTGTTGCATCCTGTGTCCGTGTTCGGGTGGTTTGTGTATTGTGTGTGCGTGTGTGTGTTTGTGTGTGATTGTGTGTGTCTTTCCCTGTGCCATGTGCAGTGTGTGATCTGTGTGTCCACTGTGTTTCGTATTGTGTGATGTACTGTGATCTGTGTTGTGTGTATGGATTTTTGTATGTTTAGTGTGGTGTGTGTTTAGTGTTCGGTGTGTGTTGCGTGCTGTTGTGTTCACTGTGCGTGCTGTGACTGTTATTTTGTGTGTTTTTGTGCTGTATGTCTTTGTGTTGCTTATTTCAAAGTTTGCAGGCTGGCGGTGTGCATATTGTGTGTTGAATGTGCGCTTCTGTGGGTTGGTTAGGAATGTGAAGTGTGTGTTGCAAGTGTCCTGTGTTCTTCGTGTTGTGGGTTATGTACGGCATTTCATGTCCTGTGCTGTGGGTTGTGTGTGCTTTGAAATTGCGATTATCTTTTCTGCATGGTGTTGTTTGAGTGGGTGTGTGTGGGCTTGGATGTGTGAAATCTGTGTGTATGAGACGTGTTGTCTGTGTGATTTTTTGTGTGTGATTCCCTGTGTGTGATATGTGAGGCTGTGATTCATCTGGGTTCGGGTTGCATGTTGTGTGTGGACCGTGTGTGTTGATTCTTGTGTTTCGCTGCCATGGTTGTGCTGTGCGTAAGCTCGTTGATGTGTTGCATGCGTTGTAGTTTCCCTGTTCCGTTATGTGTGTTTGTTGTGTGGTTTAGTGTGTTTCCTGTGATCCTTGTTTGTGTGCTGTGTTGAGATTTTCTGTGTGTCATGTGCTGGGTCATCAATGAGGTGTGGGTGAGGCATGGAGTGTGAGGGGAGAACGATAATGCTGAGGGTGAGAGTGGAGTAGGTCTCTGGCCAACTGTTCCCATACCAATATTCAAGAGGGTAATGCCGCACTCAGACTGCTGCCATTTGGCATTTTTCGCAGGACCCGAGTTTTCCTAGGATTGTGGCTACAGTAGAGTTCATGAGCATGAGCCGGACGCACCTTCTTCAGAAGGATCTGAACGGCTCTCTCCATCAGCCACGTGGGTCAGGGCAATGTCGCAGAAAAACACACATTGCCTTGGCTCTGGGTGACCTGAACCTTAATGCTGCCAAGGTGGTCAGCTGCCACCTCACCAAAGTCACTCCCAAGGCAGAGGCCTCAAGCCCGGAGCTAGGAAACTGCTCCCCTCATCGAGCACATTCTGTCTCGAGGAAACGGTCGCTGCTGTGATGCCACAGAACCTGCAGGCAACACTGCTGCAGTTGCAGTGTCCTCCACTAGAGGGCCTGAATTGCCCCAGCCTGGAAAGGTCCATCATCTTAGACAGCAAACATTAATTCTTCAGGCACATATACATACATATATGAGGGCGCATATTTATGTGTATAAGAAGAGCTATGGCATGCCAGTTCCAAATGTGAGAAATACCAGTACCGTGTCCACCACACCGGCTGCATTTATTCTACTTCACAGGCCTCTGATGGCCTTAGACATCATAAGGTTTCAAGGCGATATTCCAAGGGGTAGCCCCCAGTGCTGTGTTTGCTCCTAGGTTAATATTATGCATTTGGTCATGTATTTGTGTTGGGGTTCATGTGTGAAGTCCATGCTTGGGTTGCGAGCTGTGGATGGTTATCATCGCAGGGGTTACTATGTTTTGCTTTTCCCACCAAGGCACTGAGTTGCTGTAAGCCACTTTCAGGCTGAGCGAGAGTGTGTTGGCTTAAGGATCACAGTGTACATGGAAAGCAGACCTCTCATATTCAACATAGCTTTGAAAGTTAGGGACAGTGTTACGCATTTGAATTAGCATATAAAGTTGAGGTTCTGTGTGGGTTGATCGTTTCCTTTTACGCTTATGTGTTATGCGTTGTGGCTGTGTTTGGTGTGCAGTGTGTGGTGTGTTGAGTGTGTGTGTTGTGCTGTGTTGTCTATTAAGTTGTGTGGTTGTGTGTTTTGTGTGTGTGGTTTGTGTGGTGTGAATACTCTGCATTGTGCGTTGCGTGGTATTGTGTGTGCTTGTTGCCTGTGTTGTGATGTGCGTGTATTAGGTTGTGTGTAATGTGTGTGCTGTGTTGGGCGAGATGTGTGTCTTGTAAGTGTGTGGTTTTCCTTGGTTGTGTGCGTTGATTGTGTCATTCTGTCTTTAGTTTTGAATGTATTGTGTCTGTTGTGTTGAGTGTGTTGTGTTACTGTGTAGTGTGTTTATGGTGGGTGTATTGTGTTTACCGACTGTTGGGTGCAATTTATATGTGTTCTGTGTGTGCTTGTCATTTGTGTGTTCTGTGTTGTTGTACGCTGTGCTTGTGTTCTCTACATTGATTGCTCTCAGCTGTTCTGAGCGTGTTGTGTAGTATTCTGTGTGTTCTTCTGTGTGTGTTGCATCCTGTGTCCGTGTTCGGGTGGTTTGTGTATTGTGTGTGCGTGTGTGTGTTTGTGTGTGATTGTGTGTGTCTTTCCCTGTGCCATGTGCAGTGTGTGATCTGTGTGTCCACTGTGTTTCGTATTGTGTGATGTACTGTGATCTGTGTTGTGTGTATGGATTTTTGTATGTTTAGTGTGGTGTGTGTTTAGTGTTCGGTGTGTGTTGCGTGCTGTTGTGTTCACTGTGCGTGCTGTGACTGTTATTTTGTGTGTTTTTGTGCTGTATGTCTTTGTGTTGCTTATTTCAAAGTTTGCAGGCTGGCGGTGTGCATATTGTGTGTTGAATGTGCGCTTCTGTGGGTTGGTTAGGAATGTGAAGTGTGTGTTGCAAGTGTCCTGTGTTCTTCGTGTTGTGGGTTATGTACGGCATTTCATGTCCTGTGCTGTGGGTTGTGTGTGCTTTGAAATTGCGATTATCTTTTCTGCATGGTGTTGTTTGAGTGGGTGTGTGTGGGCTTGGATGTGTGAAATCTGTGTGTATGAGACGTGTTGTCTGTGTGATTTTTTGTGTGTGATTCCCTGTGTGTGATATGTGAGGCTGTGATTCATCTGGGTTCGGGTTGCATGTTGTGTGTGGACCGTGTGTGTTGATTCTTGTGTTTCGCTGCCATGGTTGTGCTGTGCGTAAGCTCGTTGATGTGTTGCATGCGTTGTAGTTTCCCTGTTCCGTTATGTGTGTTTGTTGTGTGGTTTAGTGTGTTTCCTGTGATCCTTGTTTGTGTGCTGTGTTGAGATTTTCTGTGTGTCATGTGCTGGGTCATCAATGAGGTGTGGGTGAGGCATGGAGTGTGAGGGGAGAACGATAATGCTGAGGGTGAGAGTGGAGTAGGTCTCTGGCCAACTGTTCCCATACCAATATTCAAGAGGGTAATGCCGCACTCAGACTGCTGCCATTTGGCATTTTTCGCAGGACCCGAGTTTTCCTAGGATTGTGGCTACAGTAGAGTTCATGAGCATGAGCCGGACGCACCTTCTTCAGAAGGATCTGAACGGCTCTCTCCATCAGCCACGTGGGTCAGGGCAATGTCGCAGAAAAACACACATTGCCTTGGCTCTGGGTGACCTGAACCTTAATGCTGCCAAGGTGGTCAGCTGCCACCTCACCAAAGTCACTCCCAAGGCAGAGGCCTCAAGCCCGGAGCTAGGAAACTGCTCCCCTCATCGAGCACATTCTGTCTCGAGGAAACGGTCGCTGCTGTGATGCCACAGAACCTGCAGGCAACACTGCTGCAGTTGCAGTGTCCTCCACTAGAGGGCCTGAATTGCCCCAGCCTGGAAAGGTCCATCATCTTAGACAGCAAACATTAATTCTTCAGGCACATATACATACATATATGAGGGCGCATATTTATGTGTATAAGAAGAGCTATGGCATGCCAGTTCCAAATGTGAGAAATACCAGTACCGTGTCCACCACACCGGCTGCATTTATTCTACTTCACAGGCCTCTGATGGCCTTAGACATCATAAGGTTTCAAGGCGATATTCCAAGGGGTAGCCCCCAGTGCTGTGTTTGCTCCTAGGTTAATATTATGCATTTGGTCATGTATTTGTGTTGGGGTTCATGTGTGAAGTCCATGCTTGGGTTGCGAGCTGTGGATGGTTATCATCGCAGGGGTTACTATGTTTTGCTTTTCCCACCAAGGCACTGAGTTGCTGTAAGCCACTTTCAGGCTGAGCGAGAGTGTGTTGGCTTAAGGATCACAGTGTACATGGAAAGCAGACCTCTCATATTCAACATAGCTTTGAAAGTTAGGGACAGTGTTACGCATTTGAATTAGCATATAAAGTTGAGGTTCTGTGTGGGTTGATCGTTTCCTTTTACGCTTATGTGTTATGCGTTGTGGCTGTGTTTGGTGTGCAGTGTGCGGTGTGTTGAGTGTGTGTGTTGTGCTGTGTTGTCTATTAAGTTGTGTGGTTGTGTGTTTTGTGTGTGTGGTTTGTGTGGTGTGAATACTCTGCATTGTGCGTTGCGTGGTATTGTGTGTGCTTGTTGCCTGTGTTGTGATGTGCGTGTAATAGGTTGTGTGTAATGTGTGTGCTGTGTTGGGCGAGATGTGTGTCTTGTAAGTGTGTGGTTTTCCTTGGTTGTGTGCGTTGATTGTGTCATTCTGTCTTTAGTTTTGAATGTATTGTGTCTGTTGTGTTGAGTGTGTTGTGTTACTGTGTAGTGTGTTTATGGTGGGTGTATTGTGTTTACCGACTGTTGGGTGCAATTTATATGTGTTCTGTGTGTGCTTGTCATTTGTGTGTTCTGTGTTGTTGTACGCTGTGCTTGTGTTCTCTACATTGATTGCTCTCAGCTGTTCTGAGCGTGTTGTGTAGTATTCTGTGTGTTCTTCTGTGTGTGTTGCATCCTGTGTCCGTGTTCGGGTGGCTTGTGTATTGTGTGTGCGTGTGTGTGTTTGTGTGTGATTGTGTGTGTCTTTCCCTGTGCCATGTGCAGTGTGTGATCTGTGTGTCCACTGTGTTTCGTATTGTTTGATGTGCTGTGATCTGTGCTGTGTGTATGGATTTTTGTATGTTTAGTGTGGTGTGTGTTTAGTGTTCGGTGTGTGTTGCGTGCTGTTGTGTTCACTGTGCGTGCTGTGACTGTTATTTTGTGTGTTTTTGTGCTGTATGTCTTTGTGTTGCTTATTTCAAAGTTTGCAGGCTGGCGGTGTGCATATTGTGTGTTGAATGTGCGCTTCTGTGGGTTGGTTAGGAATGTGAAGTGTGTGTTGCAAGTGTCCTGTGTTCTTCGTGTTGTGGGTTATGTACGGCATTTCATGTCCTGTGCTGTGGGTTGTGTGTGCTTTGAAATTGCGATTATCTTTTCTGCATGGTGTTGTTTGAGTGGGTGTGTGTGGGCTTGGATGTGTGAAATCTGTGTGTATGAGACGTGTTGTCTGTGTGATTTTTTGTGTGTGATTCCCTGTGTGTGATATGTGAGGCTGTGATTCATCTGGGTTCGGGTTGCATGTTGTGTGTGGACCGTGTGTGTTGATTCTTGTGTTTCGCTGCCATGGTTGTGCTGTGCGTAAGCTCGTTGATGTGTTGCGTGCGTTGTAGTTTCCCTGTTCCGTTATGTGTGTTTGTTGTGTGGTTTAGTGTGTTTCCTGTGATCCTTGTTTGTGTGCTGTGTTGAGATTTTCTGTGTGTCATGTGCTGGGTCATCAATGAGGTGTGGGTGAGGCATGGAGTGTGAGGGGAGAACGATAATGCTGAGGGTGAGAGTGGAGTAGGTCTCTGGCCAACTGTTCCCATACCAATATTCAAGAGGGTAATGCCGCACTCAGACTGCTGCCATTTGGCATTTTTCGCAGGACCCGAGTTTTCCTAGGATTGTGGCTACAGTAGAGTTCATGAGCATGAGCCGGACGCACCTTCTTCAGAAGGATCTGAACGGCTCTCTCCATCAGCCACGTGGGTCAGGGCAATGTCGCAGAAAAACACACATTGCCTTGGCTCTGGGTGACCTGAACCTTAATGCTGCCAAGGTGGTCAGCTGCCACCTCACCAAAGTCACTCCCAAGGCAGAGGCCTCAAGCCCGGAGCTAGGAAACTGCTCCCCTCATCGAGCACATTCTGTCTCGAGGAAACGGTCGCTGCTGTGATGCCACAGAACCTGCAGGCAACACTGCTGCAGTTGCAGTGTCCTCCACTAGAGGGCCTGAATTGCCCCAGCCTGGAAAGGTCCATCATCTTAGACAGCAAACATTAATTCTTCAGGCACATATACATACATATATGAGGGCGCATATTTATGTGTATAAGAAGAGCTATGGCATGCCAGTTCCAAATGTGAGAAATACCAGTACCGTGTCCACCACACCGGCTGCATTTATTCTACTTCACAGGCCTCTGATGGCCTTAGACATCATAAGGTTTCAAGGCGATATTCCAAGGGGTAGCCCCCAGTGCTGTGTTTGCTCCTAGGTTAATATTATGCATTTGGTCATGTATTTGTGTTGGGGTTCATGTGTGAAGTCCATGCTTGGGTTGCGAGCTGTGGATGGTTATCATCGCAGGGGTTACTATGTTTTGCTTTTCCCACCAAGGCACTGAGTTGCTGTAAGCCACTTTCAGGCTGAGCGAGAGTGTGTTGGCTTAAGGATCACAGTGTACATGGAAAGCAGACCTCTCATATTCAACATAGCTTTGAAAGTTAGGGACAGTGTTACGCATTTGAATTAGCATATAAAGTTGAGGTTCTGTGTGGGTTGATCGTTTCCTTTTACGCTTATGTGTTATGCGTTGTGGCTGTGTTTGGTGTGCAGTGTGCGGTGTGTTGAGTGTGTGTGTTGTGCTGTGTTGTCTATTAAGTTGTGTGGTTGTGTGTTTTGTGTGTGTGGTTTGTGTGGTGTGAATACTCTGCATTGTGCGTTGCGTGGTATTGTGTGTGCTTGTTGCCTGTGTTGTGATGTGCGTGTAATAGGTTGTGTGTAATGTGTGTGCTGTGTTGGGCGAGATGTGTGTCTTGTAAGTGTGTGGTTTTCCTTGGTTGTGTGCGTTGATTGTGTCATTCTGTCTTTAGTTTTGAATGTATTGTGTCTGTTGTGTTGAGTGTGTTGTGTTACTGTGTAGTGTGTTTATGGTGGGTGTATTGTGTTTACCGACTGTTGGGTGCAATTTATATGTGTTCTGTGTGTGCTTGTCATTTGTGTGTTCTGTGTTGTTGTACGCTGTGCTTGTGTTCTCTACATTGATTGCTCTCAGCTGTTCTGAGCGTGTTGTGTAGTATTCTGTGTGTTCTTCTGTGTGTGTTGCATCCTGTGTCCGTGTTCGGGTGGCTTGTGTATTGTGTGTGCGTGTGTGTGTTTGTGTGTGATTGTGTGTGTCTTTCCCTGTGCCATGTGCAGTGTGTGATCTGTGTGTCCACTGTGTTTCGTATTGTTTGATGTGCTGTGATCTGTGCTGTGTGTATGGATTTTTGTATGTTTAGTGTGGTGTGTGTTTAGTGTTCGGTGTGTGTTGCGTGCTGTTGTGTTCACTGTGCGTGCTGTGACTGTTATTTTGTGTGTTTTTGTGCTGTATGTCTTTGTGTTGCTTATTTCAAAGTTTTCAGGCTGGCGGTGTGCATATTGTGTGTTGAATGTGCGCTTCTGTGGGTTGGTTAGGAATGTGAAGTGTGTGTTGCAAGTGTCCTGTGTTCTTCGTGTTGTGGGTTATGTACGGCATTTCATGTCCTGTGCTGTGGGTTGTGTGTGCTTTGAAATTGCGATTATCTTTTCTGCATGGTGTTGTTTGAGTGGGTGTGTGTGGGCTTGGATGTGTGAAATCTGTGTGTATGAGACGTGTTGTCTGTGTGATTTTTTGTGTGTGATTCCCTGTGTGTGATATGTGAGGCTGTGATTCATCTGGGTTCGGGTTGCATGTTGTGTGTGGACCGTGTGTGTTGATTCTTGTGTTTCGCTGCCATGGTTGTGCTGTGCGTAAGCTCGTTGATGTGTTGCGTGCGTTGTAGTTTCCCTGTTCCGTTATGTGTGTTTGTTGTGTGGTTTAGTGTGTTTCCTGTGATCCTTGTTTGTGTGCTGTGTTGAGATTTTCTGTGTGTCATGTGCTGGGTCATCAATGAGGTGTTTGTGAGGCATGGAGTGTGAGGGGAGAACGATAATGCTGAGGGTGAGAGTGGAGTAGGTCTCTGGCCAACTGTTCCCATACCAATATTCAAGAGGGTAATGCCGCACTCAGACTGCTGCCATTTGGCATTTTTCGCAGGACCCGAGTTTTCCTAGGATTGTGGCTACAGTAGAGTTCATGAGCATGAGCCGGACGCACCTTCTTCAGAAGGATCTGAACGGCTCTCTCCATCAGCCACGTGGGTCAGGGCAATGTCGCAGAAAAGAAACACACATTGCCTTGGCTCTGGGTGACCTGAACCTTAATGCTGCCAAGGTGGTCAGCTGCCACCTCACCAAAGTCACTCCCAAGGCAGAGGCCTCAAGCCCGGAGCTAGGAAACTGCACCCCTCATCGAGCACATTCTGTCTCGAGGAAACGGTCGCTGCTGTGATGCCACAGAACCTGCAGGCAACACTGCTGCAGTTGCGGTGTCCTCCACTAGAGGGCCTGAATTGCCCCAGCCTGGAAAGGTCCATCATCTTAGACAGCAAACATTAATTCTTCAGGCACATATACATACATATATGAGGGCGCATATTTATGTGTATAAGAAGAGCTATGGCATGCCAGTTCCAAATGTGAGAAACACCAGTACCGTGTCCACCACACCGGCTGCATTTATTCTACTTCACAGGCCTCTGATGGCCTTAGACATCATAAGGTTTCAAGGCGATATTCCAAGGGGTAGCCCCCAGTGCTGTGTTTGCTCCTAGGTTAATATTATGCATTTGGTCATGTATTTGTGTTGGGGTTCATGTGTGAAGTCCATGCTTGGGTTGCGAGCTGTGGATGGTTATCATCGCAGGGGTTACTATGTTTTGCTTTTCCCACCAAGGCACTGAGTTGCTGTAAGCCAATTTCAGGCTGAGCGAGAGTGTGTTGGCTTAAGGATCACAGTGTACATGGAAAGCAGACCTCTCATATTCAACATAGCTTTGAAAGTTAGGGACAGTGTTACGCATTTGAATTAGCATATAAAGTTGAGGTTCTGTGTGGGTTGATCGTTTCCTTTTACGCTTATGTGTTATGCGTTGTGGCTGTGTTTGGTGTGCAGTGTGCGGTGTGTTGAGTGTGTGTGTTGTGCTGTGTTGTCTATTAAGTTGTGTGGTTGTGTGTTTTGTGTGTGTGGTTTGTGTGGTGTGAATACTCTGCATTGTGCGTTGCGTGGTATTGTGTGTGCTTGTTGCCTGTGTTGTGATGTGCGTGTATTAGGTTGTGTGTAATGTGTGTGCTGTGTTGGGCGAGATGTGTGTCTTGTAAGTGTGTGGTTTTCCTTGGTTGTGTGCGTTGATTGTGTCATTCTGTCTTTAGTTTTGAATGTATTGTGTCTGTTGTGTTGAGTGTGTTGTGTTACTGTGTAGTGTGTTTATGGTGGGTGTATTGTGTTTACCGACTGTTGGGTGCAATTTATATGTGTTCTGTGTGTGCTTGTCATTTGTGTGTTCTGTGTTGTTGTACGCTGTGCTTGTGTTCTCTACATTGATTGCTCTCAGCTGTTCTGAGCGTGTTGTGTAGTATTCTGTGTGTTCTTCTGTGTGTGTTGCATCCTGTGTCCGTGTTCGGGTGGTTTGTGTATTGTGTGTGCGTGTGTGTGTTTGTGTGTGATTGTGTGTGTCTTTCCCTGTGCCATGTGCAGTGTGTGATCTGTGTGTCCACTGTGTTTCGTATTGTGTGATGTACTGTGATCTGTGTTGTGTGTATGGATTTTTGTATGTTTAGTGTGGTGTGTGTTTAGTGTTCGGTGTGTGTTGCGTGCTGTTGTGTTCACTGTGCGTGCTGTGACTGTTATTTTGTGTGTTTTTGTGCTGTATGTCTTTGTGTTGCTTATTTCAAAGTTTGCAGGCTGGCGGTGTGCATATTGTGTGTTGAATGTGCGCTTCTGTGGGTTGGTTAGGAATGTGAAGTGTGTGTTGCAAGTGTCCTGTGTTCTTCGTGTTGTGGGTTATGTACGGCATTTCATGTCCTGTGCTGTGGGTTGTGTGTGCTTTGAAATTGCGATTATCTTTTCTGCATGGTGTTGTTTGAGTGGGTGTGTGTGGGCTTGGATGTGTGAAATCTGTGTGTATGAGACGTGTTGTCTGTGTGATTTTTTGTGTGTGATTCCCTGTGTGTGATATGTGAGGCTGTGATTCATCTGGGTTCGGGTTGCATGTTGTGTGTGGACCGTGTGTGTTGATTCTTGTGTTTCGCTGCCATGGTTGTGCTGTGCGTAAGCTCGTTGATGTGTTGCGTGCGTTGTAGTTTCCCTGTTCCGTTATGTGTGTTTGTTGTGTGGTTTAGTGTGTTTCCTGTGATCCTTGTTTGTGTGCTGTGTTGAGATTTTCTGTGTGTCATGTGCTGGGTCATCAATGAGGTGTTTGTGAGGCATGGAGTGTGAGGGGAGAACGATAATGCTGAGGGTGAGAGTGGAGTAGGTCTCTGGCCAACTGTTCCCATACCAATATTCAAGAGGGTAATGCCGCACTCAGACTGCTGCCATTTGGCATTTTTCGCAGGACCCGAGTTTTCCTAGGATTGTGGCTACAGTAGAGTTCATGAGCATGAGCCGGACGCACCTTCTTCAGAAGGATCTGAACGGCTCTCTCCATCAGCCACGTGGGTCAGGGCAATGTCGCAGAAAAGAAACACACATTGCCTTGGCTCTGGGTGACCTGAACCTTAATGCTGCCAAGGTGGTCAGCTGCCACCTCACCAAAGTCACTCCCAAGGCAGAGGCCTCAAGCCCGGAGCTAGGAAACTGCACCCCTCATCGAGCACATTCTGTCTCGAGGAAACGGTCGCTGCTGTGATGCCACAGAACCTGCAGGCAACACTGCTGCAGTTGCGGTGTCCTCCACTAGAGGGCCTGAATTGCCCCAGCCTGGAAAGGTCCATCATCTTAGACAGCAAACATTAATTCTTCAGGCACATATACATACATATATGAGGGCGCATATTTATGTGTATAAGAAGAGCTATGGCATGCCAGTTCCAAATGTGAGAAACACCAGTACCGTGTCCACCACACCGGCTGCATTTATTCTACTTCACAGGCCTCTGATGGCCTTAGACATCATAAGGTTTCAAGGCGATATTCCAAGGGGTAGCCCCCAGTGCTGTGTTTGCTCCTAGGTTAATATTATGCATTTGGTCATGTATTTGTGTTGGGGTTCATGTGTGAAGTCCATGCTTGGGTTGCGAGCTGTGGATGGTTATCATCGCAGGGGTTACTATGTTTTGCTTTTCCCACCAAGGCACTGAGTTGCTGTAAGCCACTTTCAGGCTGAGCGAGAGTGTGTTGGCTTAAGGATCACAGTGTACATGGAAAGCAGACCTCTCATATTCAACATAGCTTTGAAAGTTAGGGACAGTGTTACGCATTTGAATTAGCATATAAAGTTGAGGTTCTGTGTGGGTTGATCGTTTCCTTTTACGCTTATGTGTTATGCGTTGTGGCTGTGTTTGGTGTGCAGTGTGCGGTGTGTTGAGTGTGTGTGTTGTGCTGTGTTGTCTATTAAGTTGTGTGGTTGTGTGTTTTGTGTGTGTGGTTTGTGTGGTGTGAATACTCTGCATTGTGCGTTGCGTGGTATTGTGTGTGCTTGTTGCCTGTGTTGTGATGTGCGTGTATTAGGTTGTGTGTAATGTGTGTGCTGTGTTGGGCGAGATGTGTGTCTTGTAAGTGTGTGGTTTTCCTTGGTTGTGTGCGTTGATTGTGTCATTCTGTCTTTAGTTTTGAATGTATTGTGTCTGTTGTGTTGAGTGTGTTGTGTTACTGTGTAGTGTGTTTATGGTGGGTGTATTGTGTTTACCGACTGTTGGGTGCAATTTATATGTGTTCTGTGTGTGCTTGTCATTTGTGTGTTCTGTGTTGTTGTACGCTGTGCTTGTGTTCTCTACATTGATTGCTCTCAGCTGTTCTGAGCGTGTTGTGTAGTATTCTGTGTGTTCTTCTGTGTGTGTTGCATCCTGTGTCCGTGTTCGGGTGGTTTGTGTATTGTGTGTGCGTGTGTGTGTTTGTGTGTGATTGTGTGTGTCTTTCCCTGTGCCATGTGCAGTGTGTGATCTGTGTGTCCACTGTGTTTCGTATTGTGTGATGTACTGTGATCTGTGTTGTGTGTATGGATTTTTGTATGTTTAGTGTGGTGTGTGTTTAGTGTTCGGTGTGTGTTGCGTGCTGTTGTGTTCACTGTGCGTGCTGTGACTGTTATTTTGTGTGTTTTTGTGCTGTATGTCTTTGTGTTGCTTATTTCAAAGTTTGCAGGCTGGCGGTGTGCATATTGTGTGTTGAATGTGCGCTTCTGTGGGTTGGTTAGGAATGTGAAGTGTGTGTTGCAAGTGTCCTGTGTTCTTCGTGTTGTGGGTTATGTACGGCATTTCATGTCCTGTGCTGTGGGTTGTGTGTGCTTTGAAATTGCGATTATCTTTTCTGCATGGTGTTGTTTGAGTGGGTGTGTGTGGGCTTGGATGTGTGAAATCTGTGTGTATGAGACGTGTTGTCTGTGTGATTTTTTGTGTGTGATTCCCTGTGTGTGATATGTGAGGCTGTGATTCATCTGGGTTCGGGTTGCATGTTGTGTGTGGACCGTGTGTGTTGATTCTTGTGTTTCGCTGCCATGGTTGTGCTGTGCGTAAGCTCGTTGATGTGTTGCGTGCGTTGTAGTTTCCCTGTTCCGTTATGTGTGTTTGTTGTGTGGTTTAGTGTGTTTCCTGTGATCCTTGTTTGTGTGCTGTGTTGAGATTTTCTGTGTGTCATGTGCTGGGTCATCAATGAGGTGTTTGTGAGGCATGGAGTGTGAGGGGAGAACGATAATGCTGAGGGTGAGAGTGGAGTAGGTCTCTGGCCAACTGTTCCCATACCAATATTCAAGAGGGTAATGCCGCACTCAGACTGCTGCCATTTGGCATTTTTCGCAGGACCCGAGTTTTCCTAGGATTGTGGCTACAGTAGAGTTCATGAGCATGAGCCGGACGCACCTTCTTCAGAAGGATCTGAACGGCTCTCTCCATCAGCCACGTGGGTCAGGGCAATGTCGCAGAAAAGAAACACACATTGCCTTGGCTCTGGGTGACCTGAACCTTAATGCTGCCAAGGTGGTCAGCTGCCACCTCACCAAAGTCACTCCCAAGGCAGAGGCCTCAAGCCCGGAGCTAGGAAACTGCACCCCTCATCGAGCACATTCTGTCTCGAGGAAACGGTCGCTGCTGTGATGCCACAGAACCTGCAGGCAACACTGCTGCAGTTGCGGTGTCCTCCACTAGAGGGCCTGAATTGCCCCAGCCTGGAAAGGTCCATCATCTTAGACAGCAAACATTAATTCTTCAGGCACATATACATACATATATGAGGGCGCATATTTATGTGTATAAGAAGAGCTATGGCATGCCAGTTCCAAATGTGAGAAACACCAGTACCGTGTCCACCACACCGGCTGCATTTATTCTACTTCACAGGCCTCTGATGGCCTTAGACATCATAAGGTTTCAAGGCGATATTCCAAGGGGTAGCCCCCAGTGCTGTGTTTGCTCCTAGGTTAATATTATGCATTTGGTCATGTATTTGTGTTGGGGTTCATGTGTGAAGTCCATGCTTGGGTTGCGAGCTGTGGATGGTTATCATCGCAGGGGTTACTATGTTTTGCTTTTCCCACCAAGGCACTGAGTTGCTGTAAGCCACTTTCAGGCTGAGCGAGAGTGTGTTGGCTTAAGGATCACAGTGTACATGGAAAGGAGACCTCTCATATTCAACATAGCTTTGAAAGTTAGGGACAGTGTTACGCATTTGAATTAGCATATAAAGTTGAGGTTCTGTGTGGGTTGATCGTTTCCTTTTACGCTTATGTGTTATGCGTTGTGGCTGTGTTTGGTGTGCAGTGTGCGGTGTGTTGAGTGTGTGTGTTGTGCTGTGTTGTCTATTAAGTTGTGTGGTTGTGTGTTTTGTGTGTGTGGTTTGTGTGGTGTGAATACTCTGCATTGTGCGTTGCGTGGTATTGTGTGTGCTTGTTGCCTGTGTTGTGATGTGCGTGTATTAGGTTGTGTGTAATGTGTGTGCTGTGTTGGGCGAGATGTGTGTCTTGTAAGTGTGTGGTTTTCCTTGGTTGTGTGCGTTGATTGTGTCATTCTGTCTTTAGTTTTGAATGTACTGTGTCTGTTGTGTTGAGTGTGTTGTGTTACTGTGTAGTGTGTTTATGGTGGGTGTATTGTGTTTACCGACTGTTGGGTGCAATTTATATGTGTTCTGTGTGTGCTTGTCATTTGTGTGTTCTGTGTTGTTGTACGCTGTGCTTGTGTTCTCTACATTGATTGCTCTCAGCTGTTCTGAGCGTGTTGTGTAGTATTCTGTGTGTTCTTCTGTGTGTGTTGCATCCTGTGTCCGTGTTCGGGTGGTTTGTGTATTGTGTGTGCGTGTGTGTGTTTGTGTGTGATTGTGTGTGTCTTTCCCTGTGCCATGTGCAGTGTGTGATCTGTGTGTCCACTGTGTTTCGTATTGTGTGATGTACTGTGATCTGTGTTGTGTGTATGGATTTTTGTATGTTTAGTGTGGTGTGTGTTTAGTGTTCGGTGTGTGTTGCGTGCTGTTGTGTTCACTGTGTGTGCTGTGACTGTTATTTTGTGTGTTTTTGTGCTGTATGTCTTTGTGTTGCTTATTTCAAAGTTTGCAGGCTGGCGGTGTGCATATTGTGTGTTGAATGTGCGCTTCTGTGGGTTGGTTAGGAATGTGAAGTGTGTGTTGCAAGTGTCCTGTGTTCTTCGTGTTGTGGGTTATGTACGGCATTTCATGTCCTGTGCTGTGGGTTGTGTGTGCTTTGAAATTGCGATTATCTTTTCTGCATGGTGTTGTTTGAGTGGGTGTGTGTGGGCTTGGATGTGTGAAATCTGTGTGTATGAGACGTGTTGTCTGTGTGATTTTTTGTGTGTGATTCCCTGTGTGTGATATGTGAGGCTGTGATTCATCTGGGTTCGGGTTGCATGTTGTGTGTGGACCGTGTGTGTTGATTCTTGTGTTTCGCTGCCATGGTTGTGCTGTGCGTAAGCTCGTTGATGTGTTGCGTGCGTTGTAGTTTCCCTGTTCCGTTATGTGTGTTTGTTGTGTGGTTTAGTGTGTTTCCTGTGATCCTTGTTTGTGTGCTGTGTTGAGATTTTCTGTGTGTCATGTGCTGGGTCATCAATGAGGTGTGGGTGAGGCATGGAGTGTGAGGGGAGAACGATAATGCTGAGGGTGAGAGTGGAGTAGGTCTCTGGCCAACTGTTCCCATACCAATATTCAAGAGGGTAATGCCGCACTCAGACTGCTGCCATTTGGCATTTTTCGCAGGACCCGAGTTTTCCTAGGATTGTGGCTACAGTAGAGTTCATGAGCATGAGCCGGACGCACCTTCTTCAGAAGGATCTGAACGGCTCTCTCCATCAGCCACGTGGGTCAGGGCAATGTCGCAGAAAAACACACATTGCCTTGGCTCTGGGTGACCTGAACCTTAATGCTGCCAAGGTGGTCAGCTGCCACCTCACCAAAGTCACTCCCAAGGCAGAGGCCTCAAGCCCGGAGCTAGGAAACTGCTCCCCTCATCGAGCACATTCTGTCTCGAGGAAACGGTCGCTGCTGTGATGCCACAGAACCTGCAGGCAACACTGCTGCAGTTGCAGTGTCCTCCACTAGAGGGCCTGAATTGCCCCAGCCTGGAAAGGTCCATCATCTTAGACAGCAAACATTAATTCTTCAGGCACATATACATACATATATGAGGGCGCATATTTATGTGTATAAGAAGAGCTATGGCATGCCAGTTCCAAATGTGAGAAATACCAGTACCGTGTCCACCACACCGGCTGCATTTATTCTACTTCACAGGCCTCTGATGGCCTTAGACATCATAAGGTTTCAAGGCGATATTCCAAGGGGTAGCCCCCAGTGCTGTGTTTGCTCCTAGGTTAATATTATGCATTTGGTCATGTATTTGTGTTGGGGTTCATGTGTGAAGTCCATGCTTGGGTTGCGAGCTGTGGATGGTTATCATCGCAGGGGTTACTATGTTTTGCTTTTCCCACCAAGGCACTGAGTTGCTGTAAGCCACTTTCAGGCTGAGCGAGAGTGTGTTGGCTTAAGGATCACAGTGTACATGGAAAGCAGACCTCTCATATTCAACATAGCTTTGAAAGTTAGGGACAGTGTTACGCATTTGAATTAGCATATAAAGTTGAGGTTCTGTGTGGGTTGATCGTTTCCTTTTACGCTTATGTGTTATGCGTTGTGGCTGTGTTTGGTGTGCAGTGTGCGGTGTGTTGAGTGTGTGTGTTGTGCTGTGTTGTCTATTAAGTTGTGTGGTTGTGTGTTTTGTGTGTGTGGTTTGTGTGGTGTGAATACTCTGCATTGTGCGTTGCGTGGTATTGTGTGTGCTTGTTGCCTGTGTTGTGATGTGCGTGTATTAGGTTGTGTGTAATGTGTGTGCTGTGTTGGGCGAGATGTGTGTCTTGTAAGTGTGTGGTTTTCCTTGGTTGTGTGCGTTGATTGTGTCATTCTGTCTTTAGTTTTGAATGTATTGTGTCTGTTGTGTTGAGTGTGTTGTGTTACTGTGTAGTGTGTTTATGGTGGGTGTATTGTGTTTACCGACTGTTGGGTGCAATTTATATGTGTTCTGTGTGTGCTTGTCATTTGTGTGTTCTGTGTTGTTGTACGCTGTGCTTGTGTTCTCTACATTGATTGCTCTCAGCTGTTCTGAGCGTGTTGTGTAGTATTCTGTGTGTTCTTCTGTGTGTGTTGCATCCTGTGTCCGTGTTCGGGTGGTTTGTGTATTGTGTGTGCGTGTGTGTGTTTGTGTGTGATTGTGTGTGTCTTTCCCTGTGCCATGTGCAGTGTGTGATCTGTGTGTCCACTGTGTTTCGTATTGTGTGATGTACTGTGATCTGTGTTGTGTGTATGGATTTTTGTATGTTTAGTGTGGTGTGTGTTTAGTGTTCGGTGTGTGTTGCGTGCTGTTGTGTTCACTGTGCGTGCTGTGACTGTTATTTTGTGTGTTTTTGTGCTGTATGTCTTTGTGTTGCTTATTTCAAAGTTTGCAGGCTGGCGGTGTGCATATTGTGTGTTGAATGTGCGCTTCTGTGGGTTGGTTAGGAATGTGAAGTGTGTGTTGCAAGTGTCCTGTGTTCTTCGTGTTGTGGGTTATGTACGGCATTTCATGTCCTGTGCTGTGGGTTGTGTGTGCTTTGAAATTGCGATTATCTTTTCTGCATGGTGTTGTTTGAGTGGGTGTGTGTGGGCTTGGATGTGTGAAATCTGTGTGTATGAGACGTGTTGTCTGTGTGATTTTTTGTGTGTGATTCCCTGTGTGTGATATGTGAGGCTGTGATTCATCTGGGTTCGGGTTGCATGTTGTGTGTGGACCGTGTGTGTTGATTCTTGTGTTTCGCTGCCATGGTTGTGCTGTGCGTAAGCTCGTTGATGTGTTGCGTGCGTTGTAGTTTCCCTGTTCCGTTATGTGTGTTTGTTGTGTGGTTTAGTGTGTTTCCTGTGATCCTTGTTTGTGTGCTGTGTTGAGATTTTCTGTGTGTCATGTGCTGGGTCATCAATGAGGTGTTTGTGAGGCATGGAGTGTGAGGGGAGAACGATAATGCTGAGGGTGAGAGTGGAGTAGGTCTCTGGCCAACTGTTCCCATACCAATATTCAAGAGGGTAATGCCGCACTCAGACTGCTGCCATTTGGCATTTTTCGCAGGACCCGAGTTTTCCTAGGATTGTGGCTACAGTAGAGTTCATGAGCATGAGCCGGACGCACCTTCTTCAGAAGGATCTGAACGGCTCTCTCCATCAGCCACGTGGGTCAGGGCAATGTCGCAGAAAAGAAACACACATTGCCTTGGCTCTGGGTGACCTGAACCTTAATGCTGCCAAGGTGGTCAGCTGCCACCTCACCAAAGTCACTCCCAAGGCAGAGGCCTCAAGCCCGGAGCTAGGAAACTGCACCCCTCATCGAGCACATTCTGTCTCGAGGAAACGGTCGCTGCTGTGATGCCACAGAACCTGCAGGCAACACTGCTGCAGTTGCGGTGTCCTCCACTAGAGGGCCTGAATTGCCCCAGCCTGGAAAGGTCCATCATCTTAGACAGCAAACATTAATTCTTCAGGCACATATACATACATATATGAGGGCGCATATTTATGTGTATAAGAAGAGCTATGGCATGCCAGTTCCAAATGTGAGAAACACCAGTACCGTGTCCACCACACCGGCTGCATTTATTCTACTTCACAGGCCTCTGATGGCCTTAGACATCATAAGGTTTCAAGGCGATATTCCAAGGGGTAGCCCCCAGTGCTGTGTTTGCTCCTAGGTTAATATTATGCATTTGGTCATGTATTTGTGTTGGGGTTCATGTGTGAAGTCCATGCTTGGGTTGCGAGCTGTGGATGGTTATCATCGCAGGGGTTACTATGTTTTGCTTTTCCCACCAAGGCACTGAGTTGCTGTAAGCCACTTTCAGGCTGAGCGAGAGTGTGTTGGCTTAAGGATCACAGTGTACATGGAAAGGAGACCTCTCATATTCAACATAGCTTTGAAAGTTAGGGACAGTGTTACGCATTTGAATTAGCATATAAAGTTGAGGTTCTGTGTGGGTTGATCGTTTCCTTTTACGCTTATGTGTTATGCGTTGTGGCTGTGTTTGGTGTGCAGTGTGCGGTGTGTTGAGTGTGTGTGTTGTGCTGTGTTGTCTATTAAGTTGTGTGGTTGTGTGTTTTGTGTGTGTGGTTTGTGTGGTGTGAATACTCTGCATTGTGCGTTGCGTGGTATTGTGTGTGCTTGTTGCCTGTGTTGTGATGTGCGTGTATTAGGTTGTGTGTAATGTGTGTGCTGTGTTGGGCGAGATGTGTGTCTTGTAAGTGTGTGGTTTTCCTTGGTTGTGTGCGTTGATTGTGTCATTCTGTCTTTAGTTTTGAATGTACTGTGTCTGTTGTGTTGAGTGTGTTGTGTTACTGTGTAGTGTGTTTATGGTGGGTGTATTGTGTTTACCGACTGTTGGGTGCAATTTATATGTGTTCTGTGTGTGCTTGTCATTTGTGTGTTCTGTGTTGTTGTACGCTGTGCTTGTGTTCTCTACATTGATTGCTCTCAGCTGTTCTGAGCGTGTTGTGTAGTATTCTGTGTGTTCTTCTGTGTGTGTTGCATCCTGTGTCCGTGTTCGGGTGGTTTGTGTATTGTGTGTGCGTGTGTGTGTTTGTGTGTGATTGTGTGTGTCTTTCCCTGTGCCATGTGCAGTGTGTGATCTGTGTGTCCACTGTGTTTCGTATTGTGTGATGTACTGTGATCTGTGTTGTGTGTATGGATTTTTGTATGTTTAGTGTGGTGTGTGTTTAGTGTTCGGTGTGTGTTGCGTGCTGTTGTGTTCACTGTGCGTGCTGTGACTGTTATTTTGTGTGTTTTTGTGCTGTATGTCTTTGTGTTGCTTATTTCAAAGTTTGCAGGCTGGCGGTGTGCATATTGTGTGTTGAATGTGCGCTTCTGTGGGTTGGTTAGGAATGTGAAGTGTGTGTTGCAAGTGTCCTGTGTTCTTCGTGTTGTGGGTTATGTACGGCATTTCATGTCCTGTGCTGTGGGTTGTGTGTGCTTTGAAATTGCGATTATCTTTTCTGCATGGTGTTGTTTGAGTGGGTGTGTGTGGGCTTGGATGTGTGAAATCTGTGTGTATGAGACGTGTTGTCTGTGTGATTTTTTGTGTGTGATTCCCTGTGTGTGATATGTGAGGCTGTGATTCATCTGGGTTCGGGTTGCATGTTGTGTGTGGACCGTGTGTGTTGATTCTTGTGTTTCGCTGCCATGGTTGTGCTGTGCGTAAGCTCGTTGATGTGTTGCGTGCGTTGTAGTTTCCCTGTTCCGTTATGTGTGTTTGTTGTGTGGTTTAGTGTGTTTCCTGTGATCCTTGTTTGTGTGCTGTGTTGAGATTTTCTGTGTGTCATGTGCTGGGTCATCAATGAGGTGTGGGTGAGGCATGGAGTGTGAGGGGAGAACGATAATGCTGAGGGTGAGAGTGAAGTAGGTCTCTGGCCAACTGTTCCCATACCAATATTCAAGAGGGTAATGCCGCACTCAGACTGCTGCCATTTGGCATTTTTCGCAGGACCCGAGTTTTCCTAGGATTGTGGCTACAGTAGAGTTCATGAGCATGAGCCGGACGCACCTTCTTCAGAAGGATCTGAACGGCTCTCTCCATCAGCCACGTGGGTCAGGGCAATGTCGCAGAAAAACACACATTGCCTTGGCTCTGGGTGACCTGAACCTTAATGCTGCCAAGGTGGTCAGCTG
The DNA here is from genome assembly GCF_030020395.1 of Manis pentadactyla. Classification (NCBI taxonomy): domain Eukaryota; kingdom Metazoa; phylum Chordata; class Mammalia; order Pholidota; family Manidae; genus Manis; species Manis pentadactyla. The sequence continues at coordinate 29,052,206 of NC_080033.1, forward strand.
CCACCTCACCAAAGTCACTCCCAAGGCAGAGGCCTCAAGCCCGGAGCTAGGAAACTGCTCCCCTCATCGAGCACATTCTGTCTCGAGGAAACGGTCGCTGCTGTGATGCCACAGAACCTGCAGGCAACACTGCTGCAGTTGCAGTGTCCTCCACTAGAGGGCCTGAATTGCCCCAGCCTGGAAAGGTCCATCATCTTAGACAGCAAACATTAATTCTTCAGGCACATATACATACATATATGAGGGCGCATATTTATGTGTATAAGAAGAGCTATGGCATGCCAGTTCCAAATGTGAGAAATACCAGTACCGTGTCCACCACACCGGCTGCATTTATTCTACTTCACAGGCCTCTGATGGCCTTAGACATCATAAGGTTTCAAGGCGATATTCCAAGGGGTAGCCCCCAGTGCTGTGTTTGCTCCTAGGTTAATATTATGCATTTGGTCATGTATTTGTGTTGGGGTTCATGTGTGAAGTCCATGCTTGGGTTGCGAGCTGTGGATGGTTATCATCGCAGGGGTTACTATGTTTTGCTTTTCCCACCAAGGCACTGAGTTGCTGTAAGCCACTTTCAGGCTGAGCGAGAGTGTGTTGGCTTAAGGATCACAGTGTACATGGAAAGCAGACCTCTCATATTCAACATAGCTTTGAAAGTTAGGGACAGTGTTACGCATTTGAATTAGCATATAAAGTTGAGGTTCTGTGTGGGTTGATCGTTTCCTTTTACGCTTATGTGTTATGCGTTGTGGCTGTGTTTGGTGTGCAGTGTGCGGTGTGTTGAGTGTGTGTGTTGTGCTGTGTTGTCTATTAAGTTGTGTGGTTGTGTGTTTTGTGTGTGTGGTTTGTGTGGTGTGAATACTCTGCATTGTGCGTTGCGTGGTATTGTGTGTGCTTGTTGCCTGTGTTGTGATGTGCGTGTATTAGGTTGTGTGTAATGTGTGTGCTGTGTTGGGCGAGATGTGTGTCTTGTAAGTGTGTGGTTTTCCTTGGTTGTGTGCGTTGATTGTGTCATTCTGTCTTTAGTTTTGAATGTATTGTGTCTGTTGTGTTGAGTGTGTTGTGTTACTGTGTAGTGTGTTTATGGTGGGTGTATTGTGTTTACCGACTGTTGGGTGCAATTTATATGTGTTCTGTGTGTGCTTGTCATTTGTGTGTTCTGTGTTGTTGTACGCTGTGCTTGTGTTCTCTACATTGATTGCTCTCAGCTGTTCTGAGCGTGTTGTGTAGTATTCTGTGTGTTCTTCTGTGTGTGTTGCATCCTGTGTCCGTGTTCGGGTGGTTTGTGTATTGTGTGTGCGTGTGTGTGTTTGTGTGTGATTGTGTGTGTCTTTCCCTGTGCCATGTGCAGTGTGTGATCTGTGTGTCCACTGTGTTTCGTATTGTGTGATGTACTGTGATCTGTGTTGTGTGTATGGATTTTTGTATGTTTAGTGTGGTGTGTGTTTAGTGTTCGGTGTGTGTTGCGTGCTGTTGTGTTCACTGTGCGTGCTGTGACTGTTATTTTGTGTGTTTTTGTGCTGTATGTCTTTGTGTTGCTTATTTCAAAGTTTGCAGGCTGGCGGTGTGCATATTGTGTGTTGAATGTGCGCTTCTGTGGGTTGGTTAGGAATGTGAAGTGTGTGTTGCAAGTGTCCTGTGTTCTTCGTGTTGTGGGTTATGTACGGCATTTCATGTCCTGTGCTGTGGGTTGTGTGTGCTTTGAAATTGCGATTATCTTTTCTGCATGGTGTTGTTTGAGTGGGTGTGTGTGGGCTTGGATGTGTGAAATCTGTGTGTATGAGACGTGTTGTCTGTGTGATTTTTTGTGTGTGATTCCCTGTGTGTGATATGTGAGGCTGTGATTCATCTGGGTTCGGGTTGCATGTTGTGTGTGGACCGTGTGTGTTGATTCTTGTGTTTCGCTGCCATGGTTGTGCTGTGCGTAAGCTCGTTGATGTGTTGCGTGCGTTGTAGTTTCCCTGTTCCGTTATGTGTGTTTGTTGTGTGGTTTAGTGTGTTTCCTGTGATCCTTGTTTGTGTGCTGTGTTGAGATTTTCTGTGTGTCATGTGCTGGGTCATCAATGAGGTGTGGGTGAGGCATGGAGTGTGAGGGGAGAACGATAATGCTGAGGGTGAGAGTGGAGTAGGTCTCTGGCCAACTGTTCCCATACCAATATTCAAGAGGGTAATGCCGCACTCAGACTGCTGCCATTTGGCATTTTTCGCAGGACCCGAGTTTTCCTAGGATTGTGGCTACAGTAGAGTTCATGAGCATGAGCCGGACGCACCTTCTTCAGAAGGATCTGAACGGCTCTCTCCATCAGCCACGTGGGTCAGGGCAATGTCGCAGAAAAACACACATTGCCTTGGCTCTGGGTGACCTGAACCTTAATGCTGCCAAGGTGGTCAGCTGCCACCTCACCAAAGTCACTCCCAAGGCAGAGGCCTCAAGCCCGGAGCTAGGAAACTGCTCCCCTCATCGAGCACATTCTGTCTCGAGGAAACGGTCGCTGCTGTGATGCCACAGAACCTGCAGGCAACACTGCTGCAGTTGCGGTGTCCTCCACTAGAGGGCCTGAATTGCCCCAGCCTGGAAAGGTCCATCATCTTAGACAGCAAACATTAATTCTTCAGGCACATATACATACATATATGAGGGCGCATATTTATGTGTATAAGAAGAGCTATGGCATGCCAGTTCCAAATGTGAGAAATACCAGTACCGTGTCCACCACACCGGCTGCATTTATTCTACTTCACAGGCCTCTGATGGCCTTAGACATCATAAGGTTTCAAGGCGATATTCCAAGGGGTAGCCCCCAGTGCTGTGTTTGCTCCTAGGTTAATATTATGCATTTGGTCATGTATTTGTGTTGGGGTTCATGTGTGAAGTCCATGCTTGGGTTGCGAGCTGTGGATGGTTATCATCGCAGGGGTTACTATGTTTTGCTTTTCCCACCAAGGCACTGAGTTGCTGTAAGCCACTTTCAGGCTGAGCGAGAGTGTGTTGGCTTAAGGATCACAGTGTACATGGAAAGCAGACCTCTCATATTCAACATAGCTTTGAAAGTTAGGGACAGTGTTACGCATTTGAATTAGCATATAAAGTTGAGGTTCTGTGTGGGTTGATCGTTTCCTTTTACGCTTATGTGTTATGCGTTGTGGCTGTGTTTGGTGTGCAGTGTGCGGTGTGTTGAGTGTGTGTGTTGTGCTGTGTTGTCTATTAAGTTGTGTGGTTGTGTGTTTTGTGTGTGTGGTTTGTGTGGTGTGAATACTCTGCATTGTGCGTTGCGTGGTATTGTGTGTGCTTGTTGCCTGTGTTGTGATGTGCGTGTATTAGGTTGTGTGTAATGTGTGTGCTGTGTTGGGCGAGATGTGTGTCTTGTAAGTGTGTGGTTTTCCTTGGTTGTGTGCGTTGATTGTGTCATTCTGTCTTTAGTTTTGAATGTATTGTGTCTGTTGTGTTGAGTGTGTTGTGTTACTGTGTAGTGTGTTTATGGTGGGTGTATTGTGTTTACCGACTGTTGGGTGCAATTTATATGTGTTCTGTGTGTGCTTGTCATTTGTGTGTTCTGTGTTGTTGTACGCTGTGCTTGTGTTCTCTACATTGATTGCTCTCAGCTGTTCTGAGCGTGTTGTGTAGTATTCTGTGTGTTCTTCTGTGTGTGTTGCATCCTGTGTCCGTGTTCGGGTGGTTTGTGTATTGTGTGTGCGTGTGTGTGTTTGTGTGTGATTGTGTGTGTCTTTCCCTGTGCCATGTGCAGTGTGTGATCTGTGTGTCCACTGTGTTTCGTATTGTGTGATGTACTGTGATCTGTGTTGTGTGTATGGATTTTTGTATGTTTAGTGTGGTGTGTGTTTAGTGTTCGGTGTGTGTTGCGTGCTGTTGTGTTCACTGTGCGTGCTGTGACTGTTATTTTGTGTGTTTTTGTGCTGTATGTCTTTGTGTTGCTTATTTCAAAGTTTGCAGGCTGGCGGTGTGCATATTGTGTGTTGAATGTGCGCTTCTGTGGGTTGGTTAGGAATGTGAAGTGTGTGTTGCAAGTGTCCTGTGTTCTTCGTGTTGTGGGTTATGTACGGCATTTCATGTCCTGTGCTGTGGGTTGTGTGTGCTTTGAAATTGCGATTATCTTTTCTGCATGGTGTTGTTTGAGTGGGTGTGTGTGGGCTTGGATGTGTGAAATCTGTGTGTATGAGACGTGTTGTCTGTGTGATTTTTTGTGTGTGATTCCCTGTGTGTGATATGTGAGGCTGTGATTCATCTGGGTTCGGGTTGCATGTTGTGTGTGGACCGTGTGTGTTGATTCTTGTGTTTCGCTGCCATGGTTGTGCTGTGCGTAAGCTCGTTGATGTGTTGCGTGCGTTGTAGTTTCCCTGTTCCGTTATGTGTGTTTGTTGTGTGGTTTAGTGTGTTTCCTGTGATCCTTGTTTGTGTGCTGTGTTGAGATTTTCTGTGTGTCATGTGCTGGGTCATCAATGAGGTGTTTGTGAGGCATGGAGTGTGAGGGGAGAACGATAATGCTGAGGGTGAGAGTGGAGTAGGTCTCTGGCCAACTGTTCCCATACCAATATTCAAGAGGGTAATGCCGCACTCAGACTGCTGCCATTTGGCATTTTTCGCAGGACCCGAGTTTTCCTAGGATTGTGGCTACAGTAGAGTTCATGAGCATGAGCCGGACGCACCTTCTTCAGAAGGATCTGAACGGCTCTCTCCATCAGCCACGTGGGTCAGGGCAATGTCGCAGAAAAGAAACACACATTGCCTTGGCTCTGGGTGACCTGAACCTTAATGCTGCCAAGGTGGTCAGCTGCCACCTCACCAAAGTCACTCCCAAGGCAGAGGCCTCAAGCCCGGAGCTAGGAAACTGCACCCCTCATCGAGCACATTCTGTCTCGAGGAAACGGTCGCTGCTGTGATGCCACAGAACCTGCAGGCAACACTGCTGCAGTTGCGGTGTCCTCCACTAGAGGGCCTGAATTGCCCCAGCCTGGAAAGGTCCATCATCTTAGACAGCAAACATTAATTCTTCAGGCACATATACATACATATATGAGGGCGCATATTTATGTGTATAAGAAGAGCTATGGCATGCCAGTTCCAAATGTGAGAAACACCAGTACCGTGTCCACCACACCGGCTGCATTTATTCTACTTCACAGGCCTCTGATGGCCTTAGACATCATAAGGTTTCAAGGCGATATTCCAAGGGGTAGCCCCCAGTGCTGTGTTTGCTCCTAGGTTAATATTATGCATTTGGTCATGTATTTGTGTTGGGGTTCATGTGTGAAGTCCATGCTTGGGTTGCGAGCTGTGGATGGTTATCATCGCAGGGGTTACTATGTTTTGCTTTTCCCACCAAGGCACTGAGTTGCTGTAAGCCACTTTCAGGCTGAGCGAGAGTGTGTTGGCTTAAGGATCACAGTGTACATGGAAAGGAGACCTCTCATATTCAACATAGCTTTGAAAGTTAGGGACAGTGTTACGCATTTGAATTAGCATATAAAGTTGAGGTTCTGTGTGGGTTGATCGTTTCCTTTTACGCTTATGTGTTATGCGTTGTGGCTGTGTTTGGTGTGCAGTGTGCGGTGTGTTGAGTGTGTGTGTTGTGCTGTGTTGTCTATTAAGTTGTGTGGTTGTGTGTTTTGTGTGTGTGGTTTGTGTGGTGTGAATACTCTGCATTGTGCGTTGCGTGGTATTGTGTGTGCTTGTTGCCTGTGTTGTGATGTGCGTGTATTAGGTTGTGTGTAATGTGTGTGCTGTGTTGGGCGAGATGTGTGTCTTGTAAGTGTGTGGTTTTCCTTGGTTGTGTGCGTTGATTGTGTCATTCTGTCTTTAGTTTTGAATGTACTGTGTCTGTTGTGTTGAGTGTGTTGTGTTACTGTGTAGTGTGTTTATGGTGGGTGTATTGTGTTTACCGACTGTTGGGTGCAATTTATATGTGTTCTGTGTGTGCTTGTCATTTGTGTGTTCTGTGTTGTTGTACGCTGTGCTTGTGTTCTCTACATTGATTGCTCTCAGCTGTTCTGAGCGTGTTGTGTAGTATTCTGTGTGTTCTTCTGTGTGTGTTGCATCCTGTGTCCGTGTTCGGGTGGTTTGTGTATTGTGTGTGCGTGTGTGTGTTTGTGTGTGATTGTGTGTGTCTTTCCCTGTGCCATGTGCAGTGTGTGATCTGTGTGTCCACTGTGTTTCGTATTGTGTGATGTACTGTGATCTGTGTTGTGTGTATGGATTTTTGTATGTTTAGTGTGGTGTGTGTTTAGTGTTCGGTGTGTGTTGCGTGCTGTTGTGTTCACTGTGCGTGCTGTGACTGTTATTTTGTGTGTTTTTGTGCTGTATGTCTTTGTGTTGCTTATTTCAAAGTTTGCAGGCTGGCGGTGTGCATATTGTGTGTTGAATGTGCGCTTCTGTGGGTTGGTTAGGAATGTGAAGTGTGTGTTGCAAGTGTCCTGTGTTCTTCGTGTTGTGGGTTATGTACGGCATTTCATGTCCTGTGCTGTGGGTTGTGTGTGCTTTGAAATTGCGATTATCTTTTCTGCATGGTGTTGTTTGAGTGGGTGTGTGTGGGCTTGGATGTGTGAAATCTGTGTGTATGAGACGTGTTGTCTGTGTGATTTTTTGTGTGTGATTCCCTGTGTGTGATATGTGAGGCTGTGATTCATCTGGGTTCGGGTTGCATGTTGTGTGTGGACCGTGTGTGTTGATTCTTGTGTTTCGCTGCCATGGTTGTGCTGTGCGTAAGCTCGTTGATGTGTTGCGTGCGTTGTAGTTTCCCTGTTCCGTTATGTGTGTTTGTTGTGTGGTTTAGTGTGTTTCCTGTGATCCTTGTTTGTGTGCTGTGTTGAGATTTTCTGTGTGTCATGTGCTGGGTCATCAATGAGGTGTGGGTGAGGCATGGAGTGTGAGGGGAGAACGATAATGCTGAGGGTGAGAGTGGAGTAGGTCTCTGGCCAACTGTTCCCATACCAATATTCAAGAGGGTAATGCCGCACTCAGACTGCTGCCATTTGGCATTTTTCGCAGGACCCGAGTTTTCCTAGGATTGTGGCTACAGTAGAGTTCATGAGCATGAGCCGGACGCACCTTCTTCAGAAGGATCTGAACGGCTCTCTCCATCAGCCACGTGGGTCAGGGCAATGTCGCAGAAAAACACACATTGCCTTGGCTCTGGGTGACCTGAACCTTAATGCTGCCAAGGTGGTCAGCTGCCACCTCACCAAAGTCACTCCCAAGGCAGAGGCCTCAAGCCCGGAGCTAGGAAACTGCTCCCCTCATCGAGCACATTCTGTCTCGAGGAAACGGTCGCTGCTGTGATGCCACAGAACCTGCAGGCAACACTGCTGCAGTTGCAGTGTCCTCCACTAGAGGGCCTGAATTGCCCCAGCCTGGAAAGGTCCATCATCTTAGACAGCAAACATTAATTCTTCAGGCACATATACATACATATATGAGGGCGCATATTTATGTGTATAAGAAGAGCTATGGCATGCCAGTTCCAAATGTGAGAAATACCAGTACCGTGTCCACCACACCGGCTGCATTTATTCTACTTCACAGGCCTCTGATGGCCTTAGACATCATAAGGTTTCAAGGCGATATTCCAAGGGGTAGCCCCCAGTGCTGTGTTTGCTCCTAGGTTAATATTATGCATTTGGTCATGTATTTGTGTTGGGGTTCATGTGTGAAGTCCATGCTTGGGTTGCGAGCTGTGGATGGTTATCATCGCAGGGGTTACTATGTTTTGCTTTTCCCACCAAGGCACTGAGTTGCTGTAAGCCACTTTCAGGCTGAGCGAGAGTGTGTTGGCTTAAGGATCACAGTGTACATGGAAAGCAGACCTCTCATATTCAACATAGCTTTGAAAGTTAGGGACAGTGTTACGCATTTGAATTAGCATATAAAGTTGAGGTTCTGTGTGGGTTGATCGTTTCCTTTTACGCTTATGTGTTATGCGTTGTGGCTGTGTTTGGTGTGCAGTGTGCGGTGTGTTGAGTGTGTGTGTTGTGCTGTGTTGTCTATTAAGTTGTGTGGTTGTGTGTTTTGTGTGTGTGGTTTGTGTGGTGTGAATACTCTGCATTGTGCGTTGCGTGGTATTGTGTGTGCTTGTTGCCTGTGTTGTGATGTGCGTGTATTAGGTTGTGTGTAATGTGTGTGCTGTGTTGGGCGAGATGTGTGTCTTGTAAGTGTGTGGTTTTCCTTGGTTGTGTGCGTTGATTGTGTCATTCTGTCTTTAGTTTTGAATGTACTGTGTCTGTTGTGTTGAGTGTGTTGTGTTACTGTGTAGTGTGTTTATGGTGGGTGTATTGTGTTTACCGACTGTTGGGTGCAATTTATATGTGTTCTGTGTGTGCTTGTCATTTGTGTGTTCTGTGTTGTTGTACGCTGTGCTTGTGTTCTCTACATTGATTGCTCTCAGCTGTTCTGAGCGTGTTGTGTAGTATTCTGTGTGTTCTTCTGTGTGTGTTGCATCCTGTGTCCGTGTTCGGGTGGTTTGTGTATTGTGTGTGCGTGTGTGTGTTTGTGTGTGATTGTGTGTGTCTTTCCCTGTGCCATGTGCAGTGTGTGATCTGTGTGTCCACTGTGTTTCGTATTGTGTGATGTACTGTGATCTGTGTTGTGTGTATGGATTTTTGTATGTTTAGTGTGGTGTGTGTTTAGTGTTCGGTGTGTGTTGCGTGCTGTTGTGTTCACTGTGCGTGCTGTGACTGTTATTTTGTGTGTTTTTGTGCTGTATGTCTTTGTGTTGCTTATTTCAAAGTTTGCAGGCTGGCGGTGTGCATATTGTGTGTTGAATGTGCGCTTCTGTGGGTTGGTTAGGAATGTGAAGTGTGTGTTGCAAGTGTCCTGTGTTCTTCGTGTTGTGGGTTATGTACGGCATTTCATGTCCTGTGCTGTGGGTTGTGTGTGCTTTGAAATTGCGATTATCTTTTCTGCATGGTGTTGTTTGAGTGGGTGTGTGTGGGCTTGGATGTGTGAAATCTGTGTGTATGAGACGTGTTGTCTGTGTGATTTTTTGTGTGTGATTCCCTGTGTGTGATATGTGAGGCTGTGATTCATCTGGGTTCGGGTTGCATGTTGTGTGTGGACCGTGTGTGTTGATTCTTGTGTTTCGCTGCCATGGTTGTGCTGTGCGTAAGCTCGTTGATGTGTTGCGTGCGTTGTAGTTTCCCTGTTCCGTTATGTGTGTTTGTTGTGTGGTTTAGTGTGTTTCCTGTGATCCTTGTTTGTGTGCTGTGTTGAGATTTTCTGTGTGTCATGTGCTGGGTCATCAATGAGGTGTGGGTGAGGCATGGAGTGTGAGGGGAGAACGATAATGCTGAGGGTGAGAGTGGAGTAGGTCTCTGGCCAACTGTTCCCATACCAATATTCAAGAGGGTAATGCCGCACTCAGACTGCTGCCATTTGGCATTTTTCGCAGGACCCGAGTTTTCCTAGGATTGTGGCTACAGTAGAGTTCATGAGCATGAGCCGGACGCACCTTCTTCAGAAGGATCTGAACGGCTCTCTCCATCAGCCACGTGGGTCAGGGCAATGTCGCAGAAAAACACACATTGCCTTGGCTCTGGGTGACCTGAACCTTAATGCTGCCAAGGTGGTCAGCTGCCACCTCACCAAAGTCACTCCCAAGGCAGAGGCCTCAAGCCCGGAGCTAGGAAACTGCTCCCCTCATCGAGCACATTCTGTCTCGAGGAAACGGTCGCTGCTGTGATGCCACAGAACCTGCAGGCAACACTGCTGCAGTTGCAGTGTCCTCCACTAGAGGGCCTGAATTGCCCCAGCCTGGAAAGGTCCATCATCTTAGACAGCAAACATTAATTCTTCAGGCACATATACATACATATATGAGGGCGCATATTTATGTGTATAAGAAGAGCTATGGCATGCCAGTTCCAAATGTGAGAAATACCAGTACCGTGTCCACCACACCGGCTGCATTTATTCTACTTCACAGGCCTCTGATGGCCTTAGACATCATAAGGTTTCAAGGCGATATTCCAAGGGGTAGCCCCCAGTGCTGTGTTTGCTCCTAGGTTAATATTATGCATTTGGTCATGTATTTGTGTTGGGGTTCATGTGTGAAGTCCATGCTTGGGTTGCGAGCTGTGGATGGTTATCATCGCAGGGGTTACTATGTTTTGCTTTTCCCACCAAGGCACTGAGTTGCTGTAAGCCACTTTCAGGCTGAGCGAGAGTGTGTTGGCTTAAGGATCACAGTGTACATGGAAAGCAGACCTCTCATATTCAACATAGCTTTGAAAGTTAGGGACAGTGTTACGCATTTGAATTAGCATATAAAGTTGAGGTTCTGTGTGGGTTGATCGTTTCCTTTTACGCTTATGTGTTATGCGTTGTGGCTGTGTTTGGTGTGCAGTGTGCGGTGTGTTGAGTGTGTGTGTTGTGCTGTGTTGTCTATTAAGTTGTGTGGTTGTGTGTTTTGTGTGTGTGGTTTGTGTGGTGTGAATACTCTGCATTGTGCGTTGCGTGGTATTGTGTGTGCTTGTTGCCTGTGTTGTGATGTGCGTGTATTAGGTTGTGTGTAATGTGTGTGCTGTGTTGGGCGAGATGTGTGTCTTGTAAGTGTGTGGTTTTCCTTGGTTGTGTGCGTTGATTGTGTCATTCTGTCTTTAGTTTTGAATGTATTGTGTCTGTTGTGTTGAGTGTGTTGTGTTACTGTGTAGTGTGTTTATGGTGGGTGTATTGTGTTTACCGACTGTTGGGTGCAATTTATATGTGTTCTGTGTGTGCTTGTCATTTGTGTGTTCTGTGTTGTTGTACGCTGTGCTTGTGTTCTCTACATTGATTGCTCTCAGCTGTTCTGAGCGTGTTGTGTAGTATTCTGTGTGTTCTTCTGTGTGTGTTGCATCCTGTGTCCGTGTTCGGGTGGTTTGTGTATTGTGTGTGCGTGTGTGTGTTTGTGTGTGATTGTGTGTGTCTTTCCCTGTGCCATGTGCAGTGTGTGATCTGTGTGTCCACTGTGTTTCGTATTGTGTGATGTACTGTGATCTGTGTTGTGTGTATGGATTTTTGTATGTTTAGTGTGGTGTGTGTTTAGTGTTCGGTGTGTGTTGCGTGCTGTTGTGTTCACTGTGCGTGCTGTGACTGTTATTTTGTGTGTTTTTGTGCTGTATGTCTTTGTGTTGCTTATTTCAAAGTTTGCAGGCTGGCGGTGTGCATATTGTGTGTTGAATGTGCGCTTCTGTGGGTTGGTTAGGAATGTGAAGTGTGTGTTGCAAGTGTCCTGTGTTCTTCGTGTTGTGGGTTATGTACGGCATTTCATGTCCTGTGCTGTGGGTTGTGTGTGCTTTGAAATTGCGATTATCTTTTCTGCATGGTGTTGTTTGAGTGGGTGTGTGTGGGCTTGGATGTGTGAAATCTGTGTGTATGAGACGTGTTGTCTGTGTGATTTTTTGTGTGTGATTCCCTGTGTGTGATATGTGAGGCTGTGATTCATCTGGGTTCGGGTTGCATGTTGTGTGTGGACCGTGTGTGTTGATTCTTGTGTTTCGCTGCCATGGTTGTGCTGTGCGTAAGCTCGTTGATGTGTTGCGTGCGTTGTAGTTTCCCTGTTCCGTTATGTGTGTTTGTTGTGTGGTTTAGTGTGTTTCCTGTGATCCTTGTTTGTGTGCTGTGTTGAGATTTTCTGTGTGTCATGTGCTGGGTCATCAATGAGGTGTGGGTGAGGCATGGAGTGTGAGGGGAGAACGATAATGCTGAGGGTGAGAGTGGAGTAGGTCTCTGGCCAACTGTTCCCATACCAATATTCAAGAGGGTAATGCCGCACTCAGACTGCTGCCATTTGGCATTTTTCGCAGGACCCGAGTTTTCCTAGGATTGTGGCTACAGTAGAGTTCATGAGCATGAGCCGGACGCACCTTCTTCAGAAGGATCTGAACGGCTCTCTCCATCAGCCACGTGGGTCAGGGCAATGTCGCAGAAAAACACACATTGCCTTGGCTCTGGGTGACCTGAACCTTAATGCTGCCAAGGTGGTCAGCTGCCACCTCACCAAAGTCACTCCCAAGGCAGAGGCCTCAAGCCCGGAGCTAGGAAACTGCTCCCCTCATCGAGCACATTCTGTCTCGAGGAAACGGTCGCTGCTGTGATGCCACAGAACCTGCAGGCAACACTGCTGCAGTTGCAGTGTCCTCCACTAGAGGGCCTGAATTGCCCCAGCCTGGAAAGGTCCATCATCTTAGACAGCAAACATTAATTCTTCAGGCACATATACATACATATATGAGGGCGCATATTTATGTGTATAAGAAGAGCTATGGCATGCCAGTTCCAAATGTGAGAAATACCAGTACCGTGTCCACCACACCGGCTGCATTTATTCTACTTCACAGGCCTCTGATGGCCTTAGACATCATAAGGTTTCAAGGCGATATTCCAAGGGGTAGCCCCCAGTGCTGTGTTTGCTCCTAGGTTAATATTATGCATTTGGTCATGTATTTGTGTTGGGGTTCATGTGTGAAGTCCATGCTTGGGTTGCGAGCTGTGGATGGTTATCATCGCAGGGGTTACTATGTTTTGCTTTTCCCACCAAGGCACTGAGTTGCTGTAAGCCACTTTCAGGCTGAGCGAGAGTGTGTTGGCTTAAGGATCACAGTGTACATGGAAAGCAGACCTCTCATATTCAACATAGCTTTGAAAGTTAGGGACAGTGTTACGCATTTGAATTAGCATATAAAGTTGAGGTTCTGTGTGGGTTGATCGTTTCCTTTTACGCTTATGTGTTATGCGTTGTGGCTGTGTTTGGTGTGCAGTGTGCGGTGTGTTGAGTGTGTGTGTTGTGCTGTGTTGTCTATTAAGTTGTGTGGTTGTGTGTTTTGTGTGTGTGGTTTGTGTGGTGTGAATACTCTGCATTGTGCGTTGCGTGGTATTGTGTGTGCTTGTTGCCTGTGTTGTGATGTGCGTGTATTAGGTTGTGTGTAATGTGTGTGCTGTGTTGGGCGAGATGTGTGTCTTGTAAGTGTGTGGTTTTCCTTGGTTGTGTGCGTTGATTGTGTCATTCTGTCTTTAGTTTTGAATGTATTGTGTCTGTTGTGTTGAGTGTGTTGTGTTACTGTGTAGTGTGTTTATGGTGGGTGTATTGTGTTTACCGACTGTTGGGTGCAATTTATATGTGTTCTGTGTGTGCTTGTCATTTGTGTGTTCTGTGTTGTTGTACGCTGTGCTTGTGTTCTCTACATTGATTGCTCTCAGCTGTTCTGAGCGTGTTGTGTAGTATTCTGTGTGTTCTTCTGTGTGTGTTGCATCCTGTGTCCGTGTTCGGGTGGTTTGTGTATTGTGTGTGCGTGTGTGTGTTTGTGTGTGATTGTGTGTGTCTTTCCCTGTGCCATGTGCAGTGTGTGATCTGTGTGTCCACTGTGTTTCGTATTGTGTGATGTACTGTGATCTGTGTTGTGTGTATGGATTTTTGTATGTTTAGTGTGGTGTGTGTTTAGTGTTCGGTGTGTGTTGCGTGCTGTTGTGTTCACTGTGCGTGCTGTGACTGTTATTTTGTGTGTTTTTGTGCTGTATGTCTTTGTGTTGCTTATTTCAAAGTTTGCAGGCTGGCGGTGTGCATATTGTGTGTTGAATGTGCGCTTCTGTGGGTTGGTTAGGAATGTGAAGTGTGTGTTGCAAGTGTCCTGTGTTCTTCGTGTTGTGGGTTATGTACGGCATTTCATGTCCTGTGCTGTGGGTTGTGTGTGCTTTGAAATTGCGATTATCTTTTCTGCATGGTGTTGTTTGAGTGGGTGTGTGTGGGCTTGGATGTGTGAAATCTGTGTGTATGAGACGTGTTGTCTGTGTGATTTTTTGTGTGTGATTCCCTGTGTGTGATATGTGAGGCTGTGATTCATCTGGGTTCGGGTTGCATGTTGTGTGTGGACCGTGTGTGTTGATTCTTGTGTTTCGCTGCCATGGTTGTGCTGTGCGTAAGCTCGTTGATGTGTTGCGTGCGTTGTAGTTTCCCTGTTCCGTTATGTGTGTTTGTTGTGTGGTTTAGTGTGTTTCCTGTGATCCTTGTTTGTGTGCTGTGTTGAGATTTTCTGTGTGTCATGTGCTGGGTCATCAATGAGGTGTTTGTGAGGCATGGAGTGTGAGGGGAGAACGATAATGCTGAGGGTGAGAGTGGAGTAGGTCTCTGGCCAACTGTTCCCATACCAATATTCAAGAGGGTAATGCCGCACTCAGACTGCTGCCATTTGGCATTTTTCGCAGGACCCGAGTTTTCCTAGGATTGTGGCTACAGTAGAGTTCATGAGCATGAGCCGGACGCACCTTCTTCAGAAGGATCTGAACGGCTCTCTCCATCAGCCACGTGGGTCAGGGCAATGTCGCAGAAAAGAAACACACATTGCCTTGGCTCTGGGTGACCTGAACCTTAATGCTGCCAAGGTGGTCAGCTGCCACCTCACCAAAGTCACTCCCAAGGCAGAGGCCTCAAGCCCGGAGCTAGGAAACTGCACCCCTCATCGAGCACATTCTGTCTCGAGGAAACGGTCGCTGCTGTGATGCCACAGAACCTGCAGGCAACACTGCTGCAGTTGCGGTGTCCTCCACTAGAGGGCCTGAATTGCCCCAGCCTGGAAAGGTCCATCATCTTAGACAGCAAACATTAATTCTTCAGGCACATATACATACATATATGAGGGCGCATATTTATGTGTATAAGAAGAGCTATGGCATGCCAGTTCCAAATGTGAGAAACACCAGTACCGTGTCCACCACACCGGCTGCATTTATTCTACTTCACAGGCCTCTGATGGCCTTAGACATCATAAGGTTTCAAGGCGATATTCCAAGGGGTAGCCCCCAGTGCTGTGTTTGCTCCTAGGTTAATATTATGCATTTGGTCATGTATTTGTGTTGGGGTTCATGTGTGAAGTCCATGCTTGGGTTGCGAGCTGTGGATGGTTATCATCGCAGGGGTTACTATGTTTTGCTTTTCCCACCAAGGCACTGAGTTGCTGTAAGCCACTTTCAGGCTGAGCGAGAGTGTGTTGGCTTAAGGATCACAGTGTACATGGAAAGGAGACCTCTCATATTCAACATAGCTTTGAAAGTTAGGGACAGTGTTACGCATTTGAATTAGCATATAAAGTTGAGGTTCTGTGTGGGTTGATCGTTTCCTTTTACGCTTATGTGTTATGCGTTGTGGCTGTGTTTGGTGTGCAGTGTGCGGTGTGTTGAGTGTGTGTGTTGTGCTGTGTTGTCTATTAAGTTGTGTGGTTGTGTGTTTTGTGTGTGTGGTTTGTGTGGTGTGAATACTCTGCATTGTGCGTTGCGTGGTATTGTGTGTGCTTGTTGCCTGTGTTGTGATGTGCGTGTATTAGGTTGTGTGTAATGTGTGTGCTGTGTTGGGCGAGATGTGTGTCTTGTAAGTGTGTGGTTTTCCTTGGTTGTGTGCGTTGATTGTGTCATTCTGTCTTTAGTTTTGAATGTACTGTGTCTGTTGTGTTGAGTGTGTTGTGTTACTGTGTAGTGTGTTTATGGTGGGTGTATTGTGTTTACCGACTGTTGGGTGCAATTTATATGTGTTCTGTGTGTGCTTGTCATTTGTGTGTTCTGTGTTGTTGTACGCTGTGCTTGTGTTCTCTACATTGATTGCTCTCAGCTGTTCTGAGCGTGTTGTGTAGTATTCTGTGTGTTCTTCTGTGTGTGTTGCATCCTGTGTCCGTGTTCGGGTGGTTTGTGTATTGTGTGTGCGTGTGTGTGTTTGTGTGTGATTGTGTGTGTCTTTCCCTGTGCCATGTGCAGTGTGTGATCTGTGTGTCCACTGTGTTTCGTATTGTGTGATGTACTGTGATCTGTGTTGTGTGTATGGATTTTTGTATGTTTAGTGTGGTGTGTGTTTAGTGTTCGGTGTGTGTTGCGTGCTGTTGTGTTCACTGTGCGTGCTGTGACTGTTATTTTGTGTGTTTTTGTGCTGTATGTCTTTGTGTTGCTTATTTCAAAGTTTGCAGGCTGGCGGTGTGCATATTGTGTGTTGAATGTGCGCTTCTGTGGGTTGGTTAGGAATGTGAAGTGTGTGTTGCAAGTGTCCTGTGTTCTTCGTGTTGTGGGTTATGTACGGCATTTCATGTCCTGTGCTGTGGGTTGTGTGTGCTTTGAAATTGCGATTATCTTTTCTGCATGGTGTTGTTTGAGTGGGTGTGTGTGGGCTTGGATGTGTGAAATCTGTGTGTATGAGACGTGTTGTCTGTGTGATTTTTTGTGTGTGATTCCCTGTGTGTGATATGTGAGGCTGTGATTCATCTGGGTTCGGGTTGCATGTTGTGTGTGGACCGTGTGTGTTGATTCTTGTGTTTCGCTGCCATGGTTGTGCTGTGCGTAAGCTCGTTGATGTGTTGCGTGCGTTGTAGTTTCCCTGTTCCGTTATGTGTGTTTGTTGTGTGGTTTAGTGTGTTTCCTGTGATCCTTGTTTGTGTGCTGTGTTGAGATTTTCTGTGTGTCATGTGCTGGGTCATCAATGAGGTGTGGGTGAGGCATGGAGTGTGAGGGGAGAACGATAATGCTGAGGGTGAGAGTGGAGTAGGTCTCTGGCCAACTGTTCCCATACCAATATTCAAGAGGGTAATGCCGCACTCAGACTGCTGCCATTTGGCATTTTTCGCAGGACCCGAGTTTTCCTAGGATTGTGGCTACAGTAGAGTTCATGAGCATGAGCCGGACGCACCTTCTTCAGAAGGATCTGAACGGCTCTCTCCATCAGCCACGTGGGTCAGGGCAATGTCGCAGAAAAACACACATTGCCTTGGCTCTGGGTGACCTGAACCTTAATGCTGCCAAGGTGGTCAGCTGCCACCTCACCAAAGTCACTCCCAAGGCAGAGGCCTCAAGCCCGGAGCTAGGAAACTGCTCCCCTCATCGAGCACATTCTGTCTCGAGGAAACGGTCGCTGCTGTGATGCCACAGAACCTGCAGGCAACACTGCTGCAGTTGCAGTGTCCTCCACTAGAGGGCCTGAATTGCCCCAGCCTGGAAAGGTCCATCATCTTAGACAGCAAACATTAATTCTTCAGGCACATATACATACATATATGAGGGCGCATATTTATGTGTATAAGAAGAGCTATGGCATGCCAGTTCCAAATGTGAGAAATACCAGTACCGTGTCCACCACACCGGCTGCATTTATTCTACTTCACAGGCCTCTGATGGCCTTAGACATCATAAGGTTTCAAGGCGATATTCCAAGGGGTAGCCCCCAGTGCTGTGTTTGCTCCTAGGTTAATATTATGCATTTGGTCATGTATTTGTGTTGGGGTTCATGTGTGAAGTCCATGCTTGGGTTGCGAGCTGTGGATGGTTATCATCGCAGGGGTTACTATGTTTTGCTTTTCCCACCAAGGCACTGAGTTGCTGTAAGCCACTTTCAGGCTGAGCGAGAGTGTGTTGGCTTAAGGATCACAGTGTACATGGAAAGCAGACCTCTCATATTCAACATAGCTTTGAAAGTTAGGGACAGTGTTACGCATTTGAATTAGCATATAAAGTTGAGGTTCTGTGTGGGTTGATCGTTTCCTTTTACGCTTATGTGTTATGCGTTGTGGCTGTGTTTGGTGTGCAGTGTGCGGTGTGTTGAGTGTGTGTGTTGTGCTGTGTTGTCTATTAAGTTGTGTGGTTGTGTGTTTTGTGTGTGTGGTTTGTGTGGTGTGAATACTCTGCATTGTGCGTTGCGTGGTATTGTGTGTGCTTGTTGCCTGTGTTGTGATGTGCGTGTATTAGGTTGTGTGTAATGTGTGTGCTGTGTTGGGCGAGATGTGTGTCTTGTAAGTGTGTGGTTTTCCTTGGTTGTGTGCGTTGATTGTGTCATTCTGTCTTTAGTTTTGAATGTACTGTGTCTGTTGTGTTGAGTGTGTTGTGTTACTGTGTAGTGTGTTTATGGTGGGTGTATTGTGTTTACCGACTGTTGGGTGCAATTTATATGTGTTCTGTGTGTGCTTGTCATTTGTGTGTTCTGTGTTGTTGTACGCTGTGCTTGTGTTCTCTACATTGATTGCTCTCAGCTGTTCTGAGCGTGTTGTGTAGTATTCTGTGTGTTCTTCTGTGTGTGTTGCATCCTGTGTCCGTGTTCGGGTGGTTTGTGTATTGTGTGTGCGTGTGTGTGTTTGTGTGTGATTGTGTGTGTCTTTCCCTGTGCCATGTGCAGTGTGTGATCTGTGTGTCCACTGTGTTTCGTATTGTGTGATGTACTGTGATCTGTGTTGTGTGTATGGATTTTTGTATGTTTAGTGTGGTGTGTGTTTAGTGTTCGGTGTGTGTTGCGTGCTGTTGTGTTCACTGTGCGTGCTGTGACTGTTATTTTGTGTGTTTTTGTGCTGTATGTCTTTGTGTTGCTTATTTCAAAGTTTGCAGGCTGGCGGTGTGCATATTGTGTGTTGAATGTGCGCTTCTGTGGGTTGGTTAGGAATGTGAAGTGTGTGTTGCAAGTGTCCTGTGTTCTTCGTGTTGTGGGTTATGTACGGCATTTCATGTCCTGTGCTGTGGGTTGTGTGTGCTTTGAAATTGCGATTATCTTTTCTGCATGGTGTTGTTTGAGTGGGTGTGTGTGGGCTTGGATGTGTGAAATCTGTGTGTATGAGACGTGTTGTCTGTGTGATTTTTTGTGTGTGATTCCCTGTGTGTGATATGTGAGGCTGTGATTCATCTGGGTTCGGGTTGCATGTTGTGTGTGGACCGTGTGTGTTGATTCTTGTGTTTCGCTGCCATGGTTGTGCTGTGCGTAAGCTCGTTGATGTGTTGCGTGCGTTGTAGTTTCCCTGTTCCGTTATGTGTGTTTGTTGTGTGGTTTAGTGTGTTTCCTGTGATCCTTGTTTGTGTGCTGTGTTGAGATTTTCTGTGTGTCATGTGCTGGGTCATCAATGAGGTGTGGGTGAGGCATGGAGTGTGAGGGGAGAACGATAATGCTGAGGGTGAGAGTGGAGTAGGTCTCTGGCCAACTGTTCCCATACCAATATTCAAGAGGGTAATGCCGCACTCAGACTGCTGCCATTTGGCATTTTTCGCAGGACCCGAGTTTTCCTAGGATTGTGGCTACAGTAGAGTTCATGAGCATGAGCCGGACGCACCTTCTTCAGAAGGATCTGAACGGCTCTCTCCATCAGCCACGTGGGTCAGGGCAATGTCGCAGAAAAACACACATTGCCTTGGCTCTGGGTGACCTGAACCTTAATGCTGCCAAGGTGGTCAGCTGCCACCTCACCAAAGTCACTCCCAAGGCAGAGGCCTCAAGCCCGGAGCTAGGAAACTGCTCCCCTCATCGAGCACATTCTGTCTCGAGGAAACGGTCGCTGCTGTGATGCCACAGAACCTGCAGGCAACACTGCTGCAGTTGCAGTGTCCTCCACTAGAGGGCCTGAATTGCCCCAGCCTGGAAAGGTCCATCATCTTAGACAGCAAACATTAATTCTTCAGGCACATATACATACATATATGAGGGCGCATATTTATGTGTATAAGAAGAGCTATGGCATGCCAGTTCCAAATGTGAGAAATACCAGTACCGTGTCCACCACACCGGCTGCATTTATTCTACTTCACAGGCCTCTGATGGCCTTAGACATCATAAGGTTTCAAGGCGATATTCCAAGGGGTAGCCCCCAGTGCTGTGTTTGCTCCTAGGTTAATATTATGCATTTGGTCATGTATTTGTGTTGGGGTTCATGTGTGAAGTCCATGCTTGGGTTGCGAGCTGTGGATGGTTATCATCGCAGGGGTTACTATGTTTTGCTTTTCCCACCAAGGCACTGAGTTGCTGTAAGCCACTTTCAGGCTGAGCGAGAGTGTGTTGGCTTAAGGATCACAGTGTACATGGAAAGCAGACCTCTCATATTCAACATAGCTTTGAAAGTTAGGGACAGTGTTACGCATTTGAATTAGCATATAAAGTTGAGGTTCTGTGTGGGTTGATCGTTTCCTTTTACGCTTATGTGTTATGCGTTGTGGCTGTGTTTGGTGTGCAGTGTGTGGTGTGTTGAGTGTGTGTGTTGTGCTGTGTTGTCTATTAAGTTGTGTGGTTGTGTGTTTTGTGTGTGTGGTTTGTGTGGTGTGAATACTCTGCATTGTGCGTTGCGTGGTATTGTGTGTGCTTGTTGCCTGTGTTGTGATGTGCGTGTATTAGGTTGTGTGTAATGTGTGTGCTGTGTTGGGCGAGATGTGTGTCTTGTAAGTGTGTGGTTTTCCTTGGTTGTGTGCGTTGATTGTGTCATTCTGTCTTTAGTTTTGAATGTATTGTGTCTGTTGTGTTGAGTGTGTTGTGTTACTGTGTAGTGTGTTTATGGTGGGTGTATTGTGTTTACCGACTGTTGGGTGCAATTTATATGTGTTCTGTGTGTGCTTGTCATTTGTGTGTTCTGTGTTGTTGTACGCTGTGCTTGTGTTCTCTACATTGATTGCTCTCAGCTGTTCTGAGCGTGTTGTGTAGTATTCTGTGTGTTCTTCTGTGTGTGTTGCATCCTGTGTCCGTGTTCGGGTGGTTTGTGTATTGTGTGTGCGTGTGTGTGTTTGTGTGTGATTGTGTGTGTCTTTCCCTGTGCCATGTGCAGTGTGTGATCTGTGTGTCCACTGTGTTTCGTATTGTGTGATGTACTGTGATCTGTGTTGTGTGTATGGATTTTTGTATGTTTAGTGTGGTGTGTGTTTAGTGTTCGGTGTGTGTTGCGTGCTGTTGTGTTCACTGTGCGTGCTGTGACTGTTATTTTGTGTGTTTTTGTGCTGTATGTCTTTGTGTTGCTTATTTCAAAGTTTGCAGGCTGGCGGTGTGCATATTGTGTGTTGAATGTGCGCTTCTGTGGGTTGGTTAGGAATGTGAAGTGTGTGTTGCAAGTGTCCTGTGTTCTTCGTGTTGTGGGTTATGTACGGCATTTCATGTCCTGTGCTGTGGGTTGTGTGTGCTTTGAAATTGCGATTATCTTTTCTGCATGGTGTTGTTTGAGTGGGTGTGTGTGGGCTTGGATGTGTGAAATCTGTGTGTATGAGACGTGTTGTCTGTGTGATTTTTTGTGTGTGATTCCCTGTGTGTGATATGTGAGGCTGTGATTCATCTGGGTTCGGGTTGCATGTTGTGTGTGGACCGTGTGTGTTGATTCTTGTGTTTCGCTGCCATGGTTGTGCTGTGCGTAAGCTCGTTGATGTGTTGCGTGCGTTGTAGTTTCAATGTTCCGTTATGTGTGTTTGTTGTGTGGTTTAGTGTGTTTCCTGTGATCCTTGTTTGTGTGCTGTGTTGAGATTTTCTGTGTGTCATGTGCTGGGTCATCAATGAGGTGTGGGTGAGGCATGGAGTGTGAGGGGAGAACGATAATGCTGAGGGTGAGAGTGGAGTAGGTCTCTGGCCAACTGTTCCCATACCAATATTCAAGAGGGTAATGCCGCACTCAGACTGCTGCCATTTGGCATTTTTCGCAGGACCCGAGTTTTCCTAGGATTGTGGCTACAGTAGAGTTCATGAGCATGAGCCGGACGCACCTTCTTCAGAAGGATCTGAACGGCTCTCTCCATCAGCCACGTGGGTCAGGGCAATGTCGCAGAAAAACACACATTGCCTTGGCTCTGGGTGACCTGAACCTTAATGCTGCCAAGGTGGTCAGCTGCCACCTCACCAAAGTCACTCCCAAGGCAGAGGCCTCAAGCCCGGAGCTAGGAAACTGCTCCCCTCATCGAGCACATTCTGTCTCGAGGAAACGGTCGCTGCTGTGATGCCACAGAACCTGCAGGCAACACTGCTGCAGTTGCAGTGTCCTCCACTAGAGGGCCTGAATTGCCCCAGCCTGGAAAGGTCCATCATCTTAGACAGCAAACATTAATTCTTCAGGCACATATACATACATATATGAGGGCGCATATTTATGTGTATAAGAAGAGCTATGGCATGCCAGTTCCAAATGTGAGAAATACCAGTACCGTGTCCACCACACCGGCTGCATTTATTCTACTTCACAGGCCTCTGATGGCCTTAGACATCATAAGGTTTCAAGGCGATATTCCAAGGGGTAGCCCCCAGTGCTGTGTTTGCTCCTAGGTTAATATTATGCATTTGGTCATGTATTTGTGTTGGGGTTCATGTGTGAAGTCCATGCTTGGGTTGCGAGCTGTGGATGGTTATCATCGCAGGGGTTACTATGTTTTGCTTTTCCCACCAAGGCACTGAGTTGCTGTAAGCCACTTTCAGGCTGAGCGAGAGTGTGTTGGCTTAAGGATCACAGTGTACATGGAAAGCAGACCTCTCATATTCAACATAGCTTTGAAAGTTAGGGACAGTGTTACGCATTTGAATTAGCATATAAAGTTGAGGTTCTGTGTGGGTTGATCGTTTCCTTTTACGCTTATGTGTTATGCGTTGTGGCTGTGTTTGGTGTGCAGTGTGCGGTGTGTTGAGTGTGTGTGTTGTGCTGTGTTGTCTATTAAGTTGTGTGGTTGTGTGTTTTGTGTGTGTGGTTTGTGTGGTGTGAATACTCTGCATTGTGCGTTGCGTGGTATTGTGTGTGCTTGTTGCCTGTGTTGTGATGTGCGTGTAATAGGTTGTGTGTAATGTGTGTGCTGTGTTGGGCGAGATGTGTGTCTTGTAAGTGTGTGGTTTTCCTTGGTTGTGTGCGTTGATTGTGTCATTCTGTCTTTAGTTTTGAATGTATTGTGTCTGTTGTGTTGAGTGTGTTGTGTTACTGTGTAGTGTGTTTATGGTGGGTGTATTGTGTTTACCGACTGTTGGGTGCAATTTATATGTGTTCTGTGTGTGCTTGTCATTTGTGTGTTCTGTGTTGTTGTACGCTGTGCTTGTGTTCTCTACATTGATTGCTCTCAGCTGTTCTGAGCGTGTTGTGTAGTATTCTGTGTGTTCTTCTGTGTGTGTTGCATCCTGTGTCCGTGTTCGGGTGGCTTGTGTATTGTGTGTGCGTGTGTGTGTTTGTGTGTGATTGTGTGTGTCTTTCCCTGTGCCATGTGCAGTGTGTGATCTGTGTGTCCACTGTGTTTCGTATTGTTTGATGTGCTGTGATCTGTGCTGTGTGTATGGATTTTTGTATGTTTAGTGTGGTGTGTGTTTAGTGTTCGGTGTGTGTTGCGTGCTGTTGTGTTCACTGTGCGTGCTGTGACTGTTATTTTGTGTGTTTTTGTGCTGTATGTCTTTGTGTTGCTTATTTCAAAGTTTGCAGGCTGGCGGTGTGCATATTGTGTGTTGAATGTGCGCTTCTGTGGGTTGGTTAGGAATGTGAAGTGTGTGTTGCAAGTGTCCTGTGTTCTTCGTGTTGTGGGTTATGTACGGCATTTCATGTCCTGTGCTGTGGGTTGTGTGTGCTTTGAAATTGCGATTATCTTTTCTGCATGGTGTTGTTTGAGTGGGTGTGTGTGGGCTTGGATGTGTGAAATCTGTGTGTATGAGACGTGTTGTCTGTGTGATTTTTTGTGTGTGATTCCCTGTGTGTGATATGTGAGGCTGTGATTCATCTGGGTTCGGGTTGCATGTTGTGTGTGGACCGTGTGTGTTGATTCTTGTGTTTCGCTGCCATGGTTGTGCTGTGCGTAAGCTCGTTGATGTGTTGCGTGCGTTGTAGTTTCCCTGTTCCGTTATGTGTGTTTGTTGTGTGGTTTAGTGTGTTTCCTGTGATCCTTGTTTGTGTGCTGTGTTGAGATTTTCTGTGTGTCATGTGCTGGGTCATCAATGAGGTGTGGGTGAGGCATGGAGTGTGAGGGGAGAACGATAATGCTGAGGGTGAGAGTGGAGTAGGTCTCTGGCCAACTGTTCCCATACCAATATTCAAGAGGGTAATGCCGCACTCAGACTGCTGCCATTTGGCATTTTTCGCAGGACCCGAGTTTTCCTAGGATTGTGGCTACAGTAGAGTTCATGAGCATGAGCCGGACGCACCTTCTTCAGAAGGATCTGAACGGCTCTCTCCATCAGCCACGTGGGTCAGGGCAATGTCGCAGAAAAACACACATTGCCTTGGCTCTGGGTGACCTGAACCTTAATGCTGCCAAGGTGGTCAGCTGCCACCTCACCAAAGTCACTCCCAAGGCAGAGGCCTCAAGCCCGGAGCTAGGAAACTGCTCCCCTCATCGAGCACATTCTGTCTCGAGGAAACGGTCGCTGCTGTGATGCCACAGAACCTGCAGGCAACACTGCTGCAGTTGCAGTGTCCTCCACTAGAGGGCCTGAATTGCCCCAGCCTGGAAAGGTCCATCATCTTGGACAGCAAACATTAATTCTTCAGGCACATATACATACATATATGAGGGCGCATATTTATGTGTATAAGAAGAGCTATGGCATGCCAGTTCCAAATGTGAGAAATACCAGTACCGTGTCCACCACACCGGCTGCATTTATTCTACTTCACAGGCCTCTGATGGCCTTAGACATCATAAGGTTTCAAGGCGATATTCCAAGGGGTAGCCCCCAGTGCTGTGTTTGCTCCTAGGTTAATATTATGCATTTGGTCATGTATTTGTGTTGGGGTTCATGTGTGAAGTCCATGCTTGGGTTGCGAGCTGTGGATGGTTATCATCGCAGGGGTTACTATGTTTTGCTTTTCCCACCAAGGCACTGAGTTGCTGTAAGCCACTTTCAGGCTGAGCGAGAGTGTGTTGGCTTAAGGATCACAGTGTACATGGAAAGCAGACCTCTCATATTCAACATAGCTTTGAAAGTTAGGGACAGTGTTACGCATTTGAATTAGCATATAAAGTTGAGGTTCTGTGTGGGTTGATCGTTTCCTTTTACGCTTATGTGTTATGCGTTGTGGCTGTGTTTGGTGTGCAGTGTGCGGTGTGTTGAGTGTGTGTGTTGTGCTGTGTTGTCTATTAAGTTGTGTGGTTGTGTGTTTTGTGTGTGTGGTTTGTGTGGTGTGAATACTCTGCATTGTGCGTTGCGTGGTATTGTGTGTGCTTGTTGCCTGTGTTGTGATGTGCGTGTAATAGGTTGTGTGTAATGTGTGTGCTGTGTTGGGCGAGATGTGTGTCTTGTAAGTGTGTGGTTTTCCTTGGTTGTGTGCGTTGATTGTGTCATTCTGTCTTTAGTTTTGAATGTATTGTGTCTGTTGTGTTGAGTGTGTTGTGTTACTGTGTAGTGTGTTTATGGTGGGTGTATTGTGTTTACCGACTGTTGGGTGCAATTTATATGTGTTCTGTGTGTGCTTGTCATTTGTGTGTTCTGTGTTGTTGTACGCTGTGCTTGTGTTCTCTACATTGATTGCTCTCAGCTGTTCTGAGCGTGTTGTGTAGTATTCTGTGTGTTCTTCTGTGTGTGTTGCATCCTGTGTCCGTGTTCGGGTGGCTTGTGTATTGTGTGTGCGTGTGTGTGTTTGTGTGTGATTGTGTGTGTCTTTCCCTGTGCCATGTGCAGTGTGTGATCTGTGTGTCCACTGTGTTTCGTATTGTTTGATGTGCTGTGATCTGTGCTGTGTGTATGGATTTTTGTATGTTTAGTGTGGTGTGTGTTTAGTGTTCGGTGTGTGTTGCGTGCTGTTGTGTTCACTGTGCGTGCTGTGACTGTTATTTTGTGTGTTTTTGTGCTGTATGTCTTTGTGTTGCTTATTTCAAAGTTTGCAGGCTGGCGGTGTGCATATTGTGTGTTGAATGTGCGCTTCTGTGGGTTGGTTAGGAATGTGAAGTGTGTGTTGCAAGTGTCCTGTGTTCTTCGTGTTGTGGGTTATGTACGGCATTTCATGTCCTGTGCTGTGGGTTGTGTGTGCTTTGAAATTGCGATTATCTTTTCTGCATGGTGTTGTTTGAGTGGGTGTGTGTGGGCTTGGATGTGTGAAATCTGTGTGTATGAGACGTGTTGTCTGTGTGATTTTTTGTGTGTGATTCCCTGTGTGTGATATGTGAGGCTGTGATTCATCTGGGTTCGGGTTGCATGTTGTGTGTGGACCGTGTGTGTTGATTCTTGTGTTTCGCTGCCATGGTTGTGCTGTGCGTAAGCTCGTTGATGTGTTGCGTGCGTTGTAGTTTCCCTGTTCCGTTATGTGTGTTTGTTGTGTGGTTTAGTGTGTTTCCTGTGATCCTTGTTTGTGTGCTGTGTTGAGATTTTCTGTGTGTCATGTGCTGGGTCATCAATGAGGTGTGGGTGAGGCATGGAGTGTGAGGGGAGAACGATAATGCTGAGGGTGAGAGTGGAGTAGGTCTCTGGCCAACTGTTCCCATACCAATATTCAAGAGGGTAATGCCGCACTCAGACTGCTGCCATTTGGCATTTTTCGCAGGACCCGAGTTTTCCTAGGATTGTGGCTACAGTAGAGTTCATGAGCATGAGCCGGACGCACCTTCTTCAGAAGGATCTGAACGGCTCTCTCCATCAGCCACGTGGGTCAGGGCAATGTCGCAGAAAAACACACATTGCCTTGGCTCTGGGTGACCTGAACCTTAATGCTGCCAAGGTGGTCAGCTGCCACCTCACCAAAGTCACTCCCAAGGCAGAGGCCTCAAGCCCGGAGCTAGGAAACTGCTCCCCTCATCGAGCACATTCTGTCTCGAGGAAACGGTCGCTGCTGTGATGCCACAGAACCTGCAGGCAACACTGCTGCAGTTGCAGTGTCCTCCACTAGAGGGCCTGAATTGCCCCAGCCTGGAAAGGTCCATCATCTTAGACAGCAAACATTAATTCTTCAGGCACATATACATACATATATGAGGGCGCATATTTATGTGTATAAGAAGAGCTATGGCATGCCAGTTCCAAATGTGAGAAATACCAGTACCGTGTCCACCACACCGGCTGCATTTATTCTACTTCACAGGCCTCTGATGGCCTTAGACATCATAAGGTTTCAAGGCGATATTCCAAGGGGTAGCCCCCAGTGCTGTGTTTGCTCCTAGGTTAATATTATGCATTTGGTCATGTATTTGTGTTGGGGTTCATGTGTGAAGTCCATGCTTGGGTTGCGAGCTGTGGATGGTTATCATCGCAGGGGTTACTATGTTTTGCTTTTCCCACCAAGGCACTGAGTTGCTGTAAGCCACTTTCAGGCTGAGCGAGAGTGTGTTGGCTTAAGGATCACAGTGTACATGGAAAGCAGACCTCTCATATTCAACATAGCTTTGAAAGTTAGGGACAGTGTTACGCATTTGAATTAGCATATAAAGTTGAGGTTCTGTGTGGGTTGATCGTTTCCTTTTACGCTTATGTGTTATGCGTTGTGGCTGTGTTTGGTGTGCAGTGTGTGGTGTGTTGAGTGTGTGTGTTGTGCTGTGTTGTCTATTAAGTTGTGTGGTTGTGTGTTTTGTGTGTGTGGTTTGTGTGGTGTGAATACTCTGCATTGTGCGTTGCGTGGTATTGTGTGTGCTTGTTGCCTGTGTTGTGATGTGCGTGTATTAGGTTGTGTGTAATGTGTGTGCTGTGTTGGGCGAGATGTGTGTCTTGTAAGTGTGTGGTTTTCCTTGGTTGTGTGCGTTGATTGTGTCATTCTGTCTTTAGTTTTGAATGTATTGTGTCTGTTGTGTTGAGTGTGTTGTGTTACTGTGTAGTGTGTTTATGGTGGGTGTATTGTGTTTACCGACTGTTGGGTGCAATTTATATGTGTTCTGTGTGTGCTTGTCATTTGTGTGTTCTGTGTTGTTGTACGCTGTGCTTGTGTTCTCTACATTGATTGCTCTCAGCTGTTCTGAGCGTGTTGTGTAGTATTCTGTGTGTTCTTCTGTGTGTGTTGCATCCTGTGTCCGTGTTCGGGTGGTTTGTGTATTGTGTGTGCGTGTGTGTGTTTGTGTGTGATTGTGTGTGTCTTTCCCTGTGCCATGTGCAGTGTGTGATCTGTGTGTCCACTGTGTTTCGTATTGTGTGATGTACTGTGATCTGTGTTGTGTGTATGGATTTTTGTATGTTTAGTGTGGTGTGTGTTTAGTGTTCGGTGTGTGTTGCGTGCTGTTGTGTTCACTGTGCGTGCTGTGACTGTTATTTTGTGTGTTTTTGTGCTGTATGTCTTTGTGTTGCTTATTTCAAAGTTTGCAGGCTGGCGGTGTGCATATTGTGTGTTGAATGTGCGCTTCTGTGGGTTGGTTAGGAATGTGAAGTGTGTGTTGCAAGTGTCCTGTGTTCTTCGTGTTGTGGGTTATGTACGGCATTTCATGTCCTGTGCTGTGGGTTGTGTGTGCTTTGAAATTGCGATTATCTTTTCTGCATGGTGTTGTTTGAGTGGGTGTGTGTGGGCTTGGATGTGTGAAATCTGTGTGTATGAGACGTGTTGTCTGTGTGATTTTTTGTGTGTGATTCCCTGTGTGTGATATGTGAGGCTGTGATTCATCTGGGTTCGGGTTGCATGTTGTGTGTGGACCGTGTGTGTTGATTCTTGTGTTTCGCTGCCATGGTTGTGCTGTGCGTAAGCTCGTTGATGTGTTGCGTGCGTTGTAGTTTCCCTGTTCCGTTATGTGTGTTTGTTGTGTGGTTTAGTGTGTTTCCTGTGATCCTTGTTTGTGTGCTGTGTTGAGATTTTCTGTGTGTCATGTGCTGGGTCATCAATGAGGTGTGGGTGAGGCATGGAGTGTGAGGGGAGAACGATAATGCTGAGGGTGAGAGTGGAGTAGGTCTCTGGCCAACTGTTCCCATACCAATATTCAAGAGGGTAATGCCGCACTCAGACTGCTGCCATTTGGCATTTTTCGCAGGACCCGAGTTTTCCTAGGATTGTGGCTACAGTAGAGTTCATGAGCATGAGCCGGACGCACCTTCTTCAGAAGGATCTGAACGGCTCTCTCCATCAGCCACGTGGGTCAGGGCAATGTCGCAGAAAAACACACATTGCCTTGGCTCTGGGTGACCTGAACCTTAATGCTGCCAAGGTGGTCAGCTGCCACCTCACCAAAGTCACTCCCAAGGCAGAGGCCTCAAGCCCGGAGCTAGGAAACTGCTCCCCTCATCGAGCACATTCTGTCTCGAGGAAACGGTCGCTGCTGTGATGCCACAGAACCTGCAGGCAACACTGCTGCAGTTGCAGTGTCCTCCACTAGAGGGCCTGAATTGCCCCAGCCTGGAAAGGTCCATCATCTTAGACAGCAAACATTAATTCTTCAGGCACATATACATACATATATGAGGGCGCATATTTATGTGTATAAGAAGAGCTATGGCATGCCAGTTCCAAATGTGAGAAATACCAGTACCGTGTCCACCACACCGGCTGCATTTATTCTACTTCACAGGCCTCTGATGGCCTTAGACATCATAAGGTTTCAAGGCGATATTCCAAGGGGTAGCCCCCAGTGCTGTGTTTGCTCCTAGGTTAATATTATGCATTTGGTCATGTATTTGTGTTGGGGTTCATGTGTGAAGTCCATGCTTGGGTTGCGAGCTGTGGATGGTTATCATCGCAGGGGTTACTATGTTTTGCTTTTCCCACCAAGGCACTGAGTTGCTGTAAGCCACTTTCAGGCTGAGCGAGAGTGTGTTGGCTTAAGGATCACAGTGTACATGGAAAGCAGACCTCTCATATTCAACATAGCTTTGAAAGTTAGGGACAGTGTTACGCATTTGAATTAGCATATAAAGTTGAGGTTCTGTGTGGGTTGATCGTTTCCTTTTACGCTTATGTGTTATGCGTTGTGGCTGTGTTTGGTGTGCAGTGTGCGGTGTGTTGAGTGTGTGTGTTGTGCTGTGTTGTCTATTAAGTTGTGTGGTTGTGTGTTTTGTGTGTGTGGTTTGTGTGGTGTGAATACTCTGCATTGTGCGTTGCGTGGTATTGTGTGTGCTTGTTGCCTGTGTTGTGATGTGCGTGTATTAGGTTGTGTGTAATGTGTGTGCTGTGTTGGGCGAGATGTGTGTCTTGTAAGTGTGTGGTTTTCCTTGGTTGTGTGCGTTGATTGTGTCATTCTGTCTTTAGTTTTGAATGTATTGTGTCTGTTGTGTTGAGTGTGTTGTGTTACTGTGTAGTGTGTTTATGGTGGGTGTATTGTGTTTACCGACTGTTGGGTGCAATTTATATGTGTTCTGTGTGTGCTTGTCATTTGTGTGTTCTGTGTTGTTGTACGCTGTGCTTGTGTTCTCTACATTGATTGCTCTCAGCTGTTCTGAGCGTGTTGTGTAGTATTCTGTGTGTTCTTCTGTGTGTGTTGCATCCTGTGTCCGTGTTCGGGTGGTTTGTGTATTGTGTGTGCGTGTGTGTGTTTGTGTGTGATTGTGTGTGTCTTTCCCTGTGCCATGTGCAGTGTGTGATCTGTGTGTCCACTGTGTTTCGTATTGTTTGATGTACTGTGATCTGTGTTGTGTGTATGGATTTTTGTATGTTTAGTGTGGTGTGTGTTTAGTGTTCGGTGTGTGTTGCGTGCTGTTGTGTTCACTGTGCGTGCTGTGACTGTTATTTTGTGTGTTTTTGTGCTGTATGTCTTTGTGTTGCTTATTTCAAAGTTTGCAGGCTGGCGGTGTGCATATTGTGTGTTGAATGTGCGCTTCTGTGGGTTGGTTAGGAATGTGAAGTGTGTGTTGCAAGTGTCCTGTGTTCTTCGTGTTGTGGGTTATGTACGGCATTTCATGTCCTGTGCTGTGGGTTGTGTGTGCTTTGAAATTGCGATTATCTTTTCTGCATGGTGTTGTTTGAGTGGGTGTGTGTGGGCTTGGATGTGTGAAATCTGTGTGTATGAGACGTGTTGTCTGTGTGATTTTTTGTGTGTGATTCCCTGTGTGTGATATGTGAGGCTGTGCTTCATCTGGGTTCGGGTTGCATGTTGTGTGTGGACCGTGTGTGTTGATTCTTGTGTTTCGCTGCCATGGTTGTGCTGTGCGTAAGCTCGTTGATGTGTTGCGTGCGTTGTAGTTTCCCTGTTCCGTTATGTGTGTTTGTTGTGTGGTTTAGTGTGTTTCCTGTGATCCTTGTTTGTGTGCTGTGTTGAGATTTTCTGTGTGTCATGTGCTGGGTCATCAATGAGGTGTGGGTGAGGCATGGAGTGTGAGGGGAGAACGATAATGCTGAGGGTGAGAGTGGAGTAGGTCTCTGGCCAACTGTTCCCATACCAATATTCAAGAGGGTAATGCCGCACTCAGACTGCTGCCATTTGGCATTTTTCGCAGGACCCGAGTTTTCCTAGGATTGTGGCTACAGTAGAGTTCATGAGCATGAGCCGGACGCACCTTCTTCAGAAGGATCTGAACGGCTCTCTCCATCAGCCACGTGGGTCAGGGCAATGTCGCAGAAAAACACACATTGCCTTGGCTCTGGGTGACCTGAACCTTAATGCTGCCAAGGTGGTCAGCTGCCACCTCACCAAAGTCACTCCCAAGGCAGAGGCCTCAAGCCCGGAGCTAGGAAACTGCTCCCCTCATCGAGCACATTCTGTCTCGAGGAAACGGTCGCTGCTGTGATGCCACAGAACCTGCAGGCAACACTGCTGCAGTTGCAGTGTCCTCCACTAGAGGGCCTGAATTGCCCCAGCCTGGAAAGGTCCATCATCTTAGACAGCAAACATTAATTCTTCAGGCACATATACATACATATATGAGGGCGCATATTTATGTGTATAAGAAGAGCTATGGCATGCCAGTTCCAAATGTGAGAAATACCAGTACCGTGTCCACCACACCGGCTGCATTTATTCTACTTCACAGGCCTCTGATGGCCTTAGACATCATAAGGTTTCAAGGCGATATTCCAAGGGGTAGCCCCCAGTGCTGTGTTTGCTCCTAGGTTAATATTATGCATTTGGTCATGTATTTGTGTTGGGGTTCATGTGTGAAGTCCATGCTTGGGTTGCGAGCTGTGGATGGTTATCATCGCAGGGGTTACTATGTTTTGCTTTTCCCACCAAGGCACTGAGTTGCTGTAAGCCACTTTCAGGCTGAGCGAGAGTGTGTTGGCTTAAGGATCACAGTGTACATGGAAAGCAGACCTCTCATATTCAACATAGCTTTGAAAGTTAGGGACAGTGTTACGCATTTGAATTAGCATATAAAGTTGAGGTTCTGTGTGGGTTGATCGTTTCCTTTTACGCTTATGTGTTATGCGTTGTGGCTGTGTTTGGTGTGCAGTGTGCGGTGTGTTGAGTGTGTGTGTTGTGCTGTGTTGTCTATTAAGTTGTGTGGTTGTGTGTTTTGTGTGTGTGGTTTGTGTGGTGTGAATACTCTGCATTGTGCGTTGCGTGGTATTGTGTGTGCTTGTTGCCTGTGTTGTGATGTGCGTGTATTAGGTTGTGTGTAATGTGTGTGCTGTGTTGGGCGAGATGTGTGTCTTGTAAGTGTGTGGTTTTCCTTGGTTGTGTGCGTTGATTGTGTCATTCTGTCTTTAGTTTTGAATGTACTGTGTCTGTTGTGTTGAGTGTGTTGTGTTACTGTGTAGTGTGTTTATGGTGGGTGTATTGTGTTTACCGACTGTTGGGTGCAATTTATATGTGTTCTGTGTGTGCTTGTCATTTGTGTGTTCTGTGTTGTTGTACGCTGTGCTTGTGTTCTCTACATTGATTGCTCTCAGCTGTTCTGAGCGTGTTGTGTAGTATTCTGTGTGTTCTTCTGTGTGTGTTGCATCCTGTGTCCGTGTTCGGGTGGTTTGTGTATTGTGTGTGCGTGTGTGTGTTTGTGTGTGATTGTGTGTGTCTTTCCCTGTGCCATGTGCAGTGTGTGATCTGTGTGTCCACTGTGTTTCGTATTGTGTGATGTACTGTGATCTGTGTTGTGTGTATGGATTTTTGTATGTTTAGTGTGGTGTGTGTTTAGTGTTCGGTGTGTGTTGCGTGCTGTTGTGTTCACTGTGCGTGCTGTGACTGTTATTTTGTGTGTTTTTGTGCTGTATGTCTTTGTGTTGCTTATTTCAAAGTTTGCAGGCTGGCGGTGTGCATATTGTGTGTTGAATGTGCGCTTCTGTGGGTTGGTTAGGAATGTGAAGTGTGTGTTGCAAGTGTCCTGTGTTCTTCGTGTTGTGGGTTATGTACGGCATTTCATGTCCTGTGCTGTGGGTTGTGTGTGCTTTGAAATTGCGATTATCTTTTCTGCATGGTGTTGTTTGAGTGGGTGTGTGTGGGCTTGGATGTGTGAAATCTGTGTGTATGAGACGTGTTGTCTGTGTGATTTTTTGTGTGTGATTCCCTGTGTGTGATATGTGAGGCTGTGCTTCATCTGGGTTCGGGTTGCATGTTGTGTGTGGACCGTGTGTGTTGATTCTTGTGTTTCGCTGCCATGGTTGTGCTGTGCGTAAGCTCGTTGATGTGTTGCGTGCGTTGTAGTTTCCCTGTTCCGTTATGTGTGTTTGTTGTGTGGTTTAGTGTGTTTCCTGTGATCCTTGTTTGTGTGCTGTGTTGAGATTTTCTGTGTGTCATGTGCTGGGTCATCAATGAGGTGTGGGTGAGGCATGGAGTGTGAGGGGAGAACGATAATGCTGAGGGTGAGAGTGGAGTAGGTCTCTGGCCAACTGTTCCCATACCAATATTCAAGAGGGTAATGCCGCACTCAGACTGCTGCCATTTGGCATTTTTCGCAGGACCCGAGTTTTCCTAGGATTGTGGCTACAGTAGAGTTCATGAGCATGAGCCGGACGCACCTTCTTCAGAAGGATCTGAACGGCTCTCTCCATCAGCCACGTGGGTCAGGGCAATGTCGCAGAAAAACACACATTGCCTTGGCTCTGGGTGACCTGAACCTTAATGCTGCCAAGGTGGTCAGCTGCCACCTCACCAAAGTCACTCCCAAGGCAGAGGCCTCAAGCCCGGAGCTAGGAAACTGCTCCCCTCATCGAGCACATTCTGTCTCGAGGAAACGGTCGCTGCTGTGATGCCACAGAACCTGCAGGCAACACTGCTGCAGTTGCAGTGTCCTCCACTAGAGGGCCTGAATTGCCCCAGCCTGGAAAGGTCCATCATCTTAGACAGCAAACATTAATTCTTCAGGCACATATACATACATATATGAGGGCGCATATTTATGTGTATAAGAAGAGCTATGGCATGCCAGTTCCAAATGTGAGAAATACCAGTACCGTGTCCACCACACCGGCTGCATTTATTCTACTTCACAGGCCTCTGATGGCCTTAGACATCATAAGGTTTCAAGGCGATATTCCAAGGGGTAGCCCCCAGTGCTGTGTTTGCTCCTAGGTTAATATTATGCATTTGGTCATGTATTTGTGTTGGGGTTCATGTGTGAAGTCCATGCTTGGGTTGCGAGCTGTGGATGGTTATCATCGCAGGGGTTACTATGTTTTGCTTTTCCCACCAAGGCACTGAGTTGCTGTAAGCCACTTTCAGGCTGAGCGAGAGTGTGTTGGCTTAAGGATCACAGTGTACATGGAAAGCAGACCTCTCATATTCAACATAGCTTTGAAAGTTAGGGACAGTGTTACGCATTTGAATTAGCATATAAAGTTGAGGTTCTGTGTGGGTTGATCGTTTCCTTTTACGCTTATGTGTTATGCGTTGTGGCTGTGTT
The DNA here is from genome assembly GCF_030020395.1 of Manis pentadactyla. NCBI lineage: Eukaryota > Metazoa > Chordata > Mammalia > Pholidota > Manidae > Manis > Manis pentadactyla. Next base: position 29,086,501 of record NC_080033.1, read on the forward strand.
TGGTGTGCAGTGTGCGGTGTGTTGAGTGTGTGTGTTGTGCTGTGTTGTCTATTAAGTTGTGTGGTTGTGTGTTTTGTGTGTGTGGTTTGTGTGGTGTGAATACTCTGCATTGTGCGTTGCGTGGTATTGTGTGTGCTTGTTGCCTGTGTTGTGATGTGCGTGTATTAGGTTGTGTGTAATGTGTGTGCTGTGTTGGGCGAGATGTGTGTCTTGTAAGTGTGTGGTTTTCCTTGGTTGTGTGCGTTGATTGTGTCATTCTGTCTTTAGTTTTGAATGTACTGTGTCTGTTGTGTTGAGTGTGTTGTGTTACTGTGTAGTGTGTTTATGGTGGGTGTATTGTGTTTACCGACTGTTGGGTGCAATTTATATGTGTTCTGTGTGTGCTTGTCATTTGTGTGTTCTGTGTTGTTGTACGCTGTGCTTGTGTTCTCTACATTGATTGCTCTCAGCTGTTCTGAGCGTGTTGTGTAGTATTCTGTGTGTTCTTCTGTGTGTGTTGCATCCTGTGTCCGTGTTCGGGTGGTTTGTGTATTGTGTGTGCGTGTGTGTGTTTGTGTGTGATTGTGTGTGTCTTTCCCTGTGCCATGTGCAGTGTGTGATCTGTGTGTCCACTGTGTTTCGTATTGTTTGATGTACTGTGATCTGTGCTATGTGTATGGATTTTTGTATGTTTAGTGTGGTGTGTGTTTAGTGTTCGGTGTGTGTTGCGTGCTGTTGTGTTCACTGTGCGTGCTGTGACTGTTATTTTGTGTGTTTTTGTGCTGTATGTCTTTGTGTTGCTTATTTCAAAGTTTGCAGGCTGGCGGTGTGCATATTGTGTGTTGAATGTGCGCTTCTGTGGGTTGGTTAGGAATGTGAAGTGTGTGTTGCAAGTGTCCTGTGTTCTTCGTGTTGTGGGTTATGTACGGCATTTCATGTCCTGTGCTGTGGGTTGTGTGTGCTTTGAAATTGCGATTATCTTTTCTGCATGGTGTTGTTTGAGTGGGTGTGTGTGGGCTTGGATGTGTGAAATCTGTGTGTATGAGACGTGTTGTCTGTGTGATTTTTTGTGTGTGATTCCCTGTGTGTGATATGTGAGGCTGTGCTTCATCTGGGTTCGGGTTGCATGTTGTGTGTGGACCGTGTGTGTTGATTCTTGTGTTTCGCTGCCATGGTTGTGCTGTGCGTAAGCTCGTTGATGTGTTGCGTGCGTTGTAGTTTCCCTGTTCCGTTATGTGTGTTTGTTGTGTGGTTTAGTGTGTTTCCTGTGATCCTTGTTTGTGTGCTGTGTTGAGATTTTCTGTGTGTCATGTGCTGGGTCATCAATGAGGTGTGGGTGAGGCATGGAGTGTGAGGGGAGAACGATAATGCTGAGGGTGAGAGTGGAGTAGGTCTCTGGCCAACTGTTCCCATACCAATATTCAAGAGGGTAATGCCGCACTCAGACTGCTGCCATTTGGCATTTTTCGCAGGACCCGAGTTTTCCTAGGATTGTGGCTACAGTAGAGTTCATGAGCATGAGCCGGACGCACCTTCTTCAGAAGGATCTGAACGGCTCTCTCCATCAGCCACGTGGGTCAGGGCAATGTCGCAGAAAAACACACATTGCCTTGGCTCTGGGTGACCTGAACCTTAATGCTGCCAAGGTGGTCAGCTGCCACCTCACCAAAGTCACTCCCAAGGCAGAGGCCTCAAGCCCGGAGCTAGGAAACTGCTCCCCTCATCGAGCACATTCTGTCTCGAGGAAACGGTCGCTGCTGTGATGCCACAGAACCTGCAGGCAACACTGCTGCAGTTGCAGTGTCCTCCACTAGAGGGCCTGAATTGCCCCAGCCTGGAAAGGTCCATCATCTTAGACAGCAAACATTAATTCTTCAGGCACATATACATACATATATGAGGGCGCATATTTATGTGTATAAGAAGAGCTATGGCATGCCAGTTCCAAATGTGAGAAATACCAGTACCGTGTCCACCACACCGGCTGCATTTATTCTACTTCACAGGCCTCTGATGGCCTTAGACATCATAAGGTTTCAAGGCGATATTCCAAGGGGTAGCCCCCAGTGCTGTGTTTGCTCCTAGGTTAATATTATGCATTTGGTCATGTATTTGTGTTGGGGTTCATGTGTGAAGTCCATGCTTGGGTTGCGAGCTGTGGATGGTTATCATCGCAGGGGTTACTATGTTTTGCTTTTCCCACCAAGGCACTGAGTTGCTGTAAGCCACTTTCAGGCTGAGCGAGAGTGTGTTGGCTTAAGGATCACAGTGTACATGGAAAGCAGACCTCTCATATTCAACATAGCTTTGAAAGTTAGGGACAGTGTTACGCATTTGAATTAGCATATAAAGTTGAGGTTCTGTGTGGGTTGATCGTTTCCTTTTACGCTTATGTGTTATGCGTTGTGGCTGTGTTTGGTGTGCAGTGTGCGGTGTGTTGAGTGTGTGTGTTGTGCTGTGTTGTCTATTAAGTTGTGTGGTTGTGTGTTTTGTGTGTGTGGTTTGTGTGGTGTGAATACTCTGCATTGTGCGTTGCGTGGTATTGTGTGTGCTTGTTGCCTGTGTTGTGATGTGCGTGTATTAGGTTGTGTGTAATGTGTGTGCTGTGTTGGGCGAGATGTGTGTCTTGTAAGTGTGTGGTTTTCCTTGGTTGTGTGCGTTGATTGTGTCATTCTGTCTTTAGTTTTGAATGTACTGTGTCTGTTGTGTTGAGTGTGTTGTGTTACTGTGTAGTGTGTTTATGGTGGGTGTATTGTGTTTACCGACTGTTGGGTGCAATTTATATGTGTTCTGTGTGTGCTTGTCATTTGTGTGTTCTGTGTTGTTGTACGCTGTGCTTGTGTTCTCTACATTGATTGCTCTCAGCTGTTCTGAGCGTGTTGTGTAGTATTCTGTGTGTTCTTCTGTGTGTGTTGCATCCTGTGTCCGTGTTCGGGTGGTTTGTGTATTGTGTGTGCGTGTGTGTGTTTGTGTGTGATTGTGTGTGTCTTTCCCTGTGCCATGTGCAGTGTGTGATCTGTGTGTCCACTGTGTTTCGTATTGTTTGATGTACTGTGATCTGTGCTATGTGTATGGATTTTTGTATGTTTAGTGTGGTGTGTGTTTAGTGTTCGGTGTGTGTTGCGTGCTGTTGTGTTCACTGTGCGTGCTGTGACTGTTATTTTGTGTGTTTTTGTGCTGTATGTCTTTGTGTTGCTTATTTCAAAGTTTGCAGGCTGGCGGTGTGCATATTGTGTGTTGAATGTGCGCTTCTGTGGGTTGGTTAGGAATGTGAAGTGTGTGTTGCAAGTGTCCTGTGTTCTTCGTGTTGTGGGTTATGTACGGCATTTCATGTCCTGTGCTGTGGGTTGTGTGTGCTTTGAAATTGCGATTATCTTTTCTGCATGGTGTTGTTTGAGTGGGTGTGTGTGGGCTTGGATGTGTGAAATCTGTGTGTATGAGACGTGTTGTCTGTGTGATTTTTTGTGTGTGATTCCCTGTGTGTGATATGTGAGGCTGTGCTTCATCTGGGTTCGGGTTGCATGTTGTGTGTGGACCGTGTGTGTTGATTCTTGTGTTTCGCTGCCATGGTTGTGCTGTGCGTAAGCTCGTTGATGTGTTGCGTGCGTTGTAGTTTCCCTGTTCCGTTATGTGTGTTTGTTGTGTGGTTTAGTGTGTTTCCTGTGATCCTTGTTTGTGTGCTGTGTTGAGATTTTCTGTGTGTCATGTGCTGGGTCATCAATGAGGTGTGGGTGAGGCATGGAGTGTGAGGGGAGAACGATAATGCTGAGGGTGAGAGTGGAGTAGGTCTCTGGCCAACTGTTCCCATACCAATATTCAAGAGGGTAATGCCGCACTCAGACTGCTGCCATTTGGCATTTTTCGCAGGACCCGAGTTTTCCTAGGATTGTGGCTACAGTAGAGTTCATGAGCATGAGCCGGACGCACCTTCTTCAGAAGGATCTGAACGGCTCTCTCCATCAGCCACGTGGGTCAGGGCAATGTCGCAGAAAAACACACATTGCCTTGGCTCTGGGTGACCTGAACCTTAATGCTGCCAAGGTGGTCAGCTGCCACCTCACCAAAGTCACTCCCAAGGCAGAGGCCTCAAGCCCGGAGCTAGGAAACTGCTCCCCTCATCGAGCACATTCTGTCTCGAGGAAACGGTCGCTGCTGTGATGCCACAGAACCTGCAGGCAACACTGCTGCAGTTGCAGTGTCCTCCACTAGAGGGCCTGAATTGCCCCAGCCTGGAAAGGTCCATCATCTTAGACAGCAAACATTAATTCTTCAGGCACATATACATACATATATGAGGGCGCATATTTATGTGTATAAGAAGAGCTATGGCATGCCAGTTCCAAATGTGAGAAATACCAGTACCGTGTCCACCACACCGGCTGCATTTATTCTACTTCACAGGCCTCTGATGGCCTTAGACATCATAAGGTTTCAAGGCGATATTCCAAGGGGTAGCCCCCAGTGCTGTGTTTGCTCCTAGGTTAATATTATGCATTTGGTCATGTATTTGTGTTGGGGTTCATGTGTGAAGTCCATGCTTGGGTTGCGAGCTGTGGATGGTTATCATCGCAGGGGTTACTATGTTTTGCTTTTCCCACCAAGGCACTGAGTTGCTGTAAGCCACTTTCAGGCTGAGCGAGAGTGTGTTGGCTTAAGGATCACAGTGTACATGGAAAGCAGACCTCTCATATTCAACATAGCTTTGAAAGTTAGGGACAGTGTTACGCATTTGAATTAGCATATAAAGTTGAGGTTCTGTGTGGGTTGATCGTTTCCTTTTACGCTTATGTGTTATGCGTTGTGGCTGTGTTTGGTGTGCAGTGTGCGGTGTGTTGAGTGTGTGTGTTGTGCTGTGTTGTCTATTAAGTTGTGTGGTTGTGTGTTTTGTGTGTGTGGTTTGTGTGGTGTGAATACTCTGCATTGTGCGTTGCGTGGTATTGTGTGTGCTTGTTGCCTGTGTTGTGATGTGCGTGTATTAGGTTGTGTGTAATGTGTGTGCTGTGTTGGGCGAGATGTGTGTCTTGTAAGTGTGTGGTTTTCCTTGGTTGTGTGCGTTGATTGTGTCATTCTGTCTTTAGTTTTGAATGTATTGTGTCTGTTGTGTTGAGTGTGTTGTGTTACTGTGTAGTGTGTTTATGGTGGGTGTATTGTGTTTACCGACTGTTGGGTGCAATTTATATGTGTTCTGTGTGTGCTTGTCATTTGTGTGTTCTGTGTTGTTGTACGCTGTGCTTGTGTTCTCTACATTGATTGCTCTCAGCTGTTCTGAGCGTGTTGTGTAGTATTCTGTGTGTTCTTCTGTGTGTGTTGCATCCTGTGTCCGTGTTCGGGTGGTTTGTGTATTGTGTGTGCGTGTGTGTGTTTGTGTGTGATTGTGTGTGTCTTTCCCTGTGCCATGTGCAGTGTGTGATCTGTGTGTCCACTGTGTTTCGTATTGTGTGATGTACTGTGATCTGTGTTGTGTGTATGGATTTTTGTATGTTTAGTGTGGTGTGTGTTTAGTGTTCGGTGTGTGTTGCGTGCTGTTGTGTTCACTGTGCGTGCTGTGACTGTTATTTTGTGTGTTTTTGTGCTGTATGTCTTTGTGTTGCTTATTTCAAAGTTTGCAGGCTGGCGGTGTGCATATTGTGTGTTGAATGTGCGCTTCTGTGGGTTGGTTAGGAATGTGAAGTGTGTGTTGCAAGTGTCCTGTGTTCTTCGTGTTGTGGGTTATGTACGGCATTTCATGTCCTGTGCTGTGGGTTGTGTGTGCTTTGAAATTGCGATTATCTTTTCTGCATGGTGTTGTTTGAGTGGGTGTGTGTGGGCTTGGATGTGTGAAATCTGTGTGTATGAGACGTGTTGTCTGTGTGATTTTTTGTGTGTGATTCCCTGTGTGTGATATGTGAGGCTGTGATTCATCTGGGTTCGGGTTGCATGTTGTGTGTGGACCGTGTGTGTTGATTCTTGTGTTTCGCTGCCATGGTTGTGCTGTGCGTAAGCTCGTTGATGTGTTGCGTGCGTTGTAGTTTCCCTGTTCCGTTATGTGTGTTTGTTGTGTGGTTTAGTGTGTTTCCTGTGATCCTTGTTTGTGTGCTGTGTTGAGATTTTCTGTGTGTCATGTGCTGGGTCATCAATGAGGTGTGGGTGAGGCATGGAGTGTGAGGGGAGAACGATAATGCTGAGGCTGAGAGTGGAGTAGGTCTCTGGCCAACTGTTCCCATACCAATATTCAAGAGGGTAATGCCGCACTCAGACTGCTGCCATTTGGCATTTTTCGCAGGACCCGAGTTTTCCTAGGATTGTGGCTACAGTAGAGTTCATGAGCATGAGCCGGACGCACCTTCTTCAGAAGGATCTGAACGGCTCTCTCCATCAGCCACGTGGGTCAGGGCAATGTCGCAGAAAAACACACATTGCCTTGGCTCTGGGTGACCTGAACCTTAATGCTGCCAAGGTGGTCAGCTGCCACCTCACCAAAGTCACTCCCAAGGCAGAGGCCTCAAGCCCGGAGCTAGGAAACTGCTCCCCTCATCGAGCACATTCTGTCTCGAGGAAACGGTCGCTGCTGTGATGCCACAGAACCTGCAGGCAACACTGCTGCAGTTGCAGTGTCCTCCACTAGAGGGCCTGAATTGCCCCAGCCTGGAAAGGTCCATCATCTTAGACAGCAAACATTAATTCTTCAGGCACATATACATACATATATGAGGGCGCATATTTATGTGTATAAGAAGAGCTATGGCATGCCAGTTCCAAATGTGAGAAATACCAGTACCGTGTCCACCACACCGGCTGCATTTATTCTACTTCACAGGCCTCTGATGGCCTTAGACATCATAAGGTTTCAAGGCGATATTCCAAGGGGTAGCCCCCAGTGCTGTGTTTGCTCCTAGGTTAATATTATGCATTTGGTCATGTATTTGTGTTGGGGTTCATGTGTGAAGTCCATGCTTGGGTTGCGAGCTGTGGATGGTTATCATCGCAGGGGTTACTATGTTTTGCTTTTCCCACCAAGGCACTGAGTTGCTGTAAGCCACTTTCAGGCTGAGCGAGAGTGTGTTGGCTTAAGGATCACAGTGTACATGGAAAGCAGACCTCTCATATTCAACATAGCTTTGAAAGTTAGGGACAGTGTTACGCATTTGAATTAGCATATAAAGTTGAGGTTCTGTGTGGGTTGATCGTTTCCTTTTACGCTTATGTGTTATGCGTTGTGGCTGTGTTTGGTGTGCAGTGTGCGGTGTGTTGAGTGTGTGTGTTGTGCTGTGTTGTCTATTAAGTTGTGTGGTTGTGTGTTTTGTGTGTGTGGTTTGTGTGGTGTGAATACTCTGCATTGTGCGTTGCGTGGTATTGTGTGTGCTTGTTGCCTGTGTTGTGATGTGCGTGTATTAGGTTGTGTGTAATGTGTGTGCTGTGTTGGGCGAGATGTGTGTCTTGTAAGTGTGTGGTTTTCCTTGGTTGTGTGCGTTGATTGTGTCATTCTGTCTTTAGTTTTGAATGTATTGTGTCTGTTGTGTTGAGTGTGTTGTGTTACTGTGTAGTGTGTTTATGGTGGGTGTATTGTGTTTACCGACTGTTGGGTGCAATTTATATGTGTTCTGTGTGTGCTTGTCATTTGTGTGTTCTGTGTTGTTGTACGCTGTGCTTGTGTTCTCTACATTGATTGCTCTCAGCTGTTCTGAGCGTGTTGTGTAGTATTCTGTGTGTTCTTCTGTGTGTGTTGCATCCTGTGTCCGTGTTCGGGTGCTTTGTGTATTGTGTGTGCGTGTGTGTGTTTGTGTGTGATTGTGTGTGTCTTTCCCTGTGCCATGTGCAGTGTGTGATCTGTGTGTCCACTGTGTTTCGTATTGTGTGATGTACTGTGATCTGTGTTGTGTGTATGGATTTTTGTATGTTTAGTGTGGTGTGTGTTTAGTGTTCGGTGTGTGTTGCGTGCTGTTGTGTTCACTGTGCGTGCTGTGACTGTTATTTTGTGTGTTTTTGTGCTGTATGTCTTTGTGTTGCTTATTTCAAAGTTTGCAGGCTGGCGGTGTGCATATTGTGTGTTGAATGTGCGCTTCTGTGGGTTGGTTAGGAATGTGAAGTGTGTGTTGCAAGTGTCCTGTGTTCTTCGTGTTGTGGGTTATGTACGGCATTTCATGTCCTGTGCTGTGGGTTGTGTGTGCTTTGAAATTGCGATTATCTTTTCTGCATGGTGTTGTTTGAGTGGGTGTGTGTGGGCTTGGATGTGTGAAATCTGTGTGTATGAGACGTGTTGTCTGTGTGATTTTTTGTGTGTGATTCCCTGTGTGTGATATGTGAGGCTGTGATTCATCTGGGTTCGGGTTGCATGTTGTGTGTGGACCGTGTGTGTTGATTCTTGTGTTTCGCTGCCATGGTTGTGCTGTGCGTAAGCTCGTTGATGTGTTGCGTGCGTTGTAGTTTCCCTGTTCCGTTATGTGTGTTTGTTGTGTGGTTTAGTGTGTTTCCTGTGATCCTTGTTTGTGTGCTGTGTTGAGATTTTCTGTGTGTCATGTGCTGGGTCATCAATGAGGTGTGGGTGAGGCATGGAGTGTGAGGGGAGAACGATAATGCTGAGGGTGAGAGTGGAGTAGGTCTCTGGCCAACTGTTCCCATACCAATATTCAAGAGGGTAATGCCGCACTCAGACTGCTGCCATTTGGCATTTTTCGCAGGACCCGAGTTTTCCTAGGATTGTGGCTACAGTAGAGTTCATGAGCATGAGCCGGACGCACCTTCTTCAGAAGGATCTGAACGGCTCTCTCCATCAGCCACGTGGGTCAGGGCAATGTCGCAGAAAAACACACATTGCCTTGGCTCTGGGTGACCTGAACCTTAATGCTGCCAAGGTGGTCAGCTGCCACCTCACCAAAGTCACTCCCAAGGCAGAGGCCTCAAGCCCGGAGCTAGGAAACTGCTCCCCTCATCGAGCACATTCTGTCTCGAGGAAACGGTCGCTGCTGTGATGCCACAGAACCTGCAGGCAACACTGCTGCAGTTGCAGTGTCCTCCACTAGAGGGCCTGAATTGCCCCAGCCTGGAAAGGTCCATCATCTTAGACAGCAAACATTAATTCTTCAGGCACATATACATACATATATGAGGGCGCATATTTATGTGTATAAGAAGAGCTATGGCATGCCAGTTCCAAATGTGAGAAATACCAGTACCGTGTCCACCACACCGGCTGCATTTATTCTACTTCACAGGCCTCTGATGGCCTTAGACATCATAAGGTTTCAAGGCGATATTCCAAGGGGTAGCCCCCAGTGCTGTGTTTGCTCCTAGGTTAATATTATGCATTTGGTCATGTATTTGTGTTGGGGTTCATGTGTGAAGTCCATGCTTGGGTTGCGAGCTGTGGATGGTTATCATCGCAGGGGTTACTATGTTTTGCTTTTCCCACCAAGGCACTGAGTTGCTGTAAGCCACTTTCAGGCTGAGCGAGAGTGTGTTGGCTTAAGGATCACAGTGTACATGGAAAGCAGACCTCTCATATTCAACATAGCTTTGAAAGTTAGGGACAGTGTTACGCATTTGAATTAGCATATAAAGTTGAGGTTCTGTGTGGGTTGATCGTTTCCTTTTACGCTTATGTGTTATGCGTTGTGGCTGTGTTTGGTGTGCAGTGTGCGGTGTGTTGAGTGTGTGTGTTGTGCTGTGTTGTCTATTAAGTTGTGTGGTTGTGTGTTTTGTGTGTGTGGTTTGTGTGGTGTGAATACTCTGCATTGTGCGTTGCGTGGTATTGTGTGTGCTTGTTGCCTGTGTTGTGATGTGCGTGTAATAGGTTGTGTGTAATGTGTGTGCTGTGTTGGGCGAGATGTGTGTCTTGTAAGTGTGTGGTTTTCCTTGGTTGTGTGCGTTGATTGTGTCATTCTGTCTTTAGTTTTGAATGTATTGTGTCTGTTGTGTTGAGTGTGTTGTGTTACTGTGTAGTGTGTTTATGGTGGGTGTATTGTGTTTACCGACTGTTGGGTGCAATTTATATGTGTTCTGTGTGTGCTTGTCATTTGTGTGTTCTGTGTTGTTGTACGCTGTGCTTGTGTTCTCTACATTGATTGCTCTCAGCTGTTCTGAGCGTGTTGTGTAGTATTCTGTGTGTTCTTCTGTGTGTGTTGCATCCTGTGTCCGTGTTCGGGTGGTTTGTGTATTGTGTGTGCGTGTGTGTGTTTGTGTGTGATTGTGTGTGTCTTTCCCTGTGCCATGTGCAGTGTGTGATCTGTGTGTCCACTGTGTTTCGTATTGTGTGATGTACTGTGATCTGTGTTGTGTGTATGGATTTTTGTATGTTTAGTGTGGTGTGTGTTTAGTGTTCGGTGTGTGTTGCGTGCTGTTGTGTTCACTGTGCGTGCTGTGACTGTTATTTTGTGTGTTTTTGTGCTGTATGTCTTTGTGTTGCTTATTTCAAAGTTTGCAGGCTGGCGGTGTGCATATTGTGTGTTGAATGTGCGCTTCTGTGGGTTGGTTAGGAATGTGAAGTGTGTGTTGCAAGTGTCCTGTGTTCTTCGTGTTGTGGGTTATGTACGGCATTTCATGTCCTGTGCTGTGGGTTGTGTGTGCTTTGAAATTGCGATTATCTTTTCTGCATGGTGTTGTTTGAGTGGGTGTGTGTGGGCTTGGATGTGTGAAATCTGTGTGTATGAGACGTGTTGTCTGTGTGATTTTTTGTGTGTGATTCCCTGTGTGTGATATGTGAGGCTGTGATTCATCTGGGTTCGGGTTGCATGTTGTGTGTGGACCGTGTGTGTTGATTCTTGTGTTTCGCTGCCATGGTTGTGCTGTGCGTAAGCTCGTTGATGTGTTGCGTGCGTTGTAGTTTCCCTGTTCCGTTATGTGTGTTTGTTGTGTGGTTTAGTGTGTTTCCTGTGATCCTTGTTTGTGTGCTGTGTTGAGATTTTCTGTGTGTCATGTGCTGGGTCATCAATGAGGTGTGGGTGAGGCATGGAGTGTGAGGGGAGAACGATAATGCTGAGGGTGAGAGTGGAGTAGGTCTCTGGCCAACTGTTCCCATACCAATATTCAAGAGGGTAATGCCGCACTCAGACTGCTGCCATTTGGCATTTTTCGCAGGACCCGAGTTTTCCTAGGATTGTGGCTACAGTAGAGTTCATGAGCATGAGCCGGACGCACCTTCTTCAGAAGGATCTGAACGGCTCTCTCCATCAGCCACGTGGGTCAGGGCAATGTCGCAGAAAAACACACATTGCCTTGGCTCTGGGTGACCTGAACCTTAATGCTGCCAAGGTGGTCAGCTGCCACCTCACCAAAGTCACTCCCAAGGCAGAGGCCTCAAGCCCGGAGCTAGGAAACTGCTCCCCTCATCGAGCACATTCTGTCTCGAGGAAACGGTCGCTGCTGTGATGCCACAGAACCTGCAGGCAACACTGCTGCAGTTGCAGTGTCCTCCACTAGAGGGCCTGAATTGCCCCAGCCTGGAAAGGTCCATCATCTTAGACAGCAAACATTAATTCTTCAGGCACATATACATACATATATGAGGGCGCATATTTATGTGTATAAGAAGAGCTATGGCATGCCAGTTCCAAATGTGAGAAATACCAGTACCGTGTCCACCACACCGGCTGCATTTATTCTACTTCACAGGCCTCTGATGGCCTTAGACATCATAAGGTTTCAAGGCGATATTCCAAGGGGTAGCCCCCAGTGCTGTGTTTGCTCCTAGGTTAATATTATGCATTTGGTCATGTATTTGTGTTGGGGTTCATGTGTGAAGTCCATGCTTGGGTTGCGAGCTGTGGATGGTTATCATCGCAGGGGTTACTATGTTTTGCTTTTCCCACCAAGGCACTGAGTTGCTGTAAGCCACTTTCAGGCTGAGCGAGAGTGTGTTGGCTTAAGGATCACAGTGTACATGGAAAGCAGACCTCTCATATTCAACATAGCTTTGAAAGTTAGGGACAGTGTTACGCATTTGAATTAGCATATAAAGTTGAGGTTCTGTGTGGGTTGATCGTTTCCTTTTACGCTTATGTGTTATGCGTTGTGGCTGTGTTTGGTGTGCAGTGTGCGGTGTGTTGAGTGTGTGTGTTGTGCTGTGTTGTCTATTAAGTTGTGTGGTTGTGTGTTTTGTGTGTGTGGTTTGTGTGGTGTGAATACTCTGCATTGTGCGTTGCGTGGTATTGTGTGTGCTTGTTGCCTGTGTTGTGATGTGCGTGTATTAGGTTGTGTGTAATGTGTGTGCTGTGTTGGGCGAGATGTGTGTCTTGTAAGTGTGTGGTTTTCCTTGGTTGTGTGCGTTGATTGTGTCATTCTGTCTTTAGTTTTGAATGTATTGTGTCTGTTGTGTTGAGTGTGTTGTGTTACTGTGTAGTGTGTTTATGGTGGGTGTATTGTGTTTACCGACTGTTGGGTGCAATTTATATGTGTTCTGTGTGTGCTTGTCATTTGTGTGTTCTGTGTTGTTGTACGCTGTGCTTGTGTTCTCTACATTGATTGCTCTCAGCTGTTCTGAGCGTGTTGTGTAGTATTCTGTGTGTTCTTCTGTGTGTGTTGCATCCTGTGTCCGTGTTCGGGTGGTTTGTGTATTGTGTGTGCGTGTGTGTGTTTGTGTGTGATTGTGTGTGTCTTTCCCTGTGCCATGTGCAGTGTGTGATCTGTGTGTCCACTGTGTTTCGTATTGTGTGATGTACTGTGATCTGTGTTGTGTGTATGGATTTTTGTATGTTTAGTGTGGTGTGTGTTTAGTGTTCGGTGTGTGTTGCGTGCTGTTGTGTTCACTGTGCGTGCTGTGACTGTTATTTTGTGTGTTTTTGTGCTGTATGTCTTTGTGTTGCTTATTTCAAAGTTTGCAGGCTGGCGGTGTGCATATTGTGTGTTGAATGTGCGCTTCTGTGGGTTGGTTAGGAATGTGAAGTGTGTGTTGCAAGTGTCCTGTGTTCTTCGTGTTGTGGGTTATGTACGGCATTTCATGTCCTGTGCTGTGGGTTGTGTGTGCTTTGAAATTGCGATTATCTTTTCTGCATGGTGTTGTTTGAGTGGGTGTGTGTGGGCTTGGATGTGTGAAATCTGTGTGTATGAGACGTGTTGTCTGTGTGATTTTTTGTGTGTGATTCCCTGTGTGTGATATGTGAGGCTGTGATTCATCTGGGTTCGGGTTGCATGTTGTGTGTGGACCGTGTGTGTTGATTCTTGTGTTTCGCTGCCATGGTTGTGCTGTGCGTAAGCTCGTTGATGTGTTGCGTGCGTTGTAGTTTCCCTGTTCCGTTATGTGTGTTTGTTGTGTGGTTTAGTGTGTTTCCTGTGATCCTTGTTTGTGTGCTGTGTTGAGATTTTCTGTGTGTCATGTGCTGGGTCATCAATGAGGTGTGGGTGAGGCATGGAGTGTGAGGGGAGAACGATAATGCTGAGGCTGAGAGTGGAGTAGGTCTCTGGCCAACTGTTCCCATACCAATATTCAAGAGGGTAATGCCGCACTCAGACTGCTGCCATTTGGCATTTTTCGCAGGACCCGAGTTTTCCTAGGATTGTGGCTACAGTAGAGTTCATGAGCATGAGCCGGACGCACCTTCTTCAGAAGGATCTGAACGGCTCTCTCCATCAGCCACGTGGGTCAGGGCAATGTCGCAGAAAAACACACATTGCCTTGGCTCTGGGTGACCTGAACCTTAATGCTGCCAAGGTGGTCAGCTGCCACCTCACCAAAGTCACTCCCAAGGCAGAGGCCTCAAGCCCGGAGCTAGGAAACTGCTCCCCTCATCGAGCACATTCTGTCTCGAGGAAACGGTCGCTGCTGTGATGCCACAGAACCTGCAGGCAACACTGCTGCAGTTGCAGTGTCCTCCACTAGAGGGCCTGAATTGCCCCAGCCTGGAAAGGTCCATCATCTTAGACAGCAAACATTAATTCTTCAGGCACATATACATACATATATGAGGGCGCATATTTATGTGTATAAGAAGAGCTATGGCATGCCAGTTCCAAATGTGAGAAATACCAGTACCGTGTCCACCACACCGGCTGCATTTATTCTACTTCACAGGCCTCTGATGGCCTTAGACATCATAAGGTTTCAAGGCGATATTCCAAGGGGTAGCCCCCAGTGCTGTGTTTGCTCCTAGGTTAATATTATGCATTTGGTCATGTATTTGTGTTGGGGTTCATGTGTGAAGTCCATGCTTGGGTTGCGAGCTGTGGATGGTTATCATCGCAGGGGTTACTATGTTTTGCTTTTCCCACCAAGGCACTGAGTTGCTGTAAGCCACTTTCAGGCTGAGCGAGAGTGTGTTGGCTTAAGGATCACAGTGTACATGGAAAGCAGACCTCTCATATTCAACATAGCTTTGAAAGTTAGGGACAGTGTTACGCATTTGAATTAGCATATAAAGTTGAGGTTCTGTGTGGGTTGATCGTTTCCTTTTACGCTTATGTGTTATGCGTTGTGGCTGTGTTTGGTGTGCAGTGTGCGGTGTGTTGAGTGTGTGTGTTGTGCTGTGTTGTCTATTAAGTTGTGTGGTTGTGTGTTTTGTGTGTGTGGTTTGTGTGGTGTGAATACTCTGCATTGTGCGTTGCGTGGTATTGTGTGTGCTTGTTGCCTGTGTTGTGATGTGCGTGTAATAGGTTGTGTGTAATGTGTGTGCTGTGTTGGGCGAGATGTGTGTCTTGTAAGTGTGTGGTTTTCCTTGGTTGTGTGCGTTGATTGTGTCATTCTGTCTTTAGTTTTGAATGTATTGTGTCTGTTGTGTTGAGTGTGTTGTGTTACTGTGTAGTGTGTTTATGGTGGGTGTATTGTGTTTACCGACTGTTGGGTGCAATTTATATGTGTTCTGTGTGTGCTTGTCATTTGTGTGTTCTGTGTTGTTGTACGCTGTGCTTGTGTTCTCTACATTGACTGCTCTCAGCTGTTCTGAGCGTGTTGTGTAGTATTCTGTGTGTTCTTCTGTGTGTGTTGCATCCTGTGTCCGTGTTCGGGTGGTTTGTGTATTGTGTGTGCGTGTGTGTGTTTGTGTGTGATTGTGTGTGTCTTTCCCTGTGCCATGTGCAGTGTGTGATCTGTGTGTCCACTGTGTTTCGTATTGTGTGATGTACTGTGATCTGTGTTGTGTGTATGGATTTTTGTATGTTTAGTGTGGTGTGTGTTTAGTGTTCGGTGTGTGTTGCGTGCTGTTGTGTTCACTGTGCGTGCTGTGACTGTTATTTTGTGTGTTTTTGTGCTGTATGTCTTTGTGTTGCTTATTTCAAAGTTTGCAGGCTGGCGGTGTGCATATTGTGTGTTGAATGTGCGCTTCTGTGGGTTGGTTAGGAATGTGAAGTGTGTGTTGCAAGTGTCCTGTGTTCTTCGTGTTGTGGGTTATGTACGGCATTTCATGTCCTGTGCTGTGGGTTGTGTGTGCTTTGAAATTGCGATTATCTTTTCTGCATGGTGTTGTTTGAGTGGGTGTGTGTGGGCTTGGATGTGTGAAATCTGTGTGTATGAGACGTGTTGTCTGTGTGATTTTTTGTGTGTGATTCCCTGTGTGTGATATGTGAGGCTGTGATTCATCTGGGTTCGGGTTGCATGTTGTGTGTGGACCGTGTGTGTTGATTCTTGTGTTTCGCTGCCATGGTTGTGCTGTGCGTAAGCTCGTTGATGTGTTGCGTGCGTTGTAGTTTCCCTGTTCCGTTATGTGTGTTTGTTGTGTGGTTTAGTGTGTTTCCTGTGATCCTTGTTTGTGTGCTGTGTTGAGATTTTCTGTGTGTCATGTGCTGGGTCATCAATGAGGTGTGGGTGAGGCATGGAGTGTGAGGGGAGAACGATAATGCTGAGGGTGAGAGTGGAGTAGGTCTCTGGCCAACTGTTCCCATACCAATATTCAAGAGGGTAATGCCGCACTCAGACTGCTGCCATTTGGCATTTTTCGCAGGACCCGAGTTTTCCTAGGATTGTGGCTACAGTAGAGTTCATGAGCATGAGCCGGACGCACCTTCTTCAGAAGGATCTGAACGGCTCTCTCCATCAGCCACGTGGGTCAGGGCAATGTCGCAGAAAAACACACATTGCCTTGGCTCTGGGTGACCTGAACCTTAATGCTGCCAAGGTGGTCAGCTGCCACCTCACCAAAGTCACTCCCAAGGCAGAGGCCTCAAGCCCGGAGCTAGGAAACTGCTCCCCTCATCGAGCACATTCTGTCTCGAGGAAACGGTCGCTGCTGTGATGCCACAGAACCTGCAGGCAACACTGCTGCAGTTGCAGTGTCCTCCACTAGAGGGCCTGAATTGCCCCAGCCTGGAAAGGTCCATCATCTTAGACAGCAAACATTAATTCTTCAGGCACATATACATACATATATGAGGGCGCATATTTATGTGTATAAGAAGAGCTATGGCATGCCAGTTCCAAATGTGAGAAATACCAGTACCGTGTCCACCACACCGGCTGCATTTATTCTACTTCACAGGCCTCTGATGGCCTTAGACATCATAAGGTTTCAAGGCGATATTCCAAGGGGTAGCCCCCAGTGCTGTGTTTGCTCCTAGGTTAATATTATGCATTTGGTCATGTATTTGTGTTGGGGTTCATGTGTGAAGTCCATGCTTGGGTTGCGAGCTGTGGATGGTTATCATCGCAGGGGTTACTATGTTTTGCTTTTCCCACCAAGGCACTGAGTTGCTGTAAGCCACTTTCAGGCTGAGCGAGAGTGTGTTGGCTTAAGGATCACAGTGTACATGGAAAGCAGACCTCTCATATTCAACATAGCTTTGAAAGTTAGGGACAGTGTTACGCATTTGAATTAGCATATAAAGTTGAGGTTCTGTGTGGGTTGATCGTTTCCTTTTACGCTTATGTGTTATGCGTTGTGGCTGTGTTTGGTGTGCAGTGTGCGGTGTGTTGAGTGTGTGTGTTGTGCTGTGTTGTCTATTAAGTTGTGTGGTTGTGTGTTTTGTGTGTGTGGTTTGTGTGGTGTGAATACTCTGCATTGTGCGTTGCGTGGTATTGTGTGTGCTTGTTGCCTGTGTTGTGATGTGCGTGTATTAGGTTGTGTGTAATGTGTGTGCTGTGTTGGGCGAGATGTGTGTCTTGTAAGTGTGTGGTTTTCCTTGGTTGTGTGCGTTGATTGTGTCATTCTGTCTTTAGTTTTGAATGTATTGTGTCTGTTGTGTTGAGTGTGTTGTGTTACTGTGTAGTGTGTTTATGGTGGGTGTATTGTGTTTACCGACTGTTGGGTGCAATTTATATGTGTTCTGTGTGTGCTTGTCATTTGTGTGTTCTGTGTTGTTGTACGCTGTGCTTGTGTTCTCTACATTGATTGCTCTCAGCTGTTCTGAGCGTGTTGTGTAGTATTCTGTGTGTTCTTCTGTGTGTGTTGCATCCTGTGTCCGTGTTCGGGTGGTTTGTGTATTGTGTGTGCGTGTGTGTGTTTGTGTGTGATTGTGTGTGTCTTTCCCTGTGCCATGTGCAGTGTGTGATCTGTGTGTCCACTGTGTTTCGTATTGTGTGATGTACTGTGATCTGTGCTGTGTGTATGGATTTTTGTATGTTTAGTGTGGTGTGTGTTTAGTGTTCGGTGTGTGTTGCGTGCTGTTGTGTTCACTGTGCGTGCTGTGACTGTTATTTTGTGTGTTTTTGTGCTGTATGTCTTTGTGTTGCTTATTTCAAAGTTTGCAGGCTGGCGGTGTGCATATTGTGTGTTGAATGTGCGCTTCTGTGGGTTGGTTAGGAATGTGAAGTGTGTGTTGCAAGTGTCCTGTGTTCTTCGTGTTGTGGGTTATGTACGGCATTTCATGTCCTGTGCTGTGGGTTGTGTGTGCTTTGAAATTGCGATTATCTTTTCTGCATGGTGTTGTTTGAGTGGGTGTGTGTGGGCTTGGATGTGTGAAATCTGTGTGTATGAGACGTGTTGTCTGTGTGATTTTTTGTGTGTGATTCCCTGTGTGTGATATGTGAGGCTGTGATTCATCTGGGTTCGGGTTGCATGTTGTGTGTGGACCGTGTGTGTTGATTCTTGTGTTTCGCTGCCATGGTTGTGCTGTGCGTAAGCTCGTTGATGTGTTGCGTGCGTTGTAGTTTCCCTGTTCCGTTATGTGTGTTTGTTGTGTGGTTTAGTGTGTTTCCTGTGATCCTTGTTTGTGTGCTGTGTTGAGATTTTCTGTGTGTCATGTGCTGGGTCATCAATGAGGTGTGGGTGAGGCATGGAGTGTGAGGGGAGAACGATAATGCTGAGGGTGAGAGTGGAGTAGGTCTCTGGCCAACTGTTCCCATACCAATATTCAAGAGGGTAATGCCGCACTCAGACTGCTGCCATTTGGCATTTTTCGCAGGACCCGAGTTTTCCTAGGATTGTGGCTACAGTAGAGTTCATGAGCATGAGCCGGACGCACCTTCTTCAGAAGGATCTGAACGGCTCTCTCCATCAGCCACGTGGGTCAGGGCAATGTCGCAGAAAAACACACATTGCCTTGGCTCTGGGTGACCTGAACCTTAATGCTGCCAAGGTGGTCAGCTGCCACCTCACCAAAGTCACTCCCAAGGCAGAGGCCTCAAGCCCGGAGCTAGGAAACTGCTCCCCTCATCGAGCACATTCTGTCTCGAGGAAACGGTCGCTGCTGTGATGCCACAGAACCTGCAGGCAACACTGCTGCAGTTGCAGTGTCCTCCACTAGAGGGCCTGAATTGCCCCAGCCTGGAAAGGTCCATCATCTTAGACAGCAAACATTAATTCTTCAGGCACATATACATACATATATGAGGGCGCATATTTATGTGTATAAGAAGAGCTATGGCATGCCAGTTCCAAATGTGAGAAATACCAGTACCGTGTCCACCACACCGGCTGCATTTATTCTACTTCACAGGCCTCTGATGGCCTTAGACATCATAAGGTTTCAAGGCGATATTCCAAGGGGTAGCCCCCAGTGCTGTGTTTGCTCCTAGGTTAATATTATGCATTTGGTCATGTATTTGTGTTGGGGTTCATGTGTGAAGTCCATGCTTGGGTTGCGAGCTGTGGATGGTTATCATCGCAGGGGTTACTATGTTTTGCTTTTCCCACCAAGGCACTGAGTTGCTGTAAGCCACTTTCAGGCTGAGCGAGAGTGTGTTGGCTTAAGGATCACAGTGTACATGGAAAGCAGACCTCTCATATTCAACATAGCTTTGAAAGTTAGGGACAGTGTTACGCATTTGAATTAGCATATAAAGTTGAGGTTCTGTGTGGGTTGATCGTTTCCTTTTACGCTTATGTGTTATGCGTTGTGGCTGTGTTTGGTGTGCAGTGTGCGGTGTGTTGAGTGTGTGTGTTGTGCTGTGTTGTCTATTAAGTTGTGTGGTTGTGTGTTTTGTGTGTGTGGTTTGTGTGGTGTGAATACTCTGCATTGTGCGTTGCGTGGTATTGTGTGTGCTTGTTGCCTGTGTTGTGATGTGCGTGTAATAGGTTGTGTGTAATGTGTGTGCTGTGTTGGGCGAGATGTGTGTCTTGTAAGTGTGTGGTTTTCCTTGGTTGTGTGCGTTGATTGTGTCATTCTGTCTTTAGTTTTGAATGTATTGTGTCTGTTGTGTTGAGTGTGTTGTGTTACTGTGTAGTGTGTTTATGGTGGGTGTATTGTGTTTACCGACTGTTGGGTGCAATTTATATGTGTTCTGTGTGTGCTTGTCATTTGTGTGTTCTGTGTTGTTGTACGCTGTGCTTGTGTTCTCTACATTGATTGCTCTCAGCTGTTCTGAGCGTGTTGTGTAGTATTCTGTGTGTTCTTCTGTGTGTGTTGCATCCTGTGTCCGTGTTCGGGTGGTTTGTGTATTGTGTGTGCGTGTGTGTGTTTGTGTGTGATTGTGTGTGTCTTTCCCTGTGCCATGTGCAGTGTGTGATCTGTGTGTCCACTGTGTTTCGTATTGTGTGATGTACTGTGATCTGTGCTGTGTGTATGGATTTTTGTATGTTTAGTGTGGTGTGTGTTTAGTGTTCGGTGTGTGTTGCGTGCTGTTGTGTTCACTGTGCGTGCTGTGACTGTTATTTTGTGTGTTTTTGTGCTGTATGTCTTTGTGTTGCTTATTTCAAAGTTTGCAGGCTGGCGGTGTGCATATTGTGTGTTGAATGTGCGCTTCTGTGGGTTGGTTAGGAATGTGAAGTGTGTGTTGCAAGTGTCCTGTGTTCTTCGTGTTGTGGGTTATGTACGGCATTTCATGTCCTGTGCTGTGGGTTGTGTGTGCTTTGAAATTGCGATTATCTTTTCTGCATGGTGTTGTTTGAGTGGGTGTGTGTGGGCTTGGATGTGTGAAATCTGTGTGTATGAGACGTGTTGTCTGTGTGATTTTTTGTGTGTGATTCCCTGTGTGTGATATGTGAGGCTGTGATTCATCTGGGTTCGGGTTGCATGTTGTGTGTGGACCGTGTGTGTTGATTCTTGTGTTTCGCTGCCATGGTTGTGCTGTGCGTAAGCTCGTTGATGTGTTGCGTGCGTTGTAGTTTCCCTGTTCCGTTATGTGTGTTTGTTGTGTGGTTTAGTGTGTTTCCTGTGATCCTTGTTTGTGTGCTGTGTTGAGATTTTCTGTGTGTCATGTGCTGGGTCATCAATGAGGTGTGGGTGAGGCATGGAGTGTGAGGGGAGAACGATAATGCTGAGGGTGAGAGTGGAGTAGGTCTCTGGCCAACTGTTCCCATACCAATATTCAAGAGGGTAATGCCGCACTCAGACTGCTGCCATTTGGCATTTTTCGCAGGACCCGAGTTTTCCTAGGATTGTGGCTACAGTAGAGTTCATGAGCATGAGCCGGACGCACCTTCTTCAGAAGGATCTGAACGGCTCTCTCCATCAGCCACGTGGGTCAGGGCAATGTCGCAGAAAAACACACATTGCCTTGGCTCTGGGTGACCTGAACCTTAATGCTGCCAAGGTGGTCAGCTGCCACCTCACCAAAGTCACTCCCAAGGCAGAGGCCTCAAGCCCGGAGCTAGGAAACTGCTCCCCTCATCGAGCACATTCTGTCTCGAGGAAACGGTCGCTGCTGTGATGCCACAGAACCTGCAGGCAACACTGCTGCAGTTGCAGTGTCCTCCACTAGAGGGCCTGAATTGCCCCAGCCTGGAAAGGTCCATCATCTTAGACAGCAAACATTAATTCTTCAGGCACATATACATACATATATGAGGGCGCATATTTATGTGTATAAGAAGAGCTATGGCATGCCAGTTCCAAATGTGAGAAATACCAGTACCGTGTCCACCACACCGGCTGCATTTATTCTACTTCACAGGCCTCTGATGGCCTTAGACATCATAAGGTTTCAAGGCGATATTCCAAGGGGTAGCCCCCAGTGCTGTGTTTGCTCCTAGGTTAATATTATGCATTTGGTCATGTATTTGTGTTGGGGTTCATGTGTGAAGTCCATGCTTGGGTTGCGAGCTGTGGATGGTTATCATCGCAGGGGTTACTATGTTTTGCTTTTCCCACCAAGGCACTGAGTTGCTGTAAGCCACTTTCAGGCTGAGCGAGAGTGTGTTGGCTTAAGGATCACAGTGTACATGGAAAGCAGACCTCTCATATTCAACATAGCTTTGAAAGTTAGGGACAGTGTTACGCATTTGAATTAGCATATAAAGTTGAGGTTCTGTGTGGGTTGATCGTTTCCTTTTACGCTTATGTGTTATGCGTTGTGGCTGTGTTTGGTGTGCAGTGTGCGGTGTGTTGAGTGTGTGTGTTGTGCTGTGTTGTCTATTAAGTTGTGTGGTTGTGTGTTTTGTGTGTGTGGTTTGTGTGGTGTGAATACTCTGCATTGTGCGTTGCGTGGTATTGTGTGTGCTTGTTGCCTGTGTTGTGATGTGCGTGTATTAGGTTGTGTGTAATGTGTGTGCTGTGTTGGGCGAGATGTGTGTCTTGTAAGTGTGTGGTTTTCCTTGGTTGTGTGCGTTGATTGTGTCATTCTGTCTTTAGTTTTGAATGTATTGTGTCTGTTGTGTTGAGTGTGTTGTGTTACTGTGTAGTGTGTTTATGGTGGGTGTATTGTGTTTACCGACTGTTGGGTGCAATTTATATGTGTTCTGTGTGTGCTTGTCATTTGTGTGTTCTGTGTTGTTGTACGCTGTGCTTGTGTTCTCTACATTGATTGCTCTCAGCTGTTCTGAGCGTGTTGTGTAGTATTCTGTGTGTTCTTCTGTGTGTGTTGCATCCTGTGTCCGTGTTCGGGTGGTTTGTGTATTGTGTGTGCGTGTGTGTGTTTGTGTGTGATTGTGTGTGTCTTTCCCTGTGCCATGTGCAGTGTGTGATCTGTGTGTCCACTGTGTTTCGTATTGTGTGATGTACTGTGATCTGTGTTGTGTGTATGGATTTTTGTATGTTTAGTGTGGTGTGTGTTTAGTGTTCGGTGTGTGTTGCGTGCTGTTGTGTTCACTGTGCGTGCTGTGACTGTTATTTTGTGTGTTTTTGTGCTGTATGTCTTTGTGTTGCTTATTTCAAAGTTTGCAGGCTGGCGGTGTGCATATTGTGTGTTGAATGTGCGCTTCTGTGGGTTGGTTAGGAATGTGAAGTGTGTGTTGCAAGTGTCCTGTGTTCTTCGTGTTGTGGGTTATGTACGGCATTTCATGTCCTGTGCTGTGGGTTGTGTGTGCTTTGAAATTGCGATTATCTTTTCTGCATGGTGTTGTTTGAGTGGGTGTGTGTGGGCTTGGATGTGTGAAATCTGTGTGTATGAGACGTGTTGTCTGTGTGATTTTTTGTGTGTGATTCCCTGTGTGTGATATGTGAGGCTGTGATTCATCTGGGTTCGGGTTGCAAGTTGTGTGTGGACCGTGTGTGTTGATTCTTGTGTTTCGCTGCCATGGTTGTGCTGTGCGTAAGCTCGTTGATGTGTTGCGTGCGTTGTAGTTTCCCTGTTCCGTTATGTGTGTTTGTTGTGTGGTTTAGTGTGTTTCCTGTGATCCTTGTTTGTGTGCTGTGTTGAGATTTTCTGTGTGTCATGTGCTGGGTCATCAATGAGGTGTGGGTGAGGCATGGAGTGTGAGGGGAGAACGATAATGCTGAGGGTGAGAGTGGAGTAGGTCTCTGGCCAACTGTTCCCATACCAATATTCAAGAGGGTAATGCCGCACTCAGACTGCTGCCATTTGGCATTTTTCGCAGGACCCGAGTTTTCCTAGGATTGTGGCTACAGTAGAGTTCATGAGCATGAGCCGGACGCACCTTCTTCAGAAGGATCTGAACGGCTCTCTCCATCAGCCACGTGGGTCAGGGCAATGTCGCAGAAAAACACACATTGCCTTGGCTCTGGGTGACCTGAACCTTAATGCTGCCAAGGTGGTCAGCTGCCACCTCACCAAAGTCACTCCCAAGGCAGAGGCCTCAAGCCCGGAGCTAGGAAACTGCTCCCCTCATCGAGCACATTCTGTCTCGAGGAAACGGTCGCTGCTGTGATGCCACAGAACCTGCAGGCAACACTGCTGCAGTTGCAGTGTCCTCCACTAGAGGGCCTGAATTGCCCCAGCCTGGAAAGGTCCATCATCTTAGACAGCAAACATTAATTCTTCAGGCACATATACATACATATATGAGGGCGCATATTTATGTGTATAAGAAGAGCTATGGCATGCCAGTTCCAAATGTGAGAAATACCAGTACCGTGTCCACCACACCGGCTGCATTTATTCTACTTCACAGGCCTCTGATGGCCTTAGACATCATAAGGTTTCAAGGCGATATTCCAAGGGGTAGCCCCCAGTGCTGTGTTTGCTCCTAGGTTAATATTATGCATTTGGTCATGTATTTGTGTTGGGGTTCATGTGTGAAGTCCATGCTTGGGTTGCGAGCTGTGGATGGTTATCATCGCAGGGGTTACTATGTTTTGCTTTTCCCACCAAGGCACTGAGTTGCTGTAAGCCACTTTCAGGCTGAGCGAGAGTGTGTTGGCTTAAGGATCACAGTGTACATGGAAAGCAGACCTCTCATATTCAACATAGCTTTGAAAGTTAGGGACAGTGTTACGCATTTGAATTAGCATATAAAGTTGAGGTTCTGTGTGGGTTGATCGTTTCCTTTTACGCTTATGTGTTATGCGTTGTGGCTGTGTTTGGTGTGCAGTGTGCGGTGTGTTGAGTGTGTGTGTTGTGCTGTGTTGTCTATTAAGTTGTGTGGTTGTGTGTTTTGTGTGTGTGGTTTGTGTGGTGTGAATACTCTGCATTGTGCGTTGCGTGGTATTGTGTGTGCTTGTTGCCTGTGTTGTGATGTGCGTGTATTAGGTTGTGTGTAATGTGTGTGCTGTGTTGGGCGAGATGTGTGTCTTGTAAGTGTGTGGTTTTCCTTGGTTGTGTGCGTTGATTGTGTCATTCTGTCTTTAGTTTTGAATGTATTGTGTCTGTTGTGTTGAGTGTGTTGTGTTACTGTGTAGTGTGTTTATGGTGGGTGTATTGTGTTTACCGACTGTTGGGTGCAATTTATATGTGTTCTGTGTGTGCTTGTCATTTGTGTGTTCTGTGTTGTTGTACGCTGTGCTTGTGTTCTCTACATTGATTGCTCTCAGCTGTTCTGAGCGTGTTGTGTAGTATTCTGTGTGTTCTTCTGTGTGTGTTGCATCCTGTGTCCGTGTTCGGGTGGTTTGTGTATTGTGTGTGCGTGTGTGTGTTTGTGTGTGATTGTGTGTGTCTTTCCCTGTGCCATGTGCAGTGTGTGATCTGTGTGTCCACTGTGTTTCGTATTGTGTGATGTACTGTGATCTGTGTTGTGTGTATGGATTTTTGTATGTTTAGTGTGGTGTGTGTTTAGTGTTCGGTGTGTGTTGCGTGCTGTTGTGTTCACTGTGCGTGCTGTGACTGTTATTTTGTGTGTTTTTGTGCTGTATGTCTTTGTGTTGCTTATTTCAAAGTTTGCAGGCTGGCGGTGTGCATATTGTGTGTTGAATGTGCGCTTCTGTGGGTTGGTTAGGAATGTGAAGTGTGTGTTGCAAGTGTCCTGTGTTCTTCGTGTTGTGGGTTATGTACGGCATTTCATGTCCTGTGCTGTGGGTTGTGTGTGCTTTGAAATTGCGATTATCTTTTCTGCATGGTGTTGTTTGAGTGGGTGTGTGTGGGCTTGGATGTGTGAAATCTGTGTGTATGAGACGTGTTGTCTGTGTGATTTTTTGTGTGTGATTCCCTGTGTGTGATATGTGAGGCTGTGATTCATCTGGGTTCGGGTTGCAAGTTGTGTGTGGACCGTGTGTGTTGATTCTTGTGTTTCGCTGCCATGGTTGTGCTGTGCGTAAGCTCGTTGATGTGTTGCGTGCGTTGTAGTTTCCCTGTTCCGTTATGTGTGTTTGTTGTGTGGTTTAGTGTGTTTCCTGTGATCCTTGTTTGTGTGCTGTGTTGAGATTTTCTGTGTGTCATGTGCTGGGTCATCAATGAGGTGTGGGTGAGGCATGGAGTGTGAGGGGAGAACGATAATGCTGAGGGTGAGAGTGGAGTAGGTCTCTGGCCAACTGTTCCCATACCAATATTCAAGAGGGTAATGCCGCACTCAGACTGCTGCCATTTGGCATTTTTCGCAGGACCCGAGTTTTCCTAGGATTGTGGCTACAGTAGAGTTCATGAGCATGAGCCGGACGCACCTTCTTCAGAAGGATCTGAACGGCTCTCTCCATCAGCCACGTGGGTCAGGGCAATGTCGCAGAAAAACACACATTGCCTTGGCTCTGGGTGACCTGAACCTTAATGCTGCCAAGGTGGTCAGCTGCCACCTCACCAAAGTCACTCCCAAGGCAGAGGCCTCAAGCCCGGAGCTAGGAAACTGCTCCCCTCATCGAGCACATTCTGTCTCGAGGAAACGGTCGCTGCTGTGATGCCACAGAACCTGCAGGCAACACTGCTGCAGTTGCAGTGTCCTCCACTAGAGGGCCTGAATTGCCCCAGCCTGGAAAGGTCCATCATCTTAGACAGCAAACATTAATTCTTCAGGCACATATACATACATATATGAGGGCGCATATTTATGTGTATAAGAAGAGCTATGGCATGCCAGTTCCAAATGTGAGAAATACCAGTACCGTGTCCACCACACCGGCTGCATTTATTCTACTTCACAGGCCTCTGATGGCCTTAGACATCATAAGGTTTCAAGGCGATATTCCAAGGGGTAGCCCCCAGTGCTGTGTTTGCTCCTAGGTTAATATTATGCATTTGGTCATGTATTTGTGTTGGGGTTCATGTGTGAAGTCCATGCTTGGGTTGCGAGCTGTGGATGGTTATCATCGCAGGGGTTACTATGTTTTGCTTTTCCCACCAAGGCACTGAGTTGCTGTAAGCCACTTTCAGGCTGAGCGAGAGTGTGTTGGCTTAAGGATCACAGTGTACATGGAAAGCAGACCTCTCATATTCAACATAGCTTTGAAAGTTAGGGACAGTGTTACGCATTTGAATTAGCATATAAAGTTGAGGTTCTGTGTGGGTTGATCGTTTCCTTTTACGCTTATGTGTTATGCGTTGTGGCTGTGTTTGGTGTGCAGTGTGCGGTGTGTTGAGTGTGTGTGTTGTGCTGTGTTGTCTATTAAGTTGTGTGGTTGTGTGTTTTGTGTGTGTGGTTTGTGTGGTGTGAATACTCTGCATTGTGCGTTGCGTGGTATTGTGTGTGCTTGTTGCCTGTGTTGTGATGTGCGTGTATTAGGTTGTGTGTAATGTGTGTGCTGTGTTGGGCGAGATGTGTGTCTTGTAAGTGTGTGGTTTTCCTTGGTTGTGTGCGTTGATTGTGTCATTCTGTCTTTAGTTTTGAATGTATTGTGTCTGTTGTGTTGAGTGTGTTGTGTTACTGTGTAGTGTGTTTATGGTGGGTGTATTGTGTTTACCGACTGTTGGGTGCAATTTATATGTGTTCTGTGTGTGCTTGTCATTTGTGTGTTCTGTGTTGTTGTACGCTGTGCTTGTGTTCTCTACATTGATTGCTCTCAGCTGTTCTGAGCGTGTTGTGTAGTATTCTGTGTGTTCTTCTGTGTGTGTTGCATCCTGTGTCCGTGTTCGGGTGGTTTGTGTATTGTGTGTGCGTGTGTGTGTTTGTGTGTGATTGTGTGTGTCTTTCCCTGTGCCATGTGCAGTGTGTGATCTGTGTGTCCACTGTGTTTCGTATTGTGTGATGTACTGTGATCTGTGTTGTGTGTATGGATTTTTGTATGTTTAGTGTGGTGTGTGTTTAGTGTTCGGTGTGTGTTGCGTGCTGTTGTGTTCACTGTGCGTGCTGTGACTGTTATTTTGTGTGTTTTTGTGCTGTATGTCTTTGTGTTGCTTATTTCAAAGTTTGCAGGCTGGCGGTGTGCATATTGTGTGTTGAATGTGCGCTTCTGTGGGTTGGTTAGGAATGTGAAGTGTGTGTTGCAAGTGTCCTGTGTTCTTCGTGTTGTGGGTTATGTACGGCATTTCATGTCCTGTGCTGTGGGTTGTGTGTGCTTTGAAATTGCGATTATCTTTTCTGCATGGTGTTGTTTGAGTGGGTGTGTGTGGGCTTGGATGTGTGAAATCTGTGTGTATGAGACGTGTTGTCTGTGTGATTTTTTGTGTGTGATTCCCTGTGTGTGATATGTGAGGCTGTGATTCATCTGGGTTCGGGTTGCAAGTTGTGTGTGGACCGTGTGTGTTGATTCTTGTGTTTCGCTGCCATGGTTGTGCTGTGCGTAAGCTCGTTGATGTGTTGCGTGCGTTGTAGTTTCCCTGTTCCGTTATGTGTGTTTGTTGTGTGGTTTAGTGTGTTTCCTGTGATCCTTGTTTGTGTGCTGTGTTGAGATTTTCTGTGTGTCATGTGCTGGGTCATCAATGAGGTGTGGGTGAGGCATGGAGTGTGAGGGGAGAACGATAATGCTGAGGGTGAGAGTGGAGTAGGTCTCTGGCCAACTGTTCCCATACCAATATTCAAGAGGGTAATGCCGCACTCAGACTGCTGCCATTTGGCATTTTTCGCAGGACCCGAGTTTTCCTAGGATTGTGGCTACAGTAGAGTTCATGAGCATGAGCCGGACGCACCTTCTTCAGAAGGATCTGAACGGCTCTCTCCATCAGCCACGTGGGTCAGGGCAATGTCGCAGAAAAACACACATTGCCTTGGCTCTGGGTGACCTGAACCTTAATGCTGCCAAGGTGGTCAGCTGCCACCTCACCAAAGTCACTCCCAAGGCAGAGGCCTCAAGCCCGGAGCTAGGAAACTGCTCCCCTCATCGAGCACATTCTGTCTCGAGGAAACGGTCGCTGCTGTGATGCCACAGAACCTGCAGGCAACACTGCTGCAGTTGCAGTGTCCTCCACTAGAGGGCCTGAATTGCCCCAGCCTGGAAAGGTCCATCATCTTAGACAGCAAACATTAATTCTTCAGGCACATATACATACATATATGAGGGCGCATATTTATGTGTATAAGAAGAGCTATGGCATGCCAGTTCCAAATGTGAGAAATACCAGTACCGTGTCCACCACACCGGCTGCATTTATTCTACTTCACAGGCCTCTGATGGCCTTAGACATCATAAGGTTTCAAGGCGATATTCCAAGGGGTAGCCCCCAGTGCTGTGTTTGCTCCTAGGTTAATATTATGCATTTGGTCATGTATTTGTGTTGGGGTTCATGTGTGAAGTCCATGCTTGGGTTGCGAGCTGTGGATGGTTATCATCGCAGGGGTTACTATGTTTTGCTTTTCCCACCAAGGCACTGAGTTGCTGTAAGCCACTTTCAGGCTGAGCGAGAGTGTGTTGGCTTAAGGATCACAGTGTACATGGAAAGCAGACCTCTCATATTCAACATAGCTTTGAAAGTTAGGGACAGTGTTACGCATTTGAATTAGCATATAAAGTTGAGGTTCTGTGTGGGTTGATCGTTTCCTTTTACGCTTATGTGTTATGCGTTGTGGCTGTGTTTGGTGTGCAGTGTGCGGTGTGTTGAGTGTGTGTGTTGTGCTGTGTTGTCTATTAAGTTGTGTGGTTGTGTGTTTTGTGTGTGTGGTTTGTGTGGTGTGAATACTCTGCATTGTGCGTTGCGTGGTATTGTGTGTGCTTGTTGCCTGTGTTGTGATGTGCGTGTATTAGGTTGTGTGTAATGTGTGTGCTGTGTTGGGCGAGATGTGTGTCTTGTAAGTGTGTGGTTTTCCTTGGTTGTGTGCGTTGATTGTGTCATTCTGTCTTTAGTTTTGAATGTATTGTGTCTGTTGTGTTGAGTGTGTTGTGTTACTGTGTAGTGTGTTTATGGTGGGTGTATTGTGTTTACCGACTGTTGGGTGCAATTTATATGTGTTCTGTGTGTGCTTGTCATTTGTGTGTTCTGTGTTGTTGTACGCTGTGCTTGTGTTCTCTACATTGATTGCTCTCAGCTGTTCTGAGCGTGTTGTGTAGTATTCTGTGTGTTCTTCTGTGTGTGTTGCATCCTGTGTCCGTGTTCGGGTGGTTTGTGTATTGTGTGTGCGTGTGTGTGTTTGTGTGTGATTGTGTGTGTCTTTCCCTGTGCCATGTGCAGTGTGTGATCTGTGTGTCCACTGTGTTTCGTATTGTGTGATGTACTGTGATCTGTGTTGTGTGTATGGATTTTTGTATGTTTAGTGTGGTGTGTGTTTAGTGTTCGGTGTGTGTTGCGTGCTGTTGTGTTCACTGTGCGTGCTGTGACTGTTATTTTGTGTGTTTTTGTGCTGTATGTCTTTGTGTTGCTTATTTCAAAGTTTGCAGGCTGGCGGTGTGCATATTGTGTGTTGAATGTGCGCTTCTGTGGGTTGGTTAGGAATGTGAAGTGTGTGTTGCAAGTGTCCTGTGTTCTTCGTGTTGTGGGTTATGTACGGCATTTCATGTCCTGTGCTGTGGGTTGTGTGTGCTTTGAAATTGCGATTATCTTTTCTGCATGGTGTTGTTTGAGTGGGTGTGTGTGGGCTTGGATGTGTGAAATCTGTGTGTATGAGACGTGTTGTCTGTGTGATTTTTTGTGTGTGATTCCCTGTGTGTGATATGTGAGGCTGTGATTCATCTGGGTTCGGGTTGCAAGTTGTGTGTGGACCGTGTGTGTTGATTCTTGTGTTTCGCTGCCATGGTTGTGCTGTGCGTAAGCTCGTTGATGTGTTGCGTGCGTTGTAGTTTCCCTGTTCCGTTATGTGTGTTTGTTGTGTGGTTTAGTGTGTTTCCTGTGATCCTTGTTTGTGTGCTGTGTTGAGATTTTCTGTGTGTCATGTGCTGGGTCATCAATGAGGTGTGGGTGAGGCATGGAGTGTGAGGGGAGAACGATAATGCTGAGGGTGAGAGTGGAGTAGGTCTCTGGCCAACTGTTCCCATACCAATATTCAAGAGGGTAATGCCGCACTCAGACTGCTGCCATTTGGCATTTTTCGCAGGACCCGAGTTTTCCTAGGATTGTGGCTACAGTAGAGTTCATGAGCATGAGCCGGACGCACCTTCTTCAGAAGGATCTGAACGGCTCTCTCCATCAGCCACGTGGGTCAGGGCAATGTCGCAGAAAAACACACATTGCCTTGGCTCTGGGTGACCTGAACCTTAATGCTGCCAAGGTGGTCAGCTGCCACCTCACCAAAGTCACTCCCAAGGCAGAGGCCTCAAGCCCGGAGCTAGGAAACTGCTCCCCTCATCGAGCACATTCTGTCTCGAGGAAACGGTCGCTGCTGTGATGCCACAGAACCTGCAGGCAACACTGCTGCAGTTGCAGTGTCCTCCACTAGAGGGCCTGAATTGCCCCAGCCTGGAAAGGTCCATCATCTTAGACAGCAAACATTAATTCTTCAGGCACATATACATACATATATGAGGGCGCATATTTATGTGTATAAGAAGAGCTATGGCATGCCAGTTCCAAATGTGAGAAATACCAGTACCGTGTCCACCACACCGGCTGCATTTATTCTACTTCACAGGCCTCTGATGGCCTTAGACATCATAAGGTTTCAAGGCGATATTCCAAGGGGTAGCCCCCAGTGCTGTGTTTGCTCCTAGGTTAATATTATGCATTTGGTCATGTATTTGTGTTGGGGTTCATGTGTGAAGTCCATGCTTGGGTTGCGAGCTGTGGATGGTTATCATCGCAGGGGTTACTATGTTTTGCTTTTCCCACCAAGGCACTGAGTTGCTGTAAGCCACTTTCAGGCTGAGCGAGAGTGTGTTGGCTTAAGGATCACAGTGTACATGGAAAGCAGACCTCTCATATTCAACATAGCTTTGAAAGTTAGGGACAGTGTTACGCATTTGAATTAGCATATAAAGTTGAGGTTCTGTGTGGGTTGATCGTTTCCTTTTACGCTTATGTGTTATGCGTTGTGGCTGTGTTTGGTGTGCAGTGTGCGGTGTGTTGAGTGTGTGTGTTGTGCTGTGTTGTCTATTAAGTTGTGTGGTTGTGTGTTTTGTGTGTGTGGTTTGTGTGGTGTGAATACTCTGCATTGTGCGTTGCGTGGTATTGTGTGTGCTTGTTGCCTGTGTTGTGATGTGCGTGTATTAGGTTGTGTGTAATGTGTGTGCTGTGTTGGGCGAGATGTGTGTCTTGTAAGTGTGTGGTTTTCCTTGGTTGTGTGCGTTGATTGTGTCATTCTGTCTTTAGTTTTGAATGTATTGTGTCTGTTGTGTTGAGTGTGTTGTGTTACTGTGTAGTGTGTTTATGGTGGGTGTATTGTGTTTACCGACTGTTGGGTGCAATTTATATGTGTTCTGTGTGTGCTTGTCATTTGTGTGTTCTGTGTTGTTGTACGCTGTGCTTGTGTTCTCTACATTGATTGCTCTCAGCTGTTCTGAGCGTGTTGTGTAGTATTCTGTGTGTTCTTCTGTGTGTGTTGCATCCTGTGTCCGTGTTCGGGTGGTTTGTGTATTGTGTGTGCGTGTGTGTGTTTGTGTGTGATTGTGTGTGTCTTTCCCTGTGCCATGTGCAGTGTGTGATCTGTGTGTCCACTGTGTTTCGTATTGTGTGATGTACTGTGATCTGTGTTGTGTGTATGGATTTTTGTATGTTTAGTGTGGTGTGTGTTTAGTGTTCGGTGTGTGTTGCGTGCTGTTGTGTTCACTGTGCGTGCTGTGACTGTTATTTTGTGTGTTTTTGTGCTGTATGTCTTTGTGTTGCTTATTTCAAAGTTTGCAGGCTGGCGGTGTGCATATTGTGTGTTGAATGTGCGCTTCTGTGGGTTGGTTAGGAATGTGAAGTGTGTGTTGCAAGTGTCCTGTGTTCTTCGTGTTGTGGGTTATGTACGGCATTTCATGTCCTGTGCTGTGGGTTGTGTGTGCTTTGAAATTGCGATTATCTTTTCTGCATGGTGTTGTTTGAGTGGGTGTGTGTGGGCTTGGATGTGTGAAATCTGTGTGTATGAGACGTGTTGTCTGTGTGATTTTTTGTGTGTGATTCCCTGTGTGTGATATGTGAGGCTGTGATTCATCTGGGTTCGGGTTGCATGTTGTGTGTGGACCGTGTGTGTTGATTCTTGTGTTTCGCTGCCATGGTTGTGCT
The DNA here is from genome assembly GCF_030020395.1 of Manis pentadactyla. NCBI lineage: Eukaryota > Metazoa > Chordata > Mammalia > Pholidota > Manidae > Manis > Manis pentadactyla. The sequence continues at coordinate 29,118,797 of NC_080033.1, forward strand.
GTGCGTAAGCTCGTTGATGTGTTGCGTGCGTTGTAGTTTCCCTGTTCCGTTATGTGTGTTTGTTGTGTGGTTTAGTGTGTTTCCTGTGATCCTTGTTTGTGTGCTGTGTTGAGATTTTCTGTGTGTCATGTGCTGGGTCATCAATGAGGTGTGGGTGAGGCATGGAGTGTGAGGGGAGAACGATAATGCTGAGGGTGAGAGTGGAGTAGGTCTCTGGCCAACTGTTCCCATACCAATATTCAAGAGGGTAATGCCGCACTCAGACTGCTGCCATTTGGCATTTTTCGCAGGACCCGAGTTTTCCTAGGATTGTGGCTACAGTAGAGTTCATGAGCATGAGCCGGACGCACCTTCTTCAGAAGGATCTGAACGGCTCTCTCCATCAGCCACGTGGGTCAGGGCAATGTCGCAGAAAAACACACATTGCCTTGGCTCTGGGTGACCTGAACCTTAATGCTGCCAAGGTGGTCAGCTGCCACCTCACCAAAGTCACTCCCAAGGCAGAGGCCTCAAGCCCGGAGCTAGGAAACTGCTCCCCTCATCGAGCACATTCTGTCTCGAGGAAACGGTCGCTGCTGTGATGCCACAGAACCTGCAGGCAACACTGCTGCAGTTGCAGTGTCCTCCACTAGAGGGCCTGAATTGCCCCAGCCTGGAAAGGTCCATCATCTTAGACAGCAAACATTAATTCTTCAGGCACATATACATACATATATGAGGGCGCATATTTATGTGTATAAGAAGAGCTATGGCATGCCAGTTCCAAATGTGAGAAATACCAGTACCGTGTCCACCACACCGGCTGCATTTATTCTACTTCACAGGCCTCTGATGGCCTTAGACATCATAAGGTTTCAAGGCGATATTCCAAGGGGTAGCCCCCAGTGCTGTGTTTGCTCCTAGGTTAATATTATGCATTTGGTCATGTATTTGTGTTGGGGTTCATGTGTGAAGTCCATGCTTGGGTTGCGAGCTGTGGATGGTTATCATCGCAGGGGTTACTATGTTTTGCTTTTCCCACCAAGGCACTGAGTTGCTGTAAGCCACTTTCAGGCTGAGCGAGAGTGTGTTGGCTTAAGGATCACAGTGTACATGGAAAGCAGACCTCTCATATTCAACATAGCTTTGAAAGTTAGGGACAGTGTTACGCATTTGAATTAGCATATAAAGTTGAGGTTCTGTGTGGGTTGATCGTTTCCTTTTACGCTTATGTGTTATGCGTTGTGGCTGTGTTTGGTGTGCAGTGTGCGGTGTGTTGAGTGTGTGTGTTGTGCTGTGTTGTCTATTAAGTTGTGTGGTTGTGTGTTTTGTGTGTGTGGTTTGTGTGGTGTGAATACTCTGCATTGTGCGTTGCGTGGTATTGTGTGTGCTTGTTGCCTGTGTTGTGATGTGCGTGTATTAGGTTGTGTGTAATGTGTGTGCTGTGTTGGGCGAGATGTGTGTCTTGTAAGTGTGTGGTTTTCCTTGGTTGTGTGCGTTGATTGTGTCATTCTGTCTTTAGTTTTGAATGTATTGTGTCTGTTGTGTTGAGTGTGTTGTGTTACTGTGTAGTGTGTTTATGGTGGGTGTATTGTGTTTACCGACTGTTGGGTGCAATTTATATGTGTTCTGTGTGTGCTTGTCATTTGTGTGTTCTGTGTTGTTGTACGCTGTGCTTGTGTTCTCTACATTGATTGCTCTCAGCTGTTCTGAGCGTGTTGTGTAGTATTCTGTGTGTTCTTCTGTGTGTGTTGCATCCTGTGTCCGTGTTCGGGTGGTTTGTGTATTGTGTGTGCGTGTGTGTGTTTGTGTGTGATTGTGTGTGTCTTTCCCTGTGCCATGTGCAGTGTGTGATCTTTGTGTCCACTGTGTTTCGTATTGTGTGATGTACTGTGATCTGTGTTGTGTGTATGGATTTTTGTATGTTTAGTGTGGTGTGTGTTTAGTGTTCGGTGTGTGTTGCGTGCTGTTGTGTTCACTGTGCGTGCTGTGACTGTTATTTTGTGTGTTTTTGTGCTGTATGTCTTTGTGTTGCTTATTTCAAAGTTTGCAGGCTGGCGGTGTGCATATTGTGTGTTGAATGTGCGCTTCTGTGGGTTGGTTAGGAATGTGAAGTGTGTGTTGCAAGTGTCCTGTGTTCTTCGTGTTGTGGGTTATGTACGGCATTTCATGTCCTGTGCTGTGGGTTGTGTGTGCTTTGAAATTGCGATTATCTTTTCTGCATGGTGTTGTTTGAGTGGGTGTGTGTGGGCTTGGATGTGTGAAATCTGTGTGTATGAGACGTGTTGTCTGTGTGATTTTTTGTGTGTGATTCCCTGTGTGTGATATGTGAGGCTGTGATTCATCTGGGTTCGGGTTGCAAGTTGTGTGTGGACCGTGTGTGTTGATTCTTGTGTTTCGCTGCCATGGTTGTGCTGTGCGTAAGCTCGTTGATGTGTTGCGTGCGTTGTAGTTTCCCTGTTCCGTTATGTGTGTTTGTTGTGTGGTTTAGTGTGTTTCCTGTGATCCTTGTTTGTGTGCTGTGTTGAGATTTTCTGTGTGTCATGTGCTGGGTCATCAATGAGGTGTGGGTGAGGCATGGAGTGTGAGGGGAGAACGATAATGCTGAGGGTGAGAGTGGAGTAGGTCTCTGGCCAACTGTTCCCATACCAATATTCAAGAGGGTAATGCCGCACTCAGACTGCTGCCATTTGGCATTTTTCGCAGGACCCGAGTTTTCCTAGGATTGTGGCTACAGTAGAGTTCATGAGCATGAGCCGGACGCACCTTCTTCAGAAGGATCTGAACGGCTCTCTCCATCAGCCACGTGGGTCAGGGCAATGTCGCAGAAAAACACACATTGCCTTGGCTCTGGGTGACCTGAACCTTAATGCTGCCAAGGTGGTCAGCTGCCACCTCACCAAAGTCACTCCCAAGGCAGAGGCCTCAAGCCCGGAGCTAGGAAACTGCTCCCCTCATCGAGCACATTCTGTCTCGAGGAAACGGTCGCTGCTGTGATGCCACAGAACCTGCAGGCAACACTGCTGCAGTTGCAGTGTCCTCCACTAGAGGGCCTGAATTGCCCCAGCCTGGAAAGGTCCATCATCTTAGACAGCAAACATTAATTCTTCAGGCACATATACATACATATATGAGGGCGCATATTTATGTGTATAAGAAGAGCTATGGCATGCCAGTTCCAAATGTGAGAAATACCAGTACCGTGTCCACCACACCGGCTGCATTTATTCTACTTCACAGGCCTCTGATGGCCTTAGACATCATAAGGTTTCAAGGCGATATTCCAAGGGGTAGCCCCCAGTGCTGTGTTTGCTCCTAGGTTAATATTATGCATTTGGTCATGTATTTGTGTTGGGGTTCATGTGTGAAGTCCATGCTTGGGTTGCGAGCTGTGGATGGTTATCATCGCAGGGGTTACTATGTTTTGCTTTTCCCACCAAGGCACTGAGTTGCTGTAAGCCACTTTCAGGCTGAGCGAGAGTGTGTTGGCTTAAGGATCACAGTGTACATGGAAAGCAGACCTCTCATATTCAACATAGCTTTGAAAGTTAGGGACAGTGTTACGCATTTGAATTAGCATATAAAGTTGAGGTTCTGTGTGGGTTGATCGTTTCCTTTTACGCTTATGTGTTATGCGTTGTGGCTGTGTTTGGTGTGCAGTGTGCGGTGTGTTGAGTGTGTGTGTTGTGCTGTGTTGTCTATTAAGTTGTGTGGTTGTGTGTTTTGTGTGTGTGGTTTGTGTGGTGTGAATACTCTGCATTGTGCGTTGCGTGGTATTGTGTGTGCTTGTTGCCTGTGTTGTGATGTGCGTGTATTAGGTTGTGTGTAATGTGTGTGCTGTGTTGGGCGAGATGTGTGTCTTGTAAGTGTGTGGTTTTCCTTGGTTGTGTGCGTTGATTGTGTCATTCTGTCTTTAGTTTTGAATGTATTGTGTCTGTTGTGTTGAGTGTGTTGTGTTACTGTGTAGTGTGTTTATGGTGGGTGTATTGTGTTTACCGACTGTTGGGTGCAATTTATATGTGTTCTGTGTGTGCTTGTCATTTGTGTGTTCTGTGTTGTTGTACGCTGTGCTTGTGTTCTCTACATTGATTGCTCTCAGCTGTTCTGAGCGTGTTGTGTAGTATTCTGTGTGTTCTTCTGTGTGTGTTGCATCCTGTGTCCGTGTTCGGGTGGTTTGTGTATTGTGTGTGCGTGTGTGTGTTTGTGTGTGATTGTGTGTGTCTTTCCCTGTGCCATGTGCAGTGTGTGATCTGTGTGTCCACTGTGTTTCGTATTGTGTGATGTACTGTGATCTGTGCTGTGTGTATGGATTTTTGTATGTTTAGTGTGGTGTGTGTTTAGTGTTCGGTGTGTGTTGCGTGCTGTTGTGTTCACTGTGCGTGCTGTGACTGTTTTGTGTGTTTTTGTGCTGTATGTCTTTGTGTTGCTTATTTCAAAGTTTGCAGGCTGGCGGTGTGCATATTGTGTGTTGAATGTGCGCTTCTGTGGGTTGGTTAGGAATGTGAAGTGTGTGTTGCAAGTGTCCTGTGTTCTTCGTGTTGTGGGTTATGTACGGCATTTCATGTCCTGTGCTGTGGGTTGTGTGTGCTTTGAAATTGCGATTATCTTTTCTGCATGGTGTTGTTTGAGTGGGTGTGTGTGGGCTTGGATGTGTGAAATCTGTGTGTATGAGACGTGTTGTCTGTGTGATTTTTTGTGTGTGATTCCCTGTGTGTGATATGTGAGGCTGTGATTCATCTGGGTTCGGGTTGCATGTTGTGTGTGGACCGTGTGTGTTGATTCTTGTGTTTCGCTGCCATGGTTGTGCTGTGCGTAAGCTCGTTGATGTGTTGCGTGCGTTGTAGTTTCCCTGTTCCGTTATGTGTGTTTGTTGTGTGGTTTAGTGTGTTTCCTGTGATCCTTGTTTGTGTGCTGTGTTGAGATTTTCTGTGTGTCATGTGCTGGGTCATCAATGAGGTGTGGGTGAGGCATGGAGTGTGAGGGGAGAACGATAATGCTGAGGGTGAGAGTGGAGTAGGTCTCTGGCCAACTGTTCCCATACCAATATTCAAGAGGGTAATGCCGCACTCAGACTGCTGCCATTTGGCATTTTTCGCAGGACCCGAGTTTTCCTAGGATTGTGGCTACAGTAGAGTTCATGAGCATGAGCCGGACGCACCTTCTTCAGAAGGATCTGAACGGCTCTCTCCATCAGCCACGTGGGTCAGGGCAATGTCGCAGAAAAACACACATTGCCTTGGCTCTGGGTGACCTGAACCTTAATGCTGCCAAGGTGGTCAGCTGCCACCTCACCAAAGTCACTCCCAAGGCAGAGGCCTCAAGCCCGGAGCTAGGAAACTGCTCCCCTCATCGAGCACATTCTGTCTCGAGGAAACGGTCGCTGCTGTGATGCCACAGAACCTGCAGGCAACACTGCTGCAGTTGCAGTGTCCTCCACTAGAGGGCCTGAATTGCCCCAGCCTGGAAAGGTCCATCATCTTAGACAGCAAACATTAATTCTTCAGGCACATATACATACATATATGAGGGCGCATATTTATGTGTATAAGAAGAGCTATGGCATGCCAGTTCCAAATGTGAGAAATACCAGTACCGTGTCCACCACACCGGCTGCATTTATTCTACTTCACAGGCCTCTGATGGCCTTAGACATCATAAGGTTTCAAGGCGATATTCCAAGGGGTAGCCCCCAGTGCTGTGTTTGCTCCTAGGTTAATATTATGCATTTGGTCATGTATTTGTGTTGGGGTTCATGTGTGAAGTCCATGCTTGGGTTGCGAGCTGTGGATGGTTATCATCGCAGGGGTTACTATGTTTTGCTTTTCCCACCAAGGCACTGAGTTGCTGTAAGCCACTTTCAGGCTGAGCGAGAGTGTGTTGGCTTAAGGATCACAGTGTACATGGAAAGCAGACCTCTCATATTCAACATAGCTTTGAAAGTTAGGGACAGTGTTACGCATTTGAATTAGCATATAAAGTTGAGGTTCTGTGTGGGTTGATCGTTTCCTTTTACGCTTATGTGTTATGCGTTGTGGCTGTGTTTGGTGTGCAGTGTGCGGTGTGTTGAGTGTGTGTGTTGTGCTGTGTTGTCTATTAAGTTGTGTGGTTGTGTGTTTTGTGTGTGTGGTTTGTGTGGTGTGAATACTCTGCATTGTGCGTTGCGTGGTATTGTGTGTGCTTGTTGCCTGTGTTGTGATGTGCGTGTATTAGGTTGTGTGTAATGTGTGTGCTGTGTTGGGCGAGATGTGTGTCTTGTAAGTGTGTGGTTTTCCTTGGTTGTGTGCGTTGATTGTGTCATTCTGTCTTTAGTTTTGAATGTATTGTGTCTGTTGTGTTGAGTGTGTTGTGTTACTGTGTAGTGTGTTTATGGTGGGTGTATTGTGTTTACCGACTGTTGGGTGCAATTTATATGTGTTCTGTGTGTGCTTGTCATTTGTGTGTTCTGTGTTGTTGTACGCTGTGCTTGTGTTCTCTACATTGATTGCTCTCAGCTGTTCTGAGCGTGTTGTGTAGTATTCTGTGTGTTCTTCTGTGTGTGTTGCATCCTGTGTCCGTGTTCGGGTGGTTTGTGTATTGTGTGTGCGTGTGTGTGTTTGTGTGTGATTGTGTGTGTCTTTCCCTGTGCCATGTGCAGTGTGTGATCTGTGTGTCCACTGTGTTTCGTATTGTGTGATGTACTGTGATCTGTGCTGTGTGTATGGATTTTTGTATGTTTAGTGTGGTGTGTGTTTAGTGTTCGGTGTGTGTTGCGTGCTGTTGTGTTCACTGTGCGTGCTGTGACTGTTATTTTGTGTGTTTTTGTGCTGTATGTCTTTGTGTTGCTTATTTCAAAGTTTGCAGGCTGGCGGTGTGCATATTGTGTGTTGAATGTGCGCTTCTGTGGGTTGGTTAGGAATGTGAAGTGTGTGTTGCAAGTGTCCTGTGTTCTTCGTGTTGTGGGTTATGTACGGCATTTCATGTCCTGTGCTGTGGGTTGTGTGTGCTTTGAAATTGCGATTATCTTTTCTGCATGGTGTTGTTTGAGTGGGTGTGTGTGGGCTTGGATGTGTGAAATCTGTGTGTATGAGACGTGTTGTCTGTGTGATTTTTTGTGTGTGATTCCCTGTGTGTGATATGTGAGGCTGTGATTCATCTGGGTTCGGGTTGCATGTTGTGTGTGGACCGTGTGTGTTGATTCTTGTGTTTCGCTGCCATGGTTGTGCTGTGCGTAAGCTCGTTGATGTGTTGCGTGCGTTGTAGTTTCCCTGTTCCGTTATGTGTGTTTGTTGTGTGGTTTAGTGTGTTTCCTGTGATCCTTGTTTGTGTGCTGTGTTGAGATTTTCTGTGTGTCATGTGCTGGGTCATCAATGAGGTGTGGGTGAGGCATGGAGTGTGAGGGGAGAACGATAATGCTGAGGGTGAGAGTGGAGTAGGTCTCTGGCCAACTGTTCCCATACCAATATTCAAGAGGGTAATGCCGCACTCAGACTGCTGCCATTTGGCATTTTTCGCAGGACCCGAGTTTTCCTAGGATTGTGGCTACAGTAGAGTTCATGAGCATGAGCCGGACGCACCTTCTTCAGAAGGATCTGAACGGCTCTCTCCATCAGCCACGTGGGTCAGGGCAATGTCGCAGAAAAACACACATTGCCTTGGCTCTGGGTGACCTGAACCTTAATGCTGCCAAGGTGGTCAGCTGCCACCTCACCAAAGTCACTCCCAAGGCAGAGGCCTCAAGCCCGGAGCTAGGAAACTGCTCCCCTCATCGAGCACATTCTGTCTCGAGGAAACGGTCGCTGCTGTGATGCCACAGAACCTGCAGGCAACACTGCTGCAGTTGCAGTGTCCTCCACTAGAGGGCCTGAATTGCCCCAGCCTGGAAAGGTCCATCATCTTAGACAGCAAACATTAATTCTTCAGGCACATATACATACATATATGAGGGCGCATATTTATGTGTATAAGAAGAGCTATGGCATGCCAGTTCCAAATGTGAGAAATACCAGTACCGTGTCCACCACACCGGCTGCATTTATTCTACTTCACAGGCCTCTGATGGCCTTAGACATCATAAGGTTTCAAGGCGATATTCCAAGGGGTAGCCCCCAGTGCTGTGTTTGCTCCTAGGTTAATATTATGCATTTGGTCATGTATTTGTGTTGGGGTTCATGTGTGAAGTCCATGCTTGGGTTGCGAGCTGTGGATGGTTATCATCGCAGGGGTTACTATGTTTTGCTTTTCCCACCAAGGCACTGAGTTGCTGTAAGCCACTTTCAGGCTGAGCGAGAGTGTGTTGGCTTAAGGATCACAGTGTACATGGAAAGCAGACCTCTCATATTCAACATAGCTTTGAAAGTTAGGGACAGTGTTACGCATTTGAATTAGCATATAAAGTTGAGGTTCTGTGTGGGTTGATCGTTTCCTTTTACGCTTATGTGTTATGCGTTGTGGCTGTGTTTGGTGTGCAGTGTGCGGTGTGTTGAGTGTGTGTGTTGTGCTGTGTTGTCTATTAAGTTGTGTGGTTGTGTGTTTTGTGTGTGTGGTTTGTGTGGTGTGAATACTCTGCATTGTGCGTTGCGTGGTATTGTGTGTGCTTGTTGCCTGTGTTGTGATGTGCGTGTAATAGGTTGTGTGTAATGTGTGTGCTGTGTTGGGCGAGATGTGTGTCTTGTAAGTGTGTGGTTTTCCTTGGTTGTGTGCGTTGATTGTGTCATTCTGTCTTTAGTTTTGAATGTATTGTGTCTGTTGTGTTGAGTGTGTTGTGTTACTGTGTAGTGTGTTTATGGTGGGTGTATTGTGTTTACCGACTGTTGGGTGCAATTTATATGTGTTCTGTGTGTGCTTGTCATTTGTGTGTTCTGTGTTGTTGTACGCTGTGCTTGTGTTCTCTACATTGATTGCTCTCAGCTGTTCTGAGCGTGTTGTGTAGTATTCTGTGTGTTCTTCTGTGTGTGTTGCATCCTGTGTCCGTGTTCGGGTGGTTTGTGTATTGTGTGTGCGTGTGTGTGTTTGTGTGTGATTGTGTGTGTCTTTCCCTGTGCCATGTGCAGTGTGTGATCTGTGTGTCCACTGTGTTTCGTATTGTTTGATGTACTGTGATCTGTGCTGTGTGTATGGATTTTTGTATGTTTAGTGTGGTGTGTGTTTAGTGTTCGGTGTGTGTTGCGTGCTGTTGTGTTCACTGTGCGTGCTGTGACTGTTATTTTGTGTGTTTTTGTGCTGTATGTCTTTGTGTTGCTTATTTCAAAGTTTGCAGGCTGGCGGTGTGCATATTGTGTGTTGAATGTGCGCTTCTGTGGGTTGGTTAGGAATGTGAAGTGTGTGTTGCAAGTGTCCTGTGTTCTTCGTGTTGTGGGTTATGTACGGCATTTCATGTCCTGTGCTGTGGGTTGTGTGTGCTTTGAAATTGCGATTATCTTTTCTGCATGGTGTTGTTTGAGTGGGTGTGTGTGGGCTTGGATGTGTGAAATCTGTGTGTATGAGACGTGTTGTCTGTGTGATTTTTTGTGTGTGATTCCCTGTGTGTGATATGTGAGGCTGTGATTCATCTGGGTTCGGGTTGCATGTTGTGTGTGGACCGTGTGTGTTGATTCTTGTGTTTCGCTGCCATGGTTGTGCTGTGCGTAAGCTCGTTGATGTGTTGCGTGCGTTGTAGTTTCCCTGTTCCGTTATGTGTGTTTGTTGTGTGGTTTAGTGTGTTTCCTGTGATCCTTGTTTGTGTGCTGTGTTGAGATTTTCTGTGTGTCATGTGCTGGGTCATCAATGAGGTGTGGGTGAGGCATGGAGTGTGAGGGGAGAACGATAATGCTGAGGGTGAGAGTGGAGTAGGTCTCTGGCCAACTGTTCCCATACCAATATTCAAGAGGGTAATGCCGCACTCAGACTGCTGCCATTTGGCATTTTTCGCAGGACCCGAGTTTTCCTAGGATTGTGGCTACAGTAGAGTTCATGAGCATGAGCCGGACGCACCTTCTTCAGAAGGATCTGAACGGCTCTCTCCATCAGCCACGTGGGTCAGGGCAATGTCGCAGAAAAACACACATTGCCTTGGCTCTGGGTGACCTGAACCTTAATGCTGCCAAGGTGGTCAGCTGCCACCTCACCAAAGTCACTCCCAAGGCAGAGGCCTCAAGCCCGGAGCTAGGAAACTGCTCCCCTCATCGAGCACATTCTGTCTCGAGGAAACGGTCGCTGCTGTGATGCCACAGAACCTGCAGGCAACACTGCTGCAGTTGCAGTGTCCTCCACTAGAGGGCCTGAATTGCCCCAGCCTGGAAAGGTCCATCATCTTAGACAGCAAACATTAATTCTTCAGGCACATATACATACATATATGAGGGCGCATATTTATGTGTATAAGAAGAGCTATGGCATGCCAGTTCCAAATGTGAGAAATACCAGTACCGTGTCCACCACACCGGCTGCATTTATTCTACTTCACAGGCCTCTGATGGCCTTAGACATCATAAGGTTTCAAGGCGATATTCCAAGGGGTAGCCCCCAGTGCTGTGTTTGCTCCTAGGTTAATATTATGCATTTGGTCATGTATTTGTGTTGGGGTTCATGTGTGAAGTCCATGCTTGGGTTGCGAGCTGTGGATGGTTATCATCGCAGGGGTTACTATGTTTTGCTTTTCCCACCAAGGCACTGAGTTGCTGTAAGCCACTTTCAGGCTGAGCGAGAGTGTGTTGGCTTAAGGATCACAGTGTACATGGAAAGCAGACCTCTCATATTCAACATAGCTTTGAAAGTTAGGGACAGTGTTACGCATTTGAATTAGCATATAAAGTTGAGGTTCTGTGTGGGTTGATCGTTTCCTTTTACGCTTATGTGTTATGCGTTGTGGCTGTGTTTGGTGTGCAGTGTGCGGTGTGTTGAGTGTGTGTGTTGTGCTGTGTTGTCTATTAAGTTGTGTGGTTGTGTGTTTTGTGTGTGTGGTTTGTGTGGTGTGAATACTCTGCATTGTGCGTTGCGTGGTATTGTGTGTGCTTGTTGCCTGTGTTGTGATGTGCGTGTATTAGGTTGTGTGTAATGTGTGTGCTGTGTTGGGCGAGATGTGTGTCTTGTAAGTGTGTGGTTTTCCTTGGTTGTGTGCGTTGATTGTGTCATTCTGTCTTTAGTTTTGAATGTATTGTGTCTGTTGTGTTGAGTGTGTTGTGTTACTGTGTAGTGTGTTTATGGTGGGTGTATTGTGTTTACCGACTGTTGGGTGCAATTTATATGTGTTCTGTGTGTGCTTGTCATTTGTGTGTTCTGTGTTGTTGTACGCTGTGCTTGTGTTCTCTACATTGATTGCTCTCAGCTGTTCTGAGCGTGTTGTGTAGTATTCTGTGTGTTCTTCTGTGTGTGTTGCATCCTGTGTCCGTGTTCGGGTGGTTTGTGTATTGTGTGTGCGTGTGTGTGTTTGTGTGTGATTGTGTGTGTCTTTCCCTGTGCCATGTGCAGTGTGTGATCTGTGTGTCCACTGTGTTTCGTATTGTGTGATGTACTGTGATCTGTGCTGTGTGTATGGATTTTTGTATGTTTAGTGTGGTGTGTGTTTAGTGTTCGGTGTGTGTTGCGTGCTGTTGTGTTCACTGTGCGTGCTGTGACTGTTATTTTGTGTGTTTTTGTGCTGTATGTCTTTGTGTTGCTTATTTCAAAGTTTGCAGGCTGGCGGTGTGCATATTGTGTGTTGAATGTGCGCTTCTGTGGGTTGGTTAGGAATGTGAAGTGTGTGTTGCAAGTGTCCTGTGTTCTTCGTGTTGTGGGTTATGTACGGCATTTCATGTCCTGTGCTGTGGGTTGTGTGTGCTTTGAAATTGCGATTATCTTTTCTGCATGGTGTTGTTTGAGTGGGTGTGTGTGGGCTTGGATGTGTGAAATCTGTGTGTATGAGACGTGTTGTCTGTGTGATTTTTTGTGTGTGATTCCCTGTGTGTGATATGTGAGGCTGTGATTCATCTGGGTTCGGGTTGCATGTTGTGTGTGGACCGTGTGTGTTGATTCTTGTGTTTCGCTGCCATGGTTGTGCTGTGCGTAAGCTCGTTGATGTGTTGCGTGCGTTGTAGTTTCCCTGTTCCGTTATGTGTGTTTGTTGTGTGGTTTAGTGTGTTTCCTGTGATCCTTGTTTGTGTGCTGTGTTGAGATTTTCTGTGTGTCATGTGCTGGGTCATCAATGAGGTGTGGGTGAGGCATGGAGTGTGAGGGGAGAACGATAATGCTGAGGGTGAGAGTGGAGTAGGTCTCTGGCCAACTGTTCCCATACCAATATTCAAGAGGGTAATGCCGCACTCAGACTGCTGCCATTTGGCATTTTTCGCAGGACCCGAGTTTTCCTAGGATTGTGGCTACAGTAGAGTTCATGAGCATGAGCCGGACGCACCTTCTTCAGAAGGATCTGAACGGCTCTCTCCATCAGCCACGTGGGTCAGGGCAATGTCGCAGAAAAACACACATTGCCTTGGCTCTGGGTGACCTGAACCTTAATGCTGCCAAGGTGGTCAGCTGCCACCTCACCAAAGTCACTCCCAAGGCAGAGGCCTCAAGCCCGGAGCTAGGAAACTGCTCCCCTCATCGAGCACATTCTGTCTCGAGGAAACGGTCGCTGCTGTGATGCCACAGAACCTGCAGGCAACACTGCTGCAGTTGCAGTGTCCTCCACTAGAGGGCCTGAATTGCCCCAGCCTGGAAAGGTCCATCATCTTAGACAGCAAACATTAATTCTTCAGGCACATATACATACATATATGAGGGCGCATATTTATGTGTATAAGAAGAGCTATGGCATGCCAGTTCCAAATGTGAGAAATACCAGTACCGTGTCCACCACACCGGCTGCATTTATTCTACTTCACAGGCCTCTGATGGCCTTAGACATCATAAGGTTTCAAGGCGATATTCCAAGGGGTAGCCCCCAGTGCTGTGTTTGCTCCTAGGTTAATATTATGCATTTGGTCATGTATTTGTGTTGGGGTTCATGTGTGAAGTCCATGCTTGGGTTGCGAGCTGTGGATGGTTATCATCGCAGGGGTTACTATGTTTTGCTTTTCCCACCAAGGCACTGAGTTGCTGTAAGCCACTTTCAGGCTGAGCGAGAGTGTGTTGGCTTAAGGATCACAGTGTACATGGAAAGCAGACCTCTCATATTCAACATAGCTTTGAAAGTTAGGGACAGTGTTACGCATTTGAATTAGCATATAAAGTTGAGGTTCTGTGTGGGTTGATCGTTTCCTTTTACGCTTATGTGTTATGCGTTGTGGCTGTGTTTGGTGTGCAGTGTGCGGTGTGTTGAGTGTGTGTGTTGTGCTGTGTTGTCTATTAAGTTGTGTGGTTGTGTGTTTTGTGTGTGTGGTTTGTGTGGTGTGAATACTCTGCATTGTGCGTTGCGTGGTATTGTGTGTGCTTGTTGCCTGTGTTGTGATGTGCGTGTAATAGGTTGTGTGTAATGTGTGTGCTGTGTTGGGCGAGATGTGTGTCTTGTAAGTGTGTGGTTTTCCTTGGTTGTGTGCGTTGATTGTGTCATTCTGTCTTTAGTTTTGAATGTATTGTGTCTGTTGTGTTGAGTGTGTTGTGTTACTGTGTAGTGTGTTTATGGTGGGTGTATTGTGTTTACCGACTGTTGGGTGCAATTTATATGTGTTCTGTGTGTGCTTGTCATTTGTGTGTTCTGTGTTGTTGTACGCTGTGCTTGTGTTCTCTACATTGATTGCTCTCAGCTGTTCTGAGCGTGTTGTGTAGTATTCTGTGTGTTCTTCTGTGTGTGTTGCATCCTGTGTCCGTGTTCGGGTGGTTTGTGTATTGTGTGTGCGTGTGTGTGTTTGTGTGTGATTGTGTGTGTCTTTCCCTGTGCCATGTGCAGTGTGTGATCTGTGTGTCCACTGTGTTTCGTATTGTTTGATGTACTGTGATCTGTGCTGTGTGTATGGATTTTTGTATGTTTAGTGTGGTGTGTGTTTAGTGTTCGGTGTGTGTTGCGTGCTGTTGTGTTCACTGTGCGTGCTGTGACTGTTATTTTGTGTGTTTTTGTGCTGTATGTCTTTGTGTTGCTTATTTCAAAGTTTGCAGGCTGGCGGTGTGCATATTGTGTGTTGAATGTGCGCTTCTGTGGGTTGGTTAGGAATGTGAAGTGTGTGTTGCAAGTGTCCTGTGTTCTTCGTGTTGTGGGTTATGTACGGCATTTCATGTCCTGTGCTGTGGGTTGTGTGTGCTTTGAAATTGCGATTATCTTTTCTGCATGGTGTTGTTTGAGTGGGTGTGTGTGGGCTTGGATGTGTGAAATCTGTGTGTATGAGACGTGTTGTCTGTGTGATTTTTTGTGTGTGATTCCCTGTGTGTGATATGTGAGGCTGTGATTCATCTGGGTTCGGGTTGCATGTTGTGTGTGGACCGTGTGTGTTGATTCTTGTGTTTCGCTGCCATGGTTGTGCTGTGCGTAAGCTCGTTGATGTGTTGCGTGCGTTGTAGTTTCCCTGTTCCGTTATGTGTGTTTGTTGTGTGGTTTAGTGTGTTTCCTGTGATCCTTGTTTGTGTGCTGTGTTGAGATTTTCTGTGTGTCATGTGCTGGGTCATCAATGAGGTGTGGGTGAGGCATGGAGTGTGAGGGGAGAACGATAATGCTGAGGGTGAGAGTGGAGTAGGTCTCTGGCCAACTGTTCCCATACCAATATTCAAGAGGGTAATGCCGCACTCAGACTGCTGCCATTTGGCATTTTTCGCAGGACCCGAGTTTTCCTAGGATTGTGGCTACAGTAGAGTTCATGAGCATGAGCCGGACGCACCTTCTTCAGAAGGATCTGAACGGCTCTCTCCATCAGCCACGTGGGTCAGGGCAATGTCGCAGAAAAACACACATTGCCTTGGCTCTGGGTGACCTGAACCTTAATGCTGCCAAGGTGGTCAGCTGCCACCTCACCAAAGTCACTCCCAAGGCAGAGGCCTCAAGCCCGGAGCTAGGAAACTGCTCCCCTCATCGAGCACATTCTGTCTCGAGGAAACGGTCGCTGCTGTGATGCCACAGAACCTGCAGGCAACACTGCTGCAGTTGCAGTGTCCTCCACTAGAGGGCCTGAATTGCCCCAGCCTGGAAAGGTCCATCATCTTAGACAGCAAACATTAATTCTTCAGGCACATATACATACATATATGAGGGCGCATATTTATGTGTATAAGAAGAGCTATGGCATGCCAGTTCCAAATGTGAGAAATACCAGTACCGTGTCCACCACACCGGCTGCATTTATTCTACTTCACAGGCCTCTGATGGCCTTAGACATCATAAGGTTTCAAGGCGATATTCCAAGGGGTAGCCCCCAGTGCTGTGTTTGCTCCTAGGTTAATATTATGCATTTGGTCATGTATTTGTGTTGGGGTTCATGTGTGAAGTCCATGCTTGGGTTGCGAGCTGTGGATGGTTATCATCGCAGGGGTTACTATGTTTTGCTTTTCCCACCAAGGCACTGAGTTGCTGTAAGCCACTTTCAGGCTGAGCGAGAGTGTGTTGGCTTAAGGATCACAGTGTACATGGAAAGCAGACCTCTCATATTCAACATAGCTTTGAAAGTTAGGGACAGTGTTACGCATTTGAATTAGCATATAAAGTTGAGGTTCTGTGTGGGTTGATCGTTTCCTTTTACGCTTATGTGTTATGCGTTGTGGCTGTGTTTGGTGTGCAGTGTGCGGTGTGTTGAGTGTGTGTGTTGTGCTGTGTTGTCTATTAAGTTGTGTGGTTGTGTGTTTTGTGTGTGTGGTTTGTGTGGTGTGAATACTCTGCATTG
This sequence comes from Manis pentadactyla, assembly GCF_030020395.1. NCBI lineage: Eukaryota > Metazoa > Chordata > Mammalia > Pholidota > Manidae > Manis > Manis pentadactyla. Next base: position 29,134,510 of record NC_080033.1, read on the forward strand.
TGCGTTGCGTGGTATTGTGTGTGCTTGTTGCCTGTGTTGTGATGTGCGTGTATTAGGTTGTGTGTAATGTGTGTGCTGTGTTGGGCGAGATGTGTGTCTTGTAAGTGTGTGGTTTTCCTTGGTTGTGTGCGTTGATTGTGTCATTCTGTCTTTAGTTTTGAATGTATTGTGTCTGTTGTGTTGAGTGTGTTGTGTTACTGTGTAGTGTGTTTATGGTGGGTGTATTGTGTTTACCGACTGTTGGGTGCAATTTATATGTGTTCTGTGTGTGCTTGTCATTTGTGTGTTCTGTGTTGTTGTACGCTGTGCTTGTGTTCTCTACATTGATTGCTCTCAGCTGTTCTGAGCGTGTTGTGTAGTATTCTGTGTGTTCTTCTGTGTGTGTTGCATCCTGTGTCCGTGTTCGGGTGGTTTGTGTATTGTGTGTGCGTGTGTGTGTTTGTGTGTGATTGTGTGTGTCTTTCCCTGTGCCATGTGCAGTGTGTGATCTGTGTGTCCACTGTGTTTCGTATTGTGTGATGTACTGTGATCTGTGTTGTGTGTATGGATTTTTGTATGTTTAGTGTGGTGTGTGTTTAGTGTTCGGTGTGTGTTGCGTGCTGTTGTGTTCACTGTGCGTGCTGTGACTGTTATTTTGTGTGTTTTTGTGCTGTATGTCTTTGTGTTGCTTATTTCAAAGTTTGCAGGCTGGCGGTGTGCATATTGTGTGTTGAATGTGCGCTTCTGTGGGTTGGTTAGGAATGTGAAGTGTGTGTTGCAAGTGTCCTGTGTTCTTCGTGTTGTGGGTTATGTACGGCATTTCATGTCCTGTGCTGTGGGTTGTGTGTGCTTTGAAATTGCGATTATCTTTTCTGCATGGTGTTGTTTGAGTGGGTGTGTGTGGGCTTGGATGTGTGAAATCTGTGTGTATGAGACGTGTTGTCTGTGTGATTTTTTGTGTGTGATTCCCTGTGTGTGATATGTGAGGCTGTGATTCATCTGGGTTCGGGTTGCATGTTGTGTGTGGACCGTGTGTGTTGATTCTTGTGTTTCGCTGCCATGGTTGTGCTGTGCGTAAGCTCGTTGATGTGTTGCGTGCGTTGTAGTTTCCCTGTTCCGTTATGTGTGTTTGTTGTGTGGTTTAGTGTGTTTCCTGTGATCCTTGTTTGTGTGCTGTGTTGAGATTTTCTGTGTGTCATGTGCTGGGTCATCAATGAGGTGTGGGTGAGGCATGGAGTGTGAGGGGAGAACGATAATGCTGAGGGTGAGAGTGGAGTAGGTCTCTGGCCAACTGTTCCCATACCAATATTCAAGAGGGTAATGCCGCACTCAGACTGCTGCCATTTGGCATTTTTCGCAGGACCCGAGTTTTCCTAGGATTGTGGCTACAGTAGAGTTCATGAGCATGAGCCGGACGCACCTTCTTCAGAAGGATCTGAACGGCTCTCTCCATCAGCCACGTGGGTCAGGGCAATGTCGCAGAAAAACACACATTGCCTTGGCTCTGGGTGACCTGAACCTTAATGCTGCCAAGGTGGTCAGCTGCCACCTCACCAAAGTCACTCCCAAGGCAGAGGCCTCAAGCCCGGAGCTAGGAAACTGCTCCCCTCATCGAGCACATTCTGTCTCGAGGAAACGGTCGCTGCTGTGATGCCACAGAACCTGCAGGCAACACTGCTGCAGTTGCAGTGTCCTCCACTAGAGGGCCTGAATTGCCCCAGCCTGGAAAGGTCCATCATCTTAGACAGCAAACATTAATTCTTCAGGCACATATACATACATATATGAGGGCGCATATTTATGTGTATAAGAAGAGCTATGGCATGCCAGTTCCAAATGTGAGAAATACCAGTACCGTGTCCACCACACCGGCTGCATTTATTCTACTTCACAGGCCTCTGATGGCCTTAGACATCATAAGGTTTCAAGGCGATATTCCAAGGGGTAGCCCCCAGTGCTGTGTTTGCTCCTAGGTTAATATTATGCATTTGGTCATGTATTTGTGTTGGGGTTCATGTGTGAAGTCCATGCTTGGGTTGCGAGCTGTGGATGGTTATCATCGCAGGGGTTACTATGTTTTGCTTTTCCCACCAAGGCACTGAGTTGCTGTAAGCCACTTTCAGGCTGAGCGAGAGTGTGTTGGCTTAAGGATCACAGTGTACATGGAAAGCAGACCTCTCATATTCAACATAGCTTTGAAAGTTAGGGACAGTGTTACGCATTTGAATTAGCATATAAAGTTGAGGTTCTGTGTGGGTTGATCGTTTCCTTTTACGCTTATGTGTTATGCGTTGTGGCTGTGTTTGGTGTGCAGTGTGCGGTGTGTTGAGTGTGTGTGTTGTGCTGTGTTGTCTATTAAGTTGTGTGGTTGTGTGTTTTGTGTGTGTGGTTTGTGTGGTGTGAATACTCTGCATTGTGCGTTGCGTGGTATTGTGTGTGCTTGTTGCCTGTGTTGTGATGTGCGTGTATTAGGTTGTGTGTAATGTGTGTGCTGTGTTGGGCGAGATGTGTGTCTTGTAAGTGTGTGGTTTTCCTTGGTTGTGTGCGTTGATTGTGTCATTCTGTCTTTAGTTTTGAATGTATTGTGTCTGTTGTGTTGAGTGTGTTGTGTTACTGTGTAGTGTGTTTATGGTGGGTGTATTGTGTTTACCGACTGTTGGGTGCAATTTATATGTGTTCTGTGTGTGCTTGTCATTTGTGTGTTCTGTGTTGTTGTACGCTGTGCTTGTGTTCTCTACATTGATTGCTCTCAGCTGTTCTGAGCGTGTTGTGTAGTATTCTGTGTGTTCTTCTGTGTGTGTTGCATCCTGTGTCCGTGTTCGGGTGGTTTGTGTATTGTGTGTGCGTGTGTGTGTTTGTGTGTGATTGTGTGTGTCTTTCCCTGTGCCATGTGCAGTGTGTGATCTGTGTGTCCACTGTGTTTCGTATTGTGTGATGTACTGTGATCTGTGTTGTGTGTATGGATTTTTGTATGTTTAGTGTGGTGT